>NC_044386.1:41571461-41884229 GCF_006542625.1 Nomascus leucogenys | reverse complement strand
AATGAAGACACGCCAACAAATTGGAAAATAAAAGAAATGGATAAATTTCTGGACACACACAAACTACTAAGATTAAATCATTAAGAAATATAAAACTTAAACAGACCAGTAATGGATAATGAGATTGAAGTAATAATAAAAACCCTTTCATCAAAAAAAAAAAAAAAAGCGAAGGATCTGATGAATTCAGTGTTGAATTCTACCAAACATGTAAAGAATGAATACCAATTCTTCTCAAACTAGTACAAAAATTTAGAGGAGCTGGAGCTGAGACCGGACCTGCTCAAGATCCACTGTGGGACAGAACTTAGCAAGCTCCTCATGGAGTTTCAGACTCCCTGGCCTCAAGTGGAGGAAAATTATCCCAAACTCAGTCTATGAGGCCAGCATTACTCTGATTCCAAAACCAAGCAAAGACACAACAATGAAAACTACAGGCCAATATTCCTGATGAACATAGATACAAAGATCCTTAACAAAATACTAGCAAACCAAATGGAACAGAACTTCAAAAAGATCATTTACCATGCTCAAGTGGGATTTGTTGCAAGAATGAAAAGAAGGCTCAACATATGCAAATTAATAAGCATGAAACATCACGTTAACAGAATGAAGAACAAAAGCCGTATGATCATCTCAATAGATGCAGAAAAAGCATTCAATAAAATTGGACAGCGCTTCATGATGAAAACCATTTAAAAATTAGGTATAGAAGGAATACATCTCAACACAATAAAGGCCATGTATTCACAACCAATATCATACATGAACATTCAGCTTTTCATCTAAAAACTAGAATAAGACAAAGATGCTCACTTTCATTACTTCTATTCAACGTATGCTGAAAGTTCTGGCCAGAGTAATTAGGCAAGAGAAAGAAACAAAGGGTATCCAGATTGGAAAGGAAGAAGACAGGAAATTGTTTCTGTTCGCTGGTTACATAATCTTATATATAGAAAACTCTAAAGACTCCACCAAAAATCCCTTATAAGTAATAAACAAATTCAGTAAAGTCACAAAATAAAACATCAACATACAAATATTAGTGATTTATCTATAGACCACCAGTAAAGTATCTGAAAAAGAAATCAAGGAATCAGTCCTGTTTACAATAGGTACAAAAAATAATAAAGTACCAGGGAATAAATGTAAAGGAGGTAAAATATCTCTACAATGAAAACTATAAAATATGGATGAAACAAATTGAAGGGCTCACTAATAAATGTAATCTCATGTTCATGAACTGGAAAGATCGTTAAAATGACCATGCTACCCAAAGCAATCTACAGATTCAATACAATCGTTATCAAAATACCAATGACATTTTCACAAAAATCCTAAAATTTGTGTGCAACTACAAAAGGCCTCCAATAGCCAAAGCCCTCTTGAGCAAAAAGAACAAAGCTGGAGGCACCATATTGCCTGGCTTTAAAATATACTGCAAAGTAATAGTAACCAAAACAGCATAAACAACATGGCACTAGCAAAGAAACAGAAACATAGACCAACAGAACAGAATACAGAATCGAAAAATAAATCCATGCATTTATAGCCAAATGATTTAGGCAAAAAAGCCAAGACCATAAAATGGGGAAAGGACAGTCTCTTCAGTAAATAGTAAATATTTATATTTATATTACTATTTAATTTATATAATTTAATTTATATTACTATTTATATAAATTAAATTTGATAATATAAATTATCAATATAAAATAAATGTATATAAATATATAATTTCATATAAAATATTAAATTTCAAAATATAAATATATTTATAGTAAATAGTAATATACTATATATACTATAAATTACTACTTACAGTAAATAATATCCAGTACAACTGGATATCCACATGAACAAGAATGAAACTAGATCCCTATTGCTCACCACTGACAAAAATTAATGAAAAATGGACTAAAGACTTAAATGTAAGATCCAACATGAAACTACTGGAAAAAAAATCATTGAGGAAATGCTTCTTTACATTGATCTGGGCAAAGATTGTTTTGAACAAGACTGCAGAAGCACAAGCAACAAAAGCAAAAATAGATAGATGGGATTACATCAAACTAAAAAGCTTCTGCACAGCAAAGGAAACAATCATGGGATGAAGAGACAATCTATGGAATGGAAGAACTTACTTGCAAATTAATACATCTGATATAGGGTTAATATTCAAATATAGATGGAACTCAAACAACTAAGTGGCAAAAAAATCAAATAACCTGATTAAAAGATTAGCAAAAGACCTGAATAGACATTTCATAAAAGAAGACATAAAAATGGCTATCAGATATATGAAAAATATGCTAAAAATCATTAATCATCAAGGAAATGCAAATTAAAACCGCAATGAGATATAACCACACTCTATTTTGAATGGCTGTTATTAAAAAACAAAGATAACAAGTGTCGGTGAGGATGGGGAGAAACGGGAACACTTACTGTTGGTGGAAATGTAAATTACTACAGCCATTATAAAAAACCGTTTGGAGTTTCCTCAAAAAATTAAAAATAAAACTACCATATGATCTAGCAATCCCACTATTTGGTATATATCCAAAGGAAAGGGAATCCTTAGGTTGAAGAGATATCTGCACTCCCACATTTATTGCAGCACTGTTCACAGTAGCTAAGATATGGAATCAACCTAAGTGCTCATCAAAGGATGAATGGATATTATATATATATATATTATATATATATATATATATACACACATAATGAAATGCTATTTAGCCGTAAGAAAGGAATTAAATTCTGTAATTTATGACAATGTGGATGGACCTGGAGGATATTATGTTAAATGCAATAAACCAGGCACAGAAAGACAAATACCATATGATATGACTCATACATGGAATTTTTGAAAGTTCAGCTTATGGAAGTAGAGTAGAATAGTGATTATTAGAGGCTGTGGAAGGAGGCAGAAGGGGAGGGTTTGGGGTTGAACAATTGGTACAAAGTTACAGTTAGATAGGAGTGATAAGTTTCAGTGTTCTAATGCACAGTTGAATGACTATAGTTAACAATAATGCATATTTAAAAAGCTAGAAGGGAAAAATATTAATATTCTCATCACAAAAAAAGATAAATGGGGAAAATTTATGAAAATGCTACTTACCCTGATTTGCTCATTATACAACGTATCTGTGTATCAAAACATCACATTGTATCCCAAATATATATGTATATCTAATTATTATGGCATTTTAAAATAAAAAATTTTTAAATTATTTTTCTTATTTTAAACTCCCCCTTGCAGGTCTTCCCTGATTAGATTAAAGAAAATTAACTTCCAAAATCCATAAAATAAAATGAAAAATCAAGAGATCCTTTGGGTTGCTAATAAGCATACAAAAAAGAGAAATATTAAAAACAAACAAAACAACTACAACGTATTGCATTAAACAATGCCCCCAGATAACTTTTATCTTGAAAGTTTTGTCTTTGAAAGTCATAACAAGAATTCTGACCGCTTAAAAATATACTCAGCCAAAATATATGATCTTGCTATCATTTTCAAATTACAAACAGTTTAACACAGTTAGTTTGATCTGGTGTTCCAGGGATATTTTTTAAATGATATCTCAAAAATTTATTTTTATAATGAAAGACACAAAATCAAATATGCATGACTTATTTATGTTAGAAAAATTCCAAAATGGAGCCTGGGTCATTCCAGGATGATTACTTTTAAATTATTTTTTAATATCTTAAAATTGTTTTTAAAAGTTTTTATCATGTCTTAACATAAAGAGAAGTAAAAGCTATAAACAATTACAAATGCAAGACTGTATAAGACTATTTAATCTTGAACCATAATAGACAAAATATCTAATTTTGGTGCTTTGGGGGGAATTTATAAATTCTTTATTTCAATATCTTCAATTTTAAAATGAAAGTAGTTAGCTGGAAAGAGAAAAAGTTTGGTTGTTTATTTTTATCCATTAAGCTTTTTTAAAGTGTCTAAAATGTTACAAGTGTCTCAGTAAATAAACTATGAAATGAATTAGCATAGGCCTGCCCTCAAGAAGCATACAATTTAGTGAAAAGACAGACATGTACCTAAAGCACACTGTGCTATGGGAAGTGCCACAGTAGAAGAGCAAGTGCTATGGTTACTTGATTTATGTCATTAAGGGATTCCAGGAATGTTTCATGGGAAGGAAATTTTGAGCTAGTTAATATTGGGCTACAGATGAGAATTCATATTTCTGGGTTATTTATTTGGTGTATGGTTCTTTATGCTAGATACAAAATGCTGCCCTAGTTATAATGATGACTGTGGCAGTTTTCTTGGCCCTAGCACTTTGCATTACAATATTTTAAAAGAATTTAACTCTAATGACAAAGATGGAGGGTTTTTTTCCATTAATTTGCATAAATCAAACAATTACAAGTTATCTTTTACCTAACCCCTTCTCACATTTTGCATGAATATCTCAGCATAAATTTTGACTTACATGAATATATGTATGTTTAACAGAATGTTGAATGAGAATTTCCCTCCTGACTCATAGCTTTGGCTAAAACCATAATACTGAGAATAGCAGGTAATTATGTGCTAAGGATTATCTTTAGGCTCCTCCTTATAGGATTTTAAAAAGATAGCAGAAATTATTCTAGAATCTGTCACGCTTCATCACTCACCTCCCAGCTATATAGAAAAAGTCTATAAATACGAAAGACTGTTGAAGAAAACCTTTGACATAGGGTATTACTGGTCTGAGGCAAGGAGGGAGTGTGTCTCTTATTCAACACAGGAAAGAATCACACTCCCAAGCTGGAAGGTTGCTGTATTAGTTTCCTGAGGTTACTGTAATAAACTCAGTGACTTAAAACAACAAAAATTTATTCTTTCACAGCCCTAGAGCCTAGAAGTCCAAAATTAAGGTGTTGGCAGGACCATGCTCCTGCTGACGTCTTCCTTTCTTGCCTCTTCCCCCTCCTGAGTCCCAGAAATACCTTTGTTTGTGGCAGCAGATCTTCATTTTCTGTCTCCATCTTTAGAGGATGTTTTTTGCTTTGCTTCTGCTCTCTTCTTCTTACGAGAACACCAGTCATACTGAATTATTATTAGAACCATCTTAATGATCTCATCATAACTCAGTGACATCTACCAAGACTCCATTCCAAAAAAAGTCATATTCACAGTTACCTAAAGTTAGGACTGCTACATTTGGAGTTTGAGGAAGAACACAATTCAACCCATAACAGTTGTCCAATTGAACATTTCAACTGAAATTATAACAACATTTACAATAATATCACATGTTCCTCATATGACAAAGCTTTATTTTGAATCAAGGCATCGACATTATTTTCAAATTTTACTTTGATTCTATGAATTGCTGTTAATTACATTGTTTCTGAAAAGGATGGATAAAACAGAGACTGGTTTTTTCTTAGTACTATTGGGTTGCTGTTACAGAATACTGTAGACTGGTTTGCTTACAAACAACAGAAATTTATTTCTCACAGTTCCGGAGTTGAGAAGCCCAAGCTCAAGGCACCAGCAAATTCAGTGTCTAATGACAGACTGCTTCCTGGTTCACTGACGGCCATACAGTTGTTTCCTCACATGGCAGAAAGGGCCAGGGAGCTGCTATGGTCTGAAAGTTTGTGTCCCCACCTTCCCAATTTCATATGTTGAAACCTAATCGCCAATGTGATGTTTTAGAAGTTGGATCTTTAGGACGTGAGTAGTTCATGAAGTCAGAGGCTTCATAAATAGGATTAATGTCCTTATAAAAGATGATTGATACCCTATAAAAGAGGCTCCTTCCACCAAGGGAGGACATAACCAGAAGGTGCCACCTGTGGACCAGGAAGTGAATCCTCACCAGACACTGAGTCTGACAGAGCCCTAATCTTGGCTGGACCTTCTAAGAGTCTTTAACTTCTCAGAGACCTCATGAACTCATCACCTATCAAAGGCCCTGCCTCCTAACACTATCACACTGGGAGCTAGAATCTAAACATATAAATTTTGCACGGGGGGACACAAACATTCAGTCTGTAGCAGGTTTGTTGGTAATTTTGCAGACTTGACTATGTGTCAGACTGAGAACTCCGTTTAGTTCATCACATATATGTGTTGCCCACTTACCCAACTGTGGCAGATGATAGGAGTACAGAGGCCCACCAAATTCACCTCAGCTTATGTTTTCTTTTAAGAAGACGAGAAGGAGGCCAGGTCCGGTGGCTCATGCCTGTAATCCCAGCACTTTGGGAAGCCAAGGTGGGCAGATCATGAGGTCAGGAGATCGAGACCATCCTGGCTAACATGGTGAAACACTGTTTCTACGAAAAAAATACAAAAAAATTAGCCGGGTGTGGTGGCTGGTGCCTGTAGTCCAAGCTACTCGGGAGGCTGAAGCAGGACAATGTCGTGAACCTGGGAGGCAGAGCTCGCAGTGAGCCGAGATCACGCCACTGCACTCCAGCCTGGGCGACAGAGTGAGACTCCATCTCAAAAAAAAAAAAAAAAAAAAAAAAAAAAAAAAAAAAAAAAAGAAGAGGAGGATGAGTAGGAGAAAATAATCTAGGATAATCACTAAACCAGATTCTCCCTAACAATCTAATGTAAAGGGTAACCACTCCCTTACCCAGTCACTGGCGTACACTTGTTGCATGTCTCATTCTTCCATGTTATATATTTCCATCATCTGTCATGTGGTCAGTTTTCTCTTTTTAAATTTTCATGTTATTTATCTTCTTGATCGCATTCTTCACCCTCTGTAGATGTAGATTCATCCCATTCCTCAATATTGTCTAATTTAACATTTACTCTAATTTAAAATATTTATAGCAATTAGCACTAATAAAGTATCTATAAGTCCCTTTTTTGCTTGAGACCCTCTAATGATGTTTTATTTAAAACTCATTAATACATAAATAAAATATGATTTTATAATTAATAATCCATAAGAAAAGTGTGAGTTTTTCCTAGAGATCTTCAGGGATAGCTCCACTCTCACATTCTTTTACCCAATTCAAAATAAATATTTCTAATGACTTCTGAGAATCTCTTTCCTTAACACATATTACTATTGTCCATGATCTGTTTAGATTTGGACATAGAATTTTTAACTGCATCAGTTTAAAGTGAGCAGATCATCATTCCGAATTCTGTTTCAGAATGTTACTAGACAACCTGAGTCAACTGTGCATAGCTCTGCATATTGGCCAAACCTTTGGTGAACATAGCGGAGCTAACAATGATTTTGTTTATTTTGTAGCCACAGATATGTATACAATTTTAAAGTGAAGGTATTTGTCCTGGCTTATGTGCTTCTAAGATCTCAAATACATGCACTAGTAAAAAGATACTTTTTGTTCAATTTATCACACCCAGTATAAGTTAAAATATCTACTTGGCAGGGTATTCAATTGTTGAAAGCTAAAGATATAAGAAATTATTTTTGGATGGGTCAAAATATCCTCAGGTTGAAGACTGTTACTTTAATACACAATTATGATGCTATTAGATTACTGTACAACCAATAAATCTATATTATAGACGTCGATATCCATGGACATAGAAAGACCTTAATAATACACTAATAAGTGAAAAAATTCTTTAAAACATGTAGTTATTGAATGCTGTCTTAGTCTGTATAGACTGCTGTAACAAATAACTATAGTAGTTTATAAACAACAAAATTTTATTTTTTACAGTTATGGAGGTTGGGAAGTCCAAGATCAAGATGCCAGCAAATTTCATATCTGGTGAGGATTCACTTACTGGTTTAATGACAACTGTCTTTTCACTGTGTTCTCGTGTGAAAGGGGTAAACAAGCTCCCTTGCAGGGGCCTCTTTTAAAAGGGCACTAATCACATTCATGATGTCTCCACCTTCATTACCTAATCATCTCCAAAAGTCCTCACCTACCATCATCATCATCTTGAGGGTCAGGATTTCAATATATGAATTGTGGGGGTGGGAAACATAAACATTTAAAAAATAGTAAATGCTATATTTTGCCTATATTTTATGAGGAGAATTACAGAGACATGCACACCAACATAAAACATCTTTACAGATTGTATTAGTCCGTTTTCATGCTGCTGACAAAGACATACCCGGGACCGGGTAATTTATGAAGAAAAAGAGGTATAATGGAATCACAGTTCCATGTGGCTGGGGAGCCCTCACAATCATGGTGCAAGGTGAAAGGTACATCTTACATGGCAGTAGGCAAGAGAGAATGACAGCCAAGCAAAAAGGGAAACCACTTATAAAACCATTAGATCTTATGAGACTTACTCACTACCATGAGAACAGTATGGGGGAAACCACCCCCATCATTCAGTTGTCTCCCACCGGGTGCCTCCCACAACATGCGGGAAATATACAAGCTACAATTCAAGATGAGATTTGGGTAGGGACACAGCCACACCATATCATTCCACTCCTGGCCCCTCCCATATCTCATGTCCTCACATTTCAAAACCAATCATGCCTTCCCAGCAGTCCCCTGAAGTCTTAAATCCTTCCAGCATTAACTGAAAAGCCCACACCCCAAAGTCTCATCTGAGAGAAGACAAGTCCCTTCTGCCTATGAGCCTGTAAAATCAAAAGCAAGTTAGTTACTTCCTACATGCAATGGAGGAACAGGCATTGGAAAAATACACACATTCCAAATGGGAGAAATTGGCCAAAACAAAGGGGCTAAGTCCCCATGCAAGTCCATAATCCAGTAAGGAAGTCAAAGCTTAAAGCTCCAAAATGATCTCCTTTGACTCCATGTCTCACATCCAGGTCATGCTGATGCAAAAGGTGGGTTCCCATGGTCTTGGGCAGTTCTACCCCTGTAGCTTTGCAGGGTACTGCTCCCCTCCTGGCTGCTTTTACAGGCTAGTGTTGAGTGTCTGTGGCTTTTCCAGGCACACAGTGCAAGCTGTGGGTGGATCTACCTTTCTGGGGTCTGGACGACTGTGGCCCTCCTCTCACAGCTCCACTAGGCAGTGCCACACTGGAGACTCTGTGTGGGGGCTTCAACTCCACATTGCCCTTCCACACTGCCCTGGCAGAGATACTCCATGAGGGACCAGCCCTGGCAGCAAACTTCTGCTTAGACATCCAGGCACTTCCATACATCCTCTGAAATCTAGGTGGAGGTTCCCAAACCTCAATTCTTGACTTATGTGCACCTGCAGGCTCAACACCATATGGAAGCTGCCAAGGCCTGGGGCTTGCACCCTTTGTAGCCACTGCTCAAGCTGCATCTTTTTCCCTTTTAGCCATGGCTAGAGCAACTTGGATGCAGGGCATCATGTTCCAAAGGTGCACAGAGTAGGGAGCCTTGGGCCCATCACGTGAAACCATTTCTTCCTTCCAGGCCTCTGGGCCTGTGATGGGAGGGGGTGCCACAAAGGTCTCTGACATGCTCTGGAGACATTTTACCTATCGTCGTGGTGATTAACATTTAGTTCCTCATTACTTATGTAAATTTCTACAGGTGGCTTGAATTTCGCCTCAGAAAATGAGTTTTTCTTTTCTATCACATCATCAGGCTGCAAATTTTCTGAAGTTTAATGCTCTGTTTCCCTTCTAAAACTGAATGCTTTTAACAGCACCCAAGTCATCTCTTGAATGCTTTGCTGCTTAGGAATTTCTTCTGCCAGATACCCTGAATCATCTCCCTCGAGTTCAAAGTACTACAAATCTCTAGGACAGGGGCAAGATATTGCCGGTCTCTTTGCTAAAATGTAGCAAGAGTCCATTTACTCTAGTTCCCAACAAGTTCCTTATCTCCATCTGAGACTATCTCAGCCTGGGTTTTGCTGTCCTTATCATTATCAGCATTTCGGTCAAAGCCATTCAACAAGTCTCTTTTTCAGGTATCTTTACAGCAGTGCCCCACTCTGCTGTTAAAATTTACTGTATTAGTCAATTTTCGTGCTGCTGATAAAGACATACCTGAGACTGAGTAATTTTTTTGTTTTTTTATTTTTTTAAAAAGAGATTTAGTGGACTCACAGTTCCATGTGGCCAGGGAGGCCTCACAACCATGGCAGAAGGCAAAAGGCACATCTTACATGGCAGCAGGCAAGAGAGAATGAGAGCCAAGCAGAAAGGGAAACCCCTTATAAAACCATTGGATCTCATGAGACTTATTTACTACCACGAAAACAGTATGCGGGAAACTGCCTGCATGATTCAACTATCTCCCACTGAGTCCCTCCCACAACATCTGGGAATTATGAGAGCTACAATTCAAGATGAGTTGTGGGTGGGGACACAGCCAAACCATATCACAGATATACATCAGATTTATAATAGTAATTATTATTGGGTAGTAAAATTATGGATGAGACAATTGGCATTATTTCTCTGCATGTTTTCTGAATTTTCCGATATAGGCATGAACTACTTTCTTTTTTTTCTTTTTTTTTTCTGAGATGAAGTCTCGCCCTGTCACCCAGGCTGGAGTGAAGTGGTGCAATCTCAGCTCACTGCAGCCTCCACCTCCTGAGTTCAAGCAATTCTCTGCCTCAGCCTCCCCAGTAGCTGGGATTACAGGCACCCGCCACCATGCCCGGCTAATTTTCATATTTTTAGTAGAGATGGAGTTTCACCATCTTGGCCAGACTGGTCTTGAACTCTTGACCTCGTGATCCACCCGCCTCGGCCTCCCAAAGTGCTGGGGTTACAAGTGTGAGCCACTGTGCCCAGCCAGCATGAACTAATTTCTAACTGGAAAATATATTATTTACACATATGTATGTGTATATGTGTGTAATTTCTTTTTCCTCAAATAATTTTTTTCCTGGGCAATTTACCTCCTTATAGATATTTTGCACTGAGTAAATATTAAGCCACAAATAAAAGTTAACAATCTCATTTTTTATTATATTGCAAGCTGAATTTCTGCTAAAATATGAACCTTAATTTTTAAATGCCGGTTAACACAAATAATTGACTTCAATGTTACCACAGACATCAAAGTGAGAGGGCAAGGACCTTATTCTGTAGTTAAGTTTTTCTAACACAATGTAATTGTCATGGATAAAGCAATTTGCCTTTTAAATGCTTAAAAATATTTTAACATCACCCATGCAAAAGCTTGCTTGGAAAGAAGCCTTAGCCTGTAATGGCTGAGATAAAAGTTTTGTTTGTTTACTTCTTCAAGGGAAACAAAATACCACTGAGAGAATGTACTAGGCAATTTAACAATTGACAATTGGAAAATCAGGCAATTTAACAGTATGATTCACTAACTACTACTCCCGGAGAAGAATAATTTATCTTGCCATATTTTGTAAAATACTGAGAGCTAGTTTGGGTATCAAAGGTGCTGATGATGATGACTACAGATAAACTGTAGTAATCAATTCAATTCAATTTAGCAAATCCTTAGGAATAACTACATTGCTTTGCTAGGGTATGAGCCTAGTTGTATACAGTGCCAGCTCTAAAGAAAATTCCTATGTAAAATCTGGATTCCAACACTTCATATCTCTGTGACATAGGACAGGACAGTTTACATAACCTCTTTCTGCCCTAATTTCCTCAGGTGTAAAATGGGGATTATAACTACACCATA
Organism: Nomascus leucogenys; assembly: GCF_006542625.1. NCBI lineage: Eukaryota > Metazoa > Chordata > Mammalia > Primates > Hylobatidae > Nomascus > Nomascus leucogenys. Next base: position 41,872,670 of record NC_044386.1, on the reverse strand, counting down.
GGATTAAGTAAATTAGAAGCATGAGGGCCCATGCACATTTTACCAAGCAAAGTTGAAAAGCGTTATCTTCTCAAATGCAAAAACTGTGCTCTCTATACCAACCCCATCTGAAAAGGTGATAACTTCTAGATAAGCTTATAAATATCTCAAGGTAGTCTCAAATTGATCTTTTAAGAAAAAAGTCTTTCCATATTTAATCAAGAAAGCCAAGACACCACTGTGTTTATCATTATTTCATTATAATGTAATATGTTAAGGTAACACTTGTGCATTTTTTTTGATAAGGAGAATTTAAGAAAATTATGTTATTGTACCTGTAACAAGTATATGGATCACTTTAAAACTGGAAGGGTATAAACAAGAAATAATTTTATTTTTCTCTCATCATTACCTTCAAACATCTGCAGTTAAACCTCTCTTCACTGTCCTTTAAAGATTTCTTGGGTAAATTCCATGATTCTCTGACCAGTTTTAGGTTTCAAATTTCGGTGCACTCTACTCCAGTTTAAAACCTCAAGCTCTTATCCACGTTATTGCTCAGATCCTCCCCTTTCCCCAAGACTGTGACCGGGCATGGTCAGCTCTTCCGTATCCCCCTTCTCTTCCTCTACTGGGTCCATTTTCTCCAGGGTTTTGAAGACTAGGATTAGTGTTTAGAGCAAAGTAGGCAGAGACATTTTACTTAATCAGTTTTATGACGGTTTTCTCCTGCCTTTCATGGCTTCTGTAGCTAATTTGAACTCTTTATGCCTCTGAGTGGCAGGAATACCAGTAGCGCTCTCTTGGGGCACACGTGCTGGAGGAGGGGAAGTCAGGTGATAAAATGTTCTAATTTCTGCTATGTCAACTTGACTTTCATCCTCAATGCATAACGGATATTCCAATGTTTGACTACCTTTTATCTGTCTACTTCATCATCTCCCTCTAATTCTAGCATGTCCCCTGTTAGGTCTGCCCAGAGGGCATAACATCAAGTCTGTTGTGTGAAAAGAAGCTCATCCAGGAAGTGAGTTGCCAATGTCACCTTCTTTTATGTTTCCCTAATCTCTTCTACTGATTCCTCTGGAGCTTGTCCCCATTTGGCTTGTCAGGAGGAGAGGAAAAGGAGGAAGAATATCTTTTTTCTGTGGAAGACTCGGGATTCTTTGAATGTGACAAACTTGCATCGAATATTTTTGGTGGTTGGAAGGGAAGATAAGGATGCAGGGATGGTAGAGAGTAGCAAAGCTGACTTGGCTACTTTTTTTTTTTTTTTTTGAGACAGAGTCTTGCTCTGTTGCCCAGGCTGGAGTGCAGTGGCACGATCTCGATTCACTGAAACCTCCGCCTCCTTGGTTCAGGCCATTCTCCTGCTTCAGCCTCTCAAGTAGCTGGGACTACAGGCACCCGCCAACATGCCCAGCTAATTTTTGTATTTTTTCGTAGAGAGGGGTTTCAACATATTGGCCAGGCTGGTCTCAGAACTCCTGACCTTGCGATCCTCCCGCCTTGGCCTCCCAAAGTGCTGGGATTACAGGCTTGAGCCACCGCACCTGGCCTTGGCTGCTTTTTAATAAGCCCTGAACAAAGTTCTAAACTCCACTGCTCTCAGCTCTATTTTGAATAGGGTTGTGATAGGCAGAATACCTGGAACCTTCGAATATGTTAATTACACACTAAAGGGAAATTAAGGAAGCAGATGAATTTATGGTTGCTAATCAGCTTACTTTAAGACAGAGATATCTTGATGTATAATCACCTGCGCCTAATGTTGTAATCACAAGGGTCCTAAAACATGAATAACGGAGGCAGAAGAGTCAATATCAGAGTCATATGATGTGAGAAAAGCCATTGCTGGTTTTGAAGGTGGAAATGGACAACAGGCCAAGGAATTCAGGTAGCCCATAAAATCTGCACAAGGCAAAGAAACTAAGGAAATGGATTTTCTCTTAGTGCATCCAGAAGGAATGCAGCCCGGCAGACACCTTGATTTTATCCCAGTGAGACCTATTTTGCATGTGTGACCTCCAGAACTGTGAAATTTAAAAACTGTATTGTCTTAAGCCATCAAGTTTGTGGTAATTTGTTTCAGCAGCAATAGAAGGCTAATACAGAGTTCATGCTATCAATTTATTCACAAAAGGAAAAAATCTCTCTCTTTTCGTTTTCATGACTAAGAGAGACCACATCCTGCTTTGTTAATGTAAATTTGTTGCTTTACTTTGAAGGTGCATTCTGGTTGTATCATGTAGTATATTGGGCTGTCCATTCAGATTTAACACACTTTGTTTCAAGACTATAATTTTAAAGTAGTGTTTTCATTTGCTTATTCTTCACATCTCAGATAAATAGAATCCTACAGTATATAGTCTTCTGTGACTGACTGCTTTCACTTAACATTAAATATATATATATATACATATATAAGAGTATGTATCTTTTAAAACTCAATAGTAAACAAGTTGGGAAAGACATGAACAAACATTTTATCAAAGAGAATATATAGATGGTAACTGAGCACATGAAAAGCTATTCAACATTATCATTCATCAGAAAAATAAAAACTGAAATGACAATGAAATATCACAATATACTTACCCAAAGGGTCAAACAATAGTGATAATAACAAATGCTGTCACTGATAAAGAAAAACTAGATTACTCATACCTTGATAGTGGGTATGCAAAACAGTACAACTGTTCAGTAAGTAGATTTGGCATTTTCCTAAAAATATCAATGTGCAGCTACCAAACTTTCCAACAATTGCACTTCTGAGCATTTATCTCAGAGAAATGAAAACTTATGTCCATAGAGCAACCCATATATGAGTATTTATATGCATTATTTGTGATAGTCAAAAACCAGAACCAACTCAGATGTCACTCATGGGTGAATGGTTAAACAAACTATGGGACATCCATTCCATGAATACTACTCAGTAATAAAATGGAACAAACTATTGGTACACACAACAACCTGTGTACATTGCCAAACTATTATGTTGAATGAGAAAAGCCAACCCCAAAGGGTTACATACTCTATGATTCCATTTATATAACATTTTTGAAATAGCACGATTATAGAAATGGAAGCAAGATTAGTGGCTGTCAGGATTAAGGATGCAGGAGGGTGGGAGGTAGGTGAGTGTGGTTATAAATTGGCACCATTAGGAATCTTTGTTATGAGGAAAATTTTCTTTCTTTCTTTCTTTCTTTCTTTCTTTCTTTCTTTCTTTTTTTTTTTCTTTCTTTCTTTCTTCTTTCTTTTTTTTTTTAATTAAGACAGAGTCTCGCTCTGTCACTCAGGCTGGAGTTCCATGGTGCAATCTCGGCTCACTGCAACCTCCACCTCTCAGGTTCAAGCAATTCTCCTGCCTCAGCCTCCCGAGTAGCTGGGATTACAGGCGCCCACAACCACATACAGCTAATTTTTGTATTTTTACTAGAGACGGGGTTTCACCATCTTGGTCAGGCTGATCTCGAACTCCTGACCTCAGGTGATCCACCCACCTCAGCCTCCCAAAGTGCTGTATTCTGTATCTTGACTGATTGAAGATACACAAACCTACACATGATAAAAATGTATGTAATTAAATACATATACACACATGTGACTACAAGAGCAACTGAAAAAATCTGAATAGGATAGCTGAATTGTATCAATATCAATAACCAGTTTGCAGTATGGCATTATAGTTTTGCATGATAGTAACATTTGGGGAAACTGGGTAAAGAGTATCTCTCAGTATTATTTCTTAAAACTGCATGTAAATCTATTATTATTAAAATTTCAATTAAAATAAAAAAGAATGTGAAAAAAACTGTTTTATATCACTTGTGCATATCGTTTCTCTTAGTCTTTACTGCATTTCTGTAAAGGAATACCAGAGAGTAGGTAATTTATAAAGAAAAAAATGTTCTTTTGGGCCAGGCACGGTGGCTCAAGCCTGTAATCCTAGCACTTTGGAAGACCAAGGTGGGCGGATCACAAGGTCAAGAGATCAAGACCATCCTGGCCAACATGATGAAACCCCATCTCTACTAAAAAATACAAGTATTAGCTGGGCTTGGTGGTGCATGCCTCTAGTCCTAGCTACTCGGTAGGCTGAGGCAGGAGAACTGCTTGAACCCAGGAGGTGGAGGTTGCAGTGAGCCATGATCGTGCCACTGCACTCTAGCCTGGCGACAGAGTGAGACTCGGTCTCAAAAAAAAAAAAAGAAAGAAAGAAAGAAAAAAAAGGATTCATTCTGTTAGCTAGAAGACCGAGCATCTGGTGAAAGCCTCCTTCCACTCATGGCAGGAGGAGAAAGGAAACCAACATGAGCAGAGATCACATTTCAAGAGAGGAGAGGAAACAAGAGAGAAGAAGGCACCAGGCTCTTTTTAAATCTTCTCTCCAGGGATGAAATAGAGAGAGAACGCACTTTGCTACCCCACCTCCCCACCATGCCAGGGAGGGCATTAATCTATTCATGAGATATTTACCTTCCTGACCTAAACACCTCTTGTTAGGCCACAGCTCCCCTCCAACATTGGGGATCAAATTTCAACATGAGATTTGGAGGGGACAAATATTCAAACTATATCATCACTCAACAGCCATATTTTAAAATTCACTTATTAAAGTATTTCATTGGGCACCATCTGAGTTGGGCAGGGGGTCTTTCTATGTCTCAGTTGCTTGTGACTACTGGGACCCAGCAACTGAATGACTTTACATATGGAAGAATATAAAACCTCAACTCATATTCTCAAAATTACTGAAAGAAAGGCATTTGAAGATCACTTTTATTAGCTTTCTCATTGGAGAAAGTAGAGACAAACACATACCTCAGAGGGTTGTTAAAAGGAATAAACACACATACTATATGTTATTTATTTTAACACACCTAACTCTTGGCCATTCATCAGTCCTACTGGTGCCACAGTGTTACTGTCCTTTCACTGAGTTTAGCAGGTGAATTCACATTTATAAGATGGTCTATTCATTGTTAAATACTTTACATTTGCCAAGATCTCTAACATCAAGGAGAGTTGCTCCCTATTTTCATCAATGTAGCTAAAAAACATATTGTACTGAAGATGTAAAAAGGTCAAATGGCATTATAATGATCTGTTGGAAAAATCTATGCATATATCTGGGGTTGAGACAAGGCTTTAAAATGTTCATTCTGTGACTCTGCTATAATTTTGAGTTTTGATGCCTGCATATAGCTTTTTTTCCATGCACCTTTTCTAGGTGTATTTAAATTGAAGAATGCCTCTCTACGTAACAGCATAATGTTAGATTATCAGTACAGAGAAATGGAACTTGCACATCAGAATCTGGATGTCTTAATCCCCTAGTTCTACTACCACCATTACAAATGATTCCTACAAGAAAAAAAAAATATATATATATAATGTTCATACTCTGATGTGGGGCAGGAAGAAAATAAAGTAAATTAGTCATGTGAGGGAGGTGTCAATTCAGACTTGTGTTACTGGTTCATTATCTGTAATGAATGAAGCCAGCAGTTATTAGTGCCTGCTCCGTGCCAGGAGCTATTCACATCCATCTATTTTAATTCTCACCAAAGCTCCCCAAGTTGCTTAGAATTTTCCCTCTATTACAAGACCAGTAAACTGAGAGAGACTTTCAGCAATTAAATTGCATTTCTTTCTCCAATATTAGTCTATCAGTTTATGAATTCTTAGAGGAAGAAATCACCTGTGACCTGATAAGCAAGAATATCTTGACACTTGTTTCTGTCTGCTTATAATTAGACAAGGTACTGAGCTCTAAATATCAATAATGTTGCTGCTATCAAGTTTTATACTTTCAAGTACAAAAGGTTCTTGTTATTTAAAACCAGACTAAGACACTGAACTGTAAGTGTGAGGATTGTTAAAAATGGAGACTCAGATACAAGGTTTGCTTTCATTTTTGTTTAATACAGATCAACAAGCAATGCAAAGGAAATGAACCAGACAACGACAGAAATGAATGGAAGCAGGTCTCCAACATTTACCTAGTTTCTAGTTACCCAGACACTGGTCTCTCACAAAGTGCATCCAAATTTCAGAGGCCATTGCAACCTGTGTAGGATAATCACCCTGCCAGATTAGAGTTACTCAGCCCTCTGGTGAAATGGTTTGGCTCTGTGTCCCCACCTAAATCTCATCTCGAATTGTAATCCCTGGAACCTGGTAGGAGGTGACTGGATCATGGGGGGCAGTTTTCCCCATGCCGTTCTCATGACAGTGAGTTCTCACAAGAGCTGATGTTTTTAAAGTGTGACACTTCTCCACTTCAATTTCTCTCTGCCTCTCCTGCCATCACGTAAGATATGCCTTGCTTCCTTTCGCCTTCTGCCATGATTGTAAGTTTCCTGAGGCTTCTCCAGCCATGAGGGACTGTGTCAATTAAACCTCTTTTGTTTGTAAATTACCCAGTGTCAGGTAGTTCTTTATAGCAGTGTGAAAACAGACTAATACGTCTGGGTTCCGTGCTTTTTATACCATTAGTCTGAAAGGGCCATGACAGCATTCAGGAATTTGCCTAACTGATATAAGCTATGTTAATTCCTCACACTGTCTCTTACAGTGTCATTGGCACCAGCACACCTGGTCATGACAAAATTTTCATGTGCTTATGTTTCCTTCCATACACAAAGGTGTGGCTATTTGAAAATATTCCTGCCCTCTCTATTTTCTGACAGTTCTTCCCCTAGAACTGCTTTAACGAGTAGAGTACAGTAGCAGTGAGGAATGAGTTATGAAAGGTGATGCAGCTTCTATCTTGTTTGTTGAAACACTTGCACTTGGAGCCTTGTACCACTCTCTAAGATGCTTGAGTACCTTAAGGCCACCATGCTGTGATGAAGCCAAATCAAACAGAGAAGACTGTAAGAGTGTAGCTGAAAATGCTAGGCTTCAACTCTTTACATGCTGGCTACAGACCTGTAAGGATAAAACCTCCAGATAATTCTACCCCCAACTCTTGAGTCACCCCACCTTTCAGCTCTTCTCAAGTGAGGCCCCAGACACCATAGAGCACAGTCTAGCAGTTCCCCTTGTACCCTGTCCAAATTCTTAATCCACAAAATTCTGGAGAGTAAAAAAGCCTTAATTCCTGATTTAAGCCACTAAGTTGTGTTGGCATGGTGTCAAAACAGCAACAGTAAACAGAACAAATGGTCAGACACTAATCACTTTTTTCAGTGCCCCTTTTGGAATGTACAGAACTTAAATTAAAGCTCAGTGAAAGGTAGTGGATTCCTGTTTTTAAATGCCATTGTTTTTAACTTCATGCCTATTTATCTGGCTCTTATAGAATTTGTTTGTATGTATACCATAAATATAATTTAAGTATTTCTGAGACCTTTACGTAAAAAGTGACCCTAGCAAAAGTGCTATCAAAAAATATTTAAACTAGAAGAATATATGAATAACATCTTGACTCTGCTCGTATTCCCAAAGATAATTTGGGACAGATTTTAGTCAGGATTTAATTTTGCTACTTGGGAAAGAAAACTGAAATCAAAAGTGGCTTAAATGCATAAGATTTTATCCAAATAACTTAACAGTCTCAGATGTGGGGGTCAGACACCACACCTAAGTTTGAGCCATGTGTCACTAAAAATACACAGGCTTTTCAGCTTTCTAACCAATCCATTTCTAGGGTTTGTCCCTCTTTTACATGATCCAAAATGGCTGCTGTTCCTCCACCTATTATGTCCATAAGAATCAGGAAAGAGAAGGAGTCTTCCCAGACCAAACTGAGGGTCAGGCTGCTATTTCTTGTGGCCCAATAAAAAGATGCAGATAAACTGGGGAGGAAGAGAATTTTTTTTTTTTTTTTTTTTTTTTGAGACAGAGTTTCGCTCTATTGCCCAGGCTAGAGTGCAGCGGCGCGATCTCCGCTCACTGCAAGCTCCGCCTCCCAGGTTCAGGCCATTCTCCTGCCTCAGCCTCCAGAGTAGCCTGGCTAATTTTTTGTATTTTTCGTAGAGACGGAGTTTCACTGTGTTAGCCAGGATGGTCTCGATCTCCTGACCTTGTGATCCACCTGCCTCGGCCTCCCAAACTGCTGGGCTTACACATGTGAGCCACCGTACCCAGCCGACAATTTTTTTTTTTTTAATTTCTGTAACCGGTTACAGGGAGAAGGCCTGGAAATTATCACCAGATGAACTAAAAATTACAAGTTTTCCAGAGCTTATATACCTTCTAAGCTATATGTCTACATTTAAGCATGCATTCATCTAAAGACATAAACGATTAACTTCTTTGAATCTATAACTAAGGTCTGAGTCTTGCAGACCTTCCTCCAGAGCCTCAGTAAATTTACTTAAACTAAATAGGTCCAGGTTCCGGGGTGATTACCCTTACCTTGTCTCCTGCTAATTCATGTAGGTTTAGAGAGTTCTTCAGACCCCCAATAATGCTTGTTTAATACTAAATGGGTCCTGTTAAGAATTTCTTTGTTGTTTTGTCTTGGTTTAATGCCCAGGAAAGGCGTAGGCAAAACTCTTGGCGGGTTTTTTACATTCCAGCCTTTGTATCAAGGCACTGGCTCTTTCAGCTTTTAATATGTAACTTAACCCCCTCAGTTAGTGCTTAAACTCTTGTTATGGAGGCCTGCATTACTGAGACCTGGCCTGCCACAGGAGTAGGTCAAGTACTGATCTAGCTTACTCTTAGGAAGTAGAACATTGCATTTCTATTTTTATATTCATTAGAACTAACATGGCCACACTCAGCTGGAAGGACATCTGAGACATTGAGTATATCTAGGGAAGAAATTTGCCCAGTTAACATTCAGAAATTCTGTTACCAAGGACAAAGCGGAGAATGGATTTTGTAGTACTACTAGAATTCTCCTCCACAGAGTGGATGCATTGAAAAGTGTTTCAATTTAATACATGTTTCAGAGAAGAGAAAACACTAATGCACATAAAGGAAGCACCTACTCTGTGTTAGAGACTACATTGTTATCTTAAGCTGTGATGTACAAGTTTTTGGCCTCATTTTATAGAACAGTTATATATTCACCAAAGTTAAGAAACATGCCCAGTTTTTATTGTAATAAGTAGCAGAGTCATAGTTGTAACCTAAGAAGGCTTTCTGATGGCAAATCTCATTCTCCTTGAGAGAGAGAACTCTGGAGAGTGATATGGGTAGTGACCTTGAAGAGAGGAATGTATGTTTTGCTTGTATTGAGCTACCAACTATTCACCATTATGATTGATAATGAAGATGATGATGATGGTGATGCTAACTTCTATTGAACATTGCCTGCAGGCACTCCTTTAAAATAACTGTTGAAAACTTTGGGTTTTAAAACTTTGGGTTTCTTTCTAAAGAACAGGACCATGATTTTGTTCAAATATTTAAAATGATTGTCAACAGTTCCTCTTTTAGTGCTATAAACCTTTGGCCTTGCACACAGTTGCATTCTCAGCAATTTATCTTGACTGAACTGAAGACAAAGTTTTTGTATTTTTAGTTGTTTCAGTTCATCTGAAGATGAAGCTCTTTATCCAGCTTGCTAAACTGGAAAATAATTCAAATGTCAAATATTAATGTTATAAGGAGTTCTGTGACCTTTTAAATTTCTCTGATGTACTTTGGAAATGGTTATTTCCAGTATCTTACACTTGGCTGTGCCTGGGTTTATTCTTCGTTAAAAAATAAACTTCACATGCCTGAGAAATTTTTGAATGCTGGTGCTACCCAACATGTTTGGAACTTATAAAATTATTGTCTTTAAAGCAGCATAGTCCTTAAAATCCATAAAGCCTGCAATAATAGTTCTAAGAAAATATGCAGCTACCAGATTAACACCATTGTGAAGTAACAGCATAAATAGAATAAGACCAGTTAAGAACACTGCTCCAAAGTGGGCCGTGCTTTCAGGAAATGAAGTATTATAACAAAGATTCAAACAAATTTAGAAACAGTGCCTGAAGGAGGCCTATTAGTACTAATGTCATTAAAGTACAAAATATTTTCTAGATTTAATATTTTTTGTTGGTTTCTTTAATTTCCTACTTGCTTTCTCAATTCTTCAAGTAAATCCAGGGTTAAGTAGCAGCATTATTTCAAGGCAAGAAACAGCTACACTTTCCCCAGTGTCACAAAAGCAGTAAAGCTGAGGATAATAGCTTCTGTTAGATTTCTTTATAGGAAATCTTAAATCACGAATCTCTTGGTTTTGGAAGATAAATATGTAAAATAAAAATTGAAAATAAAAATTTGTATGATTTTAAATAATTAAATATAAATTCATATTGTCCATAGAAATATTTAATGTTTCTAAATTCCTAAGTCTTTAAACTCAAACTTTTTCAGTAGGTGGTAAAGTGCTGTGTGTTGCTAAAATGCATGCTATAAGTTTTGAACTCAAAATCTCAGTGAGATATATTATAAAATCTTGAGTCTGAGATTTTATAATAAATTGTATCTTATCTACTAGTATCTTTATCTGCTTTATCTGCTAATATATCTATATCTGCTATTTTCCTCTTCTCCAAGTTGTGGTTACTTTTCAAATCAAAATAGTTATAAGTCAATGAGACACAGAAAAAATTCCAATCTTATAAATTAGAATTCATTTTAAATATGCAGCTGCTTGTGCCATGCACATGGTTTTATTTGTAATCCATGTTGGATAGTTCGAGTACTAGAATTAAGATTTTAGGCATTCGGATGCCCCATGGAGAAGACTGACTGTAATTTCTATAACCAATCAGTTACATTCTTAGTTTGCAAAATTTTAAATGTGAAATAAAGGAGAGAATACATTTTGAAACACAATACATCATTCTATATGCTATTGTTTGTTAGATTAAGACTAACTACAATAATTTGATTCATTAAACTTTGTGATGACTTAACATTTCTTAAAGACGCTAATCCCCCAAAATTAAAGTGTCACCCTCAGATATTGCCTCATGCTGTAAAAAATAATAAAACAATTAAATTATTTAAAAATCATGACAGGAGGCCTGATGAAATGGTCTGGGCTTGAAGCAGCCATGCTATGTCCTCCGTCTCTCCTCATTTTTCTTTGTTACATAGTCTTGGAATTAGTTAGGTGGCTGCCAATAGTCCAAGGCTAAAAATAGTTTTCAGCAAGCCATTCAGGCAAAAGACTGGAAATGGAATATGTATAAAGAATGTGAGGGCAATGGATTTAGCAGGAGAATTGCTGGAGACATAATGTCTGAAATTTGAATGGCTGAATGTATGACATAAGCAATTTTCAAGCACGTTAATTTCAGTTCATTTTAATTTTGCCTTGACAGGGTATTCAACATACAAGCAATTAGTCCTCCAATATCCATCACAATCTAAAAATTAGATCTTGATCATTTTATATTTTTGTGACATTTTCTCTTTTAAAAAGATTTATTTTTAGCTGATTTAGACATTTGTTTTATTTCTTATTATTGACAATATTAATTTATTTCATGAAGGAAGCTTTTAAAAAGTGATGAACCTCGTACTTGGTAAGTTTCATTTATTATTATTTGAAAGAAAAACTAATTATAAATCATTTCAAAACTAATGATACCATTTAATGTTATTTTAGGTTAAGAAGATACTCTAAGTTTCCTTTTTTTAAAGTTGATTTGTGGCAATTTTCTGATATAAAACAAACATATGGTATACTTATAGTTTGGTTTTTTTTTTGAGGCAGTCTTGCTCTGTCTCCCAGGCTGGAGTGCAGTGGCTGATCTCAGCTTACTGCAAGCTCCGCCTCCCAGGTTCACACCATTCTCCTGCCTCAGCCTCCCAAGTAGCTGGGACTACAGGCGCCCGCCACCACGCCCAGCTAATTTTTTGTATTTTTAGTAGAGACGGGGTTTCACCATGGTCTTGATCTCCTGACCTCGTGTTCTGCCCACCTCGGCCTCCCAAAGCGCTGGGATTACAGGCGTGAGCCACCGTGCCTGGCCGATATAGTTTATATACTATCCATAGATCAGATAAAAATATCATATGTTCATTAAACCTACAACATGAAAGCCCACATAACTGCCATAGTTTGGTATACTGGATATAAAACTAATTTTCATTACAGGTTTGACCTTTCATCTGTTTTAAAAACTATATGCATTTTGAAGCCTTCAACCAAAAAAAGAGGCAATTATTTTCCACAAAATGATAGTAAATCAGATGTTTAAAGAATAGAAATTTTAAGTCTGTATTAAAAACAAATCATTATAACCAAGATTAAAAACTGAAATCTAGTTAGTAAAGGTACACTTAACCAAATAGCTTTGGTGGTATTTTAAAATTCACTTCTAGTAAGATTTTTCAATCAGTCAATAGCTGACTTTACAAATGCATATAGTTTGTTCTATGTTGAAATCCTGGCCAATTAAGGCACCGGTGGTGAAGGCATGTTTTCTTTACACCACTAATGGCTGCCTGTCAAGAAACAAAGGAAGGATGCCTTGTTGGAGCACATCTTGGAAACATTTCATGGCTTCCCTTACCCATGTATACATATAAATGTTACTTTTCCTCAAAAGGATAGCAGAAAAGTACTATTTAGATAGTTATTTCTTGCTCTTGTCATACCCACCTATTTTAAGTGGTTTGTTCAGTGACCTCTATCTTGCATACACGTGTACAGAAAACATAAGCAGATGAACAAACCAACTAATGGTGAAAACTGTGGGAAACCCAAGAGCACGTGTCCCATATAAAAAGCACATGTCCCAAATAAAAAGTTAGTCTTTTTTTCTTTTTCTTCTTCTTCTCCTCCCCTTCTACTTCTCTTCCTTCTTTCTTCTTCTCATAATCCAGCAGTTAATTCTTATGTGGCATCTCCAATTTGAAACTAATTTAATGAAGTGTATTATCAATGAAATACGTATAAACATGGATATTACCAACAAGCCACCAGACCAATCTATCCTCATTTTACCAATAAGATAAAAGAGTACTTATAAAACTAAGCACAAACATCTATGTGGTGAAAACAAAAGAATTTGGAATTCTCTATGTCCATACCATTGTTCAATTTTCTAAATCTCTGCCTCTCTTCCAATAGTTTAGTTGCCCATGAAGTGAGTCGGTTGCATTTCTCGTTAACCAAAACTAACTTAAAACTATTTGGTACATTATTTTATTTTTCGGATCAATCTGTGTATTTCATGAGCTATATCTTCTTGGGAAAATAAAGTGGCAAACCCCATCTGTATAAAAAAATAAAAATAAATTTAAAAATTAGCCAGGCATGATGGCACACGCCTATAGTCCTAGGTACTTCGGAGGCTGAAGCAGGAGAATTGCTTGAGTCCAGGAGTTCGAGGGGGCAGTGAACTATGATCACACCATTGCACTCCAGTTTAGGCAACAGAGTGGGACCTTGTCTCTGAAATAATAATAATAATAATAATAATAATAATAATAATAATGATAATAAATCTCCTCACAACCCAGAAAACCTTTCCACAAAGGAAGAAAACAGTTTTATTATTGAGTACACATTAAACCACAATGCGATGAGCATTACAGGCAATCTGCTAAGAGATTACCAAGTCAAAAAGAAATTTCACCTTTTTAAATAGACAAGCAGATACAACCCATTACACACATATTCTCAGGATAAACAATTAATAGTCCTCAAGTAAGAGGACTTGATGTCACCATTTATCACATACAATTCGCCTTAAAATCACCTTATAATTGGGGTGACCACCTGTGTTAGCTAATTGGCTTTATCTAAAATAAAAATAAGTATCTTTATGACAAGAGGTAGTACATTAGTCGGAGCAGGCTGCCGTAACAAAATACCAAATACTAGGTTCCTTAAACAACAGGAATTTATTTTCTCACAGTTCTGGAGGTGGGATGTCCAAGATCAAGGTGCTGACCTCTTTGGTTCCTGGTAAGAACCCTCTTTCTGGCTTGCAGATACCCAGAAGTCCTCATATGGCAGAGAAAGAGCAAAAGAAAGATTTTGATCTTTCTTCCTCTTCTTCTAAGACCATAATCCTATTGGATAGGTCTCCATCCTTATGACCTATTTACCCTTAATTATCTCCTAAAGACACTATTTCTAGATACAGTCCCATTAGTGTAATGAGCTACAACATATTGAATTTAGGAAGATACAATTCAGTCCACATCAGGCTTTGCAACTCGGAATCCAGTATCAGCCAAAGTTAGCCTCCTACCCTTTCACAGATACACTTTCATAGAAAGTCCTATCTTCCTTGATGATTGCATTTCAAAGAGATGATTCCTAAGTCCTCAAAAAGACATTCCTGGGTTGCAAGCTTGGCAAAATGCTTATTTAGCTTTTAAAAAACATTTGTGTACATTTCAGGGAAACAGAAATGTTTAGGAACTCACAAGTTTTCTAAAGTAAATGCTTTAAGAAAAGTTTAGAGGAAGAAGGATCTCTTATTTTCAACAAGTCTCAGCAAGTCTCATTTCTTTTTATTTTTTGGATTGGATTTGCCCTTATACACTGCATAGAATGAATGTTGAATTTAATTACTCTGATATCCATAGTGATTTAGCTTTTTAAAAATATTTACTTTTGCTGTTTTATAATTTTTATAACTGAAAAAAATAATCTCCTGCAAGGTAGATATATATTCTTATTTCCACATCAGAGCTAGAAAAACAAGTACTAAAAAATTAAATTTTTATGTAATTTACATATAGGACAGCCAACTGTACTTTTGAAATTATGTTTCCAATTTCAATATGTTTCCAATTTCAATTTCTTCATTTTATAAGGTATTATCAAATTATTCTCAATCACCAATCCTTGGCATACTCTAGCATTTTCCAGTGGCTGTCTTTCTTCTGAATTATTACTTGACTGAGTTGTGTAGGGTTATTTTTCTCCAATCTAGGATGTCAAACTTTTGATCCTTTTTGTTGTTAATATGTGTGTGGGTGTGTGTGGGTGTGTGTATGTGTGTACATGTGTATATGCTTTAGTTTGTTGATCTCTTTTCATTTTAGGTTAGATATTATAAGGGTGGGGTTTGGAAAATATAGTTCTCACTTTATTTCCATATTCCAACTTTTGGTCTAACAAGGAACATTTTCTTAGGTTTTTTTGGTGGATTATCTGCTGAATGGCTGCCAATAGTTCCATCTCTGTACACTCCTGCCACTTGTTCTCTAAAGAACTAGAGTTTATTTCCTTCCTTTAGAAACTGGTCTGGCTTGTTACCAAGTGATTCTGTGCCACGTCTGGGCCTAAGCATC
The DNA here is from genome assembly GCF_006542625.1 of Nomascus leucogenys. Lineage (NCBI taxonomy): Eukaryota > Metazoa > Chordata > Mammalia > Primates > Hylobatidae > Nomascus > Nomascus leucogenys. The sequence goes on along the minus strand of NC_044386.1, from coordinate 41,857,463 downwards.
AAGAAAGATCTTGGCTTCTCGTTTCCATACCCTAGAAAGCCAGCTGCCATGAAAAGTTGGATAGCCTGGCTGAAGAGGTGCCCTGGGGGGAGAAACACTATGGAGAGAGAGAAGTCACATTAAGAGAAATGACACCCCATGTGACTGAGTCCATGAGACTCCATGAAAGGAGAGAGATCCAGTCATCTTAGAAAACACGTAGCCATTGAGCCACCAAGACGAGGTTCTCAAGGTGTGAGAGAGGCCATGTTAAATCCTTTAATTCCAGCTGAGCTGCCTGAGCCAGTACCCTGTGAAGCAGAGGAGCCATCCCCACTTAGCCCTGCCTGAATTCCTGGCCCACAGAATCATGAGTAAATTTGTTATTTTTAACTGTTATATCTTAGGTAATTTATTATGCAGGAAGAAATCATTGAAACAGTAGGGCTTAAACAATATAAAATAGAGGTAAGAGTTGGCAATTACCTAATGAATCGGGTTTGTATAACCTACCATGAGCAATTACATTTGTAAGTACTTATAGTTTCCTATTTATAAAATACTTTAATAAATATTTTATATGTGTTACTGCAGAGTTCTTTATAAACCCAAAGATAAGACAGTATTATTTTAGTACTACACAGATTAAAGGGATTGAGGCATAACAAGATAGAATTATTTGTGCAGAGCCACAAAGCTATGAGGTTAGGGAGCAGTTCTACATGCTATAGAATCAAAAGCTTGTGAGCTCAAATATTGTGTTCTTTCAGACAAAATCTTTTGGTTTTAAAAAGTCTTTCCAGACACTACATTACTTACATTATGTAACCATACTGGCTATAATTATCAAATATATTTATTTATTTATTCCACAAATATTTAAGACCCATTATGCACAAAACACCATTAAAAGTGCTAGAATGAATAACAAGAGAACAAGTCCTTGCCTCATGAAATTTTCATTTTAATGAGGGCAGACAGACAACAAACACACTATAATAAGCTAGGTAGAGTTAGGTGCTTGAAGACAGGAATGTAGGGGAATATTGTTGGAAATGCTACTTTAAATAGGATGATCAGGGTGGAAGGCCTGTTTGTTATAGTTACATTTGAGAAAAGACAGAAAGAAATATGAGACTGATTTTTGTGAATATCTAGAGGTAGAATATTCAAACCAGAGGAAACAACAGGTAGAGGCCCTAACACAGAGGCATGCCTGGAGGACAAAAGGGAGGCCTAAATAGGTGGGGCAGAGTCAGTGATGGAGACATTAGGAGGTATGATGGGAAGGATTCTAAGATAGCTTTCATAGTCTCAGCCCCTGGTGTCACACCCAGTATGGTTCCTTCCCTTAAATATGGGTGGGATTTTTGCTTCTAAAAAGGAATAGAGCAAAGGTTATGGCGTGGCATGACATTCCCTTGACTAGGTTACATTATGTAACAAAGATGCAAAGGTGATGGGATTTGAAATTAGATCAAACAAGACTTCCTCTTAGTAGAATGGAGCACACTCTCTTAACATATAGAGAGTCAGATCTAGTCTTGACTAGGATCCTGAGGGACCTCAGAAACAACAAAGATTAATTAAAAATCCTACAGTTCCAGAATTTAAAATCTATTTTGGCAGTCAGAACAATAAGGAAAATAGGGAATGATTTAAGAAAAGTTAAAAATCCTTGTTTACTAGATAGCTCTTAGATTCTTTGTCAAGGAAAATAATCTTCTGAATTGCAGAAGAAAATAATAATGGACGGGAGAATAATTAAATCCAAGCTCTTTCATAAAACAAATGCAAGAAGAGGTCACTCCCTTGGTTGAAAAATATCATGGTTTCATATTGCATTTAGAGTAAGATTCTCCCTGACCATCTTCTCCATCAAATTAGTTTCCTTTTATTTTTCCTTTTCCTCTATTGATAACATTTATCACTTTTAATTGTGAGATAGTTGTAGATTCACATGTAGATGTAAGAAATAATGCAGAGGTTTCATATACACTTGACCCAGTTTCTCCCAATGGTAATGTCTTGCAATCGTGATATCTTCACATTAAGATACAGAACAGTCTTAACGCAAAATTCCCTGCTGCTTTCCTTTTGCAACTAAAACACCTCACTTCCTATTGCTAAGGCCAACAATTGTGCTTTGTATTCTATTATATTGTCATTTCAAGAATGATATGTAAATGGAAATTTACAGCATGTAAATTTTGAAACTGGCTTTTTTCACTTAAGATAATTTTCTTCAGATACATCCGGCCTGGCGTGATTGCTCACGCCTATAATCTCAGCACTTTGGGAAGCCGAGGCGGGTGGATCATGAGGTCAAGAGATCGAGACCATCTTGGCCAACATGGTGAAACCCCATCTCTACTAAAAATACAAAAATTAGCTGGGCACAGTGGTGCATGCCTGTATTCCCAGCTACTCGGGAGGCTGAGACAGGAGAATTGCTTGAACCCGGGAGGCGGAGGTTGCAGTAAGCCGAAATCATGCCACTGCACTCCAGCCTGGCCACAGAGCAAGACTCTGTCTCAAAAAAAAAAAAAAAAAAAAAAAAAGAAAAGAAAAAGAAAGAAAGAAAAAAGATACATCCAAGTTGTTGCATGTATCAGTAATTCATCACTTTTTATTGCTGAGGAGGATTCCATGGTATGGATGTGCTACAGTTGACTTTACTTACCACCTCTTGAAGTTCATTTGGATTGTTTCATTTTTGGCCATTACCAATGAAACAGCTATTGACATTTGTGTAAGTTTTCCATTGAACATGTTTCCATTTCTTTTGGATAGATGCCCAAACCTTTGCAGTTGCTGAGTTTATGGTAAGCACATGTTTAGTTTTAAAGAAACTTTCAAATTATTTTTCAGAGTGGCTATACTGTTTATATTCCCACCAGCAAGGTACAAGTGGATTCAGTTTCTTTGCATCCTTGCCAAGATTTGGCATTAATATATTTTTGAATTCACTTGTCATTTAAAAATTACATATTTATTTGTTTACTCAAAGTTTTTTCATTTAGTGGATTTAATTTGAATTACAAATTTCCTTTGAACTTGATAAGATGTGTTTAAGGTGCAATGTCTTCAAAGACAAAATTAAATATAACATACTACTTCATTCTTAATGTTTTTAAAATACAAACTAAATTAGTAAGATTAAACTTTTCATGCTGAAATAATACTTTCATGGGTTAGTCATTGAATAATTGATATACAAATGATCTTTTTCTGATATTCTTGTTATGGTTTTATACTTAGTGATTGATGGTTTTTAGTAATATTTTGCAGCAAGAGGTCTTGGTCTCCTTTGCTGATTCTGGTTCATCTCTTTGTTCTCTAAATGAGAATACCCCCAGAGTTCAATCTTTGGACATCTGTTCTACCTGCATTCACTCCATAGATTATTGGCAAGTCCTAGTCCTTTAATTACTCTCATTCTGCTAATAAGTATTAAATGTGTATTTCCAGCTGATGCTTCCCCTTATTCCTGTCTTATGAATCAACTGCCTGCTCAGCCCCTAGATTGAGATCTTTAGCGGGCTTTCACACTTAACATGTACAAAACCAAAACCCTGACTTTCCCGTAGTAATGTTCATTTTCCAGTTATTTCTGCAATAGCACTCTTTTTGTAAAGTTATTCCATGAAAAAATAAAACTTAGATTCAGCATCATTTCCTTTCTTTTGCTTTCACCTCACAAGCAATTAACAAAGAAATCCTGTAGACTCACCTTTCAAACAACTTTCAAAACCCAACCACTTTTCTCATTACTCTGCTGCCTTATTCAAGCCAGTACACTCTGATGAGTAAAATAGTTTCTTAAGTAGACTGCCTGCTTCTACCTTTCTTCATATAACTGCCAGAGTGATCCTTTTGAAATGTAAGTTTGATTGTATCACCTCTCCACTGGAACCATGCACTGGTTTCCCACCACACTCACAGTAAAAGCTGAAGACCTTACTTTGACTTACAAGTCTTCAGTAAGCTGGCTCCTACTCTCACCATACCATGTTACTACCTTGATCTGCTTTCCTCCTGCATTTGTCTTCTACTGCTATGTAACAAATTACTACCAACCTGGTAGCTTAAAACTATGCATGTTTATTATCTCACAGTTTTTGTGGGTCTGGACACAGCTTATCTTCTACTCTGGGTCACACAAGGCTGCAATTAAGGTGTCAGCCTGGCTACATTCTCATTTGGAAGCTGGTCTGTGGAAAGATCTACTTCCAAGCACCCTTGAGTTAATGACAGAATTTGCGTCCTTATAGTGGTAAGACTGAAGTCTCTGTTTCTTACAGGCTCTTGAATGGGAGCCACTTTCAGATCTAGGAAGCCACCTCCAGTTTCTTTCTATGCAGCTCTCTCACAAAATGGTAACAAAGCTCATCTTCTATTTCTGCTGCTAGTTTTCATTCTCCTGGAATATCTTAATAATAATTCTATCACAGCTAGTTAGAGAAAAGTTTCCAGAAGGCAGAAAAATTCCCCTTGTGAGTACAACCTCTGCCATTCATTTAAATATATATATCCTGAGGTCCAATTTTATCTTTTCTCTCTGAACTTTTGGCCTCTTAATACACTCATTTTGACACCTTTTACTTGAGTTCTTTCACTTCCATTACTGGTAAATTAAAAAAATATTTTTTTCAAATTTATGAATCTTACATATCAGCTATAAAATAGGTTTATGGAAAATACTGAAAGCAAAAAAATAGGCTTATGGAAAATAGTGAAAGCAAAAAAAAATTCATTATAATACTAGGTAATGTATCCATTTAGTTTAAAAAAAAAAAAGGAATACCAGAGAACAAGAGAGCAGTGAAGCAAATGTATCAACCAGAGTAGTTTTGACTTTACATCCAAAATAGCCCTATTCATTCCAATTGAAGCCAAACTCAACAGTCAGTAGCAAATTTTGCAAAGCTCAGCTCATTATGTATGTTGACCTTCCTGCAATATTCTTACTGGTCTATGCTGCATTGCTATATTTAGAGTAATTTGTCTTCCTTCTGGTTATGTGTCTTCCTTCTTATCTTCTGTGCATGCATTTTTAATAATCTGAACACACAATAAAGTTCTCTCTACAGTTATGCCATTTTCTTACCATCCTTCTTTTCTTCCTCATTAATATAATTTGAGATTTACATTGTCAAAGTTATATTAATAGCAGTTTGCTACTTTTGTGAGCTTTCTTCTGAGTTTTTTTTTTTTTTTTTGAGACGGAGTCTCGCTCTGTCGCCCAGGCTGGAGTGCAGTGGCGTGATCTCGGCTCACTACAAGCTCCGCCTCCTGGGTTCACGCCATTCTCCTGCCTCAGCCTCTCTGAGTAGCTGGGACTACAGGCGCCCGCCACCACGCCCGGCTAATTTTTTTTTGTATTTTTAGTAGAGACGGGGTTTCACCGTGGTCTCGATCTCCTGACCTCGTGATCCGCCCGCCTCGGCCTCCCAAAGTGCTGGGATTACAAGCGTGAGCCACCGCGCCCGGCCTCTTCTGAGTTTTTTATACCTGAAATTTTTGAAGTCTACCTTCTTAAAATCTAGAGTAACTGTCCAATGAAAATCCTTCCCATTATGCTTCTAATTCTAAAATGAGATGGTCAGTTTTTCCAAAAGCTACTGTCAATTGCACTTTATGAACCAAATTATCCTCATTGGTCCAAATTAGGTTGAAAATATTAGCTTCTGTAATCTCTTCCTTTATCCTTCAGGATGCGAAAATGTCAGTAAGACCAGGTAAGAATGTGTGAGTTGTTCAGCTAATGTGCAATAGACTTTCAGAAGATGAGCAGATTGCTGAAGTTTCTGTGTCACTTCAGAATTTTCCATTATGACACTTTTGTGATTGTGTGACATGCACATCACCAACTGATTCCCTCTAACTGGACAGATAACCATAAGGTTTTGCCACATCTGAATTACCTTTCCTATTCTTTCCCTTCATCTCATTTAATACACTCTCCAACCTTCATCCATATTAAGGTGCATAGATTTCTCTGCACAGTGTATAATTTCATGGTGTGAAGCAGTGTTTTAGCTTCACTTCTGATTCCCAAATTTGAAATTTTGGGGACTTAAGTACCTATGACCTAAAATAATACTAGTGTGTAGTAGGTGCTCATTAAATAGTTGTGAAAAGAATTTCACATTATGAGGATTTTTTTTTTTTTGAGATGAAGTTTCACTCTGTCACCGGGCTGGAGTGCTGTGGTGCAATCCCAGCTCACTGCAACCTCCGCCTCCTGGGTTCAGGTGATTCTCCTGCCTCAGCCTCCTGAGTAGCTGGTATTATAGGCACGCACTGCCACGCCCAGCTAATTTTTGTATTTTTAGTAGAGACGGGGTTTCATCATGTTGGTCAGGCTGGCCTCGAACTCCTGACCTCGTGATCTGCCTGCTTCAGTCTCCTGAAGTGCTGGGATTACAGGCGTGATTACAGCCGCCGCGCCTGACCATTTTTTTTCTTTTTCTTTTTTTAGTTAGGAATTCTCTTGCATTTATTTGCAGCTTGTCACTGGCTTTTGTGTCATTAATCATCGTTGGTGCACTTCTCTAACCATCCTTGAAGACTGGATTCGTGTGGGAGATGGGATGACTGAAGACTGAAAGTCCTTGAAAAATATGTCTCAAATAATGAGTTTGAGGCTTTTGTCTAGCCTCAAACTCATTATTTGCAGAAAGCTTTTGAAGTGTGGTTACAGCAGAAAGAACACACTCAAAAGATGCACAGAAAGCAAAAATAGGTTATGGCAATGGTTTAAATATAGGATTGCAAGGATGAGAGTTTTTAACCTCTCTGTGTCTATAATGGAAGACAGGCAGGATGATAATACTGCCAGATTTATGAGAAGATTAGTGAAGTGGATTGGTGTAGAATAAAAAGACTAGGAACTCATTTTTAAAAACCATATTGCATTTCAAGGATCAGAAAGATATCTCTAACCAAAATAATGAGATCTGCAGTTCAGAATACATAAAATTATTTCATTAGGTAAAGGGACAATAGTGGTTTCATTCACTCTAGAGAGAGAATTCAGATCCAGTTTGATGAATGTTACCATGAATGGATATCACAAAGATTCTCTGTAAGTGAGGATTTTAGGCTTTGTTTTTGCAGAAATTGAAATACGTGTGCCAGTGTGGCCCTCACAATACTCTGTATTTGGGCCATGGATTTCAAAAACATAGATGATGTATTCTTTGTTACAGAAAAAAAAGAAAAAAAAAGTGTACAAAACAAAAATCAATGAACAAAGACATTTATAATTAGAACTTCCCTGGGACTAATTTTTGTTGTATTTCAATATAGGAATGAGGAAGAAACTTCAATATAAGATGAAAATCTATTTCTCTACAAAAATAATTCATAGTAGGTACTTTTCTTAAAACTAATTATTAGCTCTAATAAAATCTGTCAGGATGTTTGTTCCTACATTGTCTCTATAATATCACCCGAGGGCTTCTATAAACACTTCATGTAAAAAATTTCTTCATAATTAAATGTCTAGAAAAAAATTATATTCATTGAGAACATGGTATATTTTCCCATGAACAGTGAAACGTATATAATCAGCATTTTTATTAGACTGCTACAAATCACAGTGCTAAATATATTATTAAAGCTTAGACATTTTCTGAATTTTGTGGTCTATCTGCATTATTGACTTTCTATTCTAATTTGTATTTTCACAGGCACCTGACTGTAATTTACTCCTTGTACATTTGGTTTCTGTAGAATATTCTGTGCTACCTCAAATTCTTCCTGAAATGAGACATGTTGAAAGAAAAGAGAGGAAGGGAAAAAAGGGAACAAAAGTGAAGCAGAGGATAACTTAAGAAAATTTAGTTAATCAAATTGGTGGGCTTTATTGCTGTAAGGTAAATAATATCACTATAATAAAACAAATATGAAAAAATTCAATTTCCATCTGTTTCCATCACTGTTCATCAAGATACTTGGGATCTAAAAATTATGTATACACAAAAAATAAAAAAGAAACTACTAAATCAATATTTATCCATATTGTAGTATATGCCAGAATTTTTTTCTTTTTAAGGCTAAATAATATTTCATGGTATGCATGTAACATATTTTACTTATCCATTTTGTATTAGTCTATTTTCATGTTGCTGATAAATACATACCCAGGACTGGGCAATTTACAAAAGAAAGAGAGGTTTAATGACTTACAGTTCCACATGACTGGGGAGGCCTCACAATCATGGCAGAAAGCAAAGAGGAGCAAGTTACATCTTTCATGGATGGCAGCAGGCAAATAAAGAGAGTTTGTGCCGGGAAACTCCCCTTTATAAAACCATCAGATCTCATGAGACTTATTCACTATCACGAAAACAGCACGGGAAAGACCTGTCCCCATGATTCAATTACCTCCCACCAGGTCTCTCTCACAACATGTGGGAATTCAAGATGAGATATGGGTGGGTACACAGCCAAACTACACAGGTTTACTTGTTTAGTTTAGCTATAATGAATATTTTGTCCACATTTTAGCTATTGTGAATAATGCAGCTATGAACATGAATGTACAAATTTCTCATCAGGACTCTGTTTTTAACTCTCTTGAGAATATATCCAGAAATAATATTGATGAATTTTACAGCAATTCTATTTTTAATTCTTTTGAGGAGCTGCCATACTGTTTTCCACAATGTCTGTACTATTTTACACTTCCACCAATAGTGCACAAGTTTCCCAATAAGGACATTAAGCTAAGTGAAATAAGCCACACAAAAGACAAATACTGTACAATTCCACTTACATGAGGTACTTAGAGTAGTAAAAATCATAGAATCAGAAACTAGAGTGGTGGTTGCCAGGGGATGGGGGAGGGGTAAATGGGGAGATATTGTTCACTAGAAAGTTTCAGTTTCATGAGATAGAAAGGAAGAGTGATGGAGATAGATTGTAGTAATGGTTGCATAACATTATAAATGTATTTGATATCACTGAACTGTACACTTAAAAATGGTTAAGATGGTAAATTTTATGTGTATTTTACCAAAATAAAATTGGGGGAAAAGGAAACTACGAGCATGTAAATTATTTGTACATATATATATAAAATATGGTTTTTTTACAATCCAGCCCCCAAAAATTATAAATGCAATAACGTAAAAATAATACTCTAGAACTGGTAACTATAATTTCAACATTGAAGAGAAAATATATTGAAAGTCTACCATCTTTCTAGGTTTCTTTCAAATTCCTTTTTTTTTGTAATTTAGTAACTACTGCACTTATAATTAAAGCTTAAAAATTATATATCTTAAAAGCTTAAAAATTATATATCTCACCTAAAAAAGTTACTTCAGGAATTAACCCTGAATTAATTGTATTCCAAGTCAACTCCAAAAAGCTGTCTATCAGTCCAGTTAAAAAGAAGGTCTGGATTATGTAGGGCAGAGCAGTAGAAACCTGAATTCTGGCTAGCCCCATCACCAGCTGACTAAAGTGCCCTGGGGTCCTGAATAAATTTGAAAGGCATTCTAGGCCATAACAACTATCATCTGAGGCAAGTCCTGGTGAGACACTGTGCTCCACTGGGCTCAAAGACAGTGGATGTGAGGTGCACACGACCCAGGGGGAAACCACCCAGGGTGGCCAAGAAAGTGCTGTGTCACCTCTCCCCCAACTCCAGGCAGTGCCACTTGGTGAAAGACTCTTTCTGCTTGCAGAAAGGAGCAGGATGAGTAAAGAGAACTTTGTTTTACAATTTGAGTACCAGCTCAGTCACAGTAAAATAAAGCACCAAGAAAATGCCAAAAACCTCAATTCCAGGTCCTAGCTGCTGGATGGCATCCCTAGACTCAAGCTGGGCCAGAAAGGAACCTGTTGTGCTGAAGATAAGGACAAAGTCTTAGCAAAATTCACCACCTGCTGATTAAAGAGCTGGTGGGCCTTGAATAAACATCACCAGTAGCTAGGCAGTAGTTGCCATGGGCCTTAGGTGAGACCTAGCACTGTGCTGGTTTCAGGTGTGACCCAGTGCATTGCCATCTGTGGTGGCCATGGGAGTGACTATATCACACCTCCCCAAACTCCAGGCAGACTGGAACAGAGAGGGAGACTCTGTCTGGGGGAAAGTGAGGAAAGAGAACGAGAGACTGGTAATCCAGGGAGTTCTCCTGGATTTTACCCAAGCCTCCCAAGACATAAGAAGTCTTCAAGAGTTGCACTGTTACTGTACTTGGGAACTCCCTAGTACAGATATGGCTGCAGTGACCACACTCAATTCCCTTTGAATACTGGGAAAGCCTTCTCAAGAAGGATGAGAACAAACAACCCCAGACTGTGAAGAATAGACTAAATACCTAACTCTTCAATGCCTAGGCATTGACAAACATCCACCAGCATCAAAACCAGTCCAGAAAATATGACCTCACCAAATGAAGTAAATAAGGCACCAGCAAACAAGCTCAGAGTGATAGAGATATGTGACCTTTCCAACAGACAATTCAAATAGCTGTTCTGAGAAAGTTCAATGAACTTTAAGAAAACACAGAGAAGGAATTCAGAACCATGTCAGAGAAATTTAACAAAGAGATCAAAATAATTTTGTTAAGTTAAGCAGAAATTCTGGAGCTGAAATGTGTTGGGGGGAGTGGAGTTAAAGTGTAGAGTTTACAGTAGTTTTCTATTTGCTTATTTGTTTATTTGCTATTTTTCTTGTGTGTTTAACCAGAGTTTAGTTATCAATTTAAAATAACTGGTTATAAGATAATTTCAAGCCTTGTGGCAAATCAAAAACTCTACAACAGATACACAAAAAATAAAAAGCAAGAAATTAAACTACTAGATAAAATAACTTTTACGTAAAAGAAGAAAGGAAGGAAGAAAGGGAAAAAGTACCACAAAACAACCAGAAAACAAATAGCAAAATGGCAGTAGCAAGTCCTTACCTACCAATAAAACCATTGAACATAAAATAACTAAACTGTCCAATCAGAAGAGATAGAGTAGCTAAATGGTTAAGAAAAATACAACGCAATAACATGTTGCCTACAAGAAACACACTTCGCCTGTAAAGAAACACACAGATGGAAAATAAAGAGTTAGAAAAAGATATTCCATACAAGGGGAAACCTAAAGAAGAGCAGAAGTAGCTGTACTTACATCAGATAAAATAGATTTAAAGACAAAAACTAAAAAAAGAGGCAAAGAATGTCATTACATAATGATAAAGTGGTTCATTCAGCAAGGGGACATAACAATTATAAATATGTATGCACCCTACACTGGAGTACTCTGATATATTAAGCAAATATATTAGAACTAAAGAGGGAGATAGACCCCAATACAATAATAGATGGGGACCACAATAGATGGGGACCACAAAATTCCACTTACAGCATTGGACAAATTGTCCAGAGAGAAAATCAACAAAGAAACATCAGACTTAATCTGTACTATAGACCTAACAGACATTAAGAGGACATTTCATCTAAAAGCTGCAGAATACACATTCTTCTCATCAGCAAATGGATCATTCTCCAGGATAGACTATATGTTAGGACATAAATTAAGTCTTAAAAGTATTTTTTAATTGAAGTTATACTAAGGATCTTTCATGATCGCAGCAAAAAAAAAAAAAAACCAAAAACTACGAATCAATTACAAGAGGAATTTTGCAAACTGTAAAAATATATGGAAGTTAAACAATATGCTCCTGAATGACCAGTGGGTCAATGAAGAAATTAAGGAGATAAAAAATTTCATGAAACAAATAAAAATATACCAAAACTTATGGAATACAGCAAAAAGAGTTCTAAGAGGAATGTTTATAACAATAAACACCTACATCAAAAAAATATAAACACTGCAAATACAGAAATTATGATGCATCTTAAAGAACTGGAAAAGCAAAGTCAAACCAAACTCAAAATTAGTAGGAGAAAATAAATGATAAAGATCAGAGCAGAAATAAACGAAATTGAAAAAAAAATACACAAGATCAACACAATGAAAAGTTGTTTTTTGGAAAGGTAATCAACAAATCTTTAGCCAGACAAAGAAAAAAAGAGAGAAGACCCAAATAAATAAAATCAGAGACAATAAAGGAGAAACTACAACTGATACCACAGAACTTCAAAAGATCATTAGAGACTAGACTAATATGAGCAACTATATAGCAATAAATTTGAAAACCTAGCATAAATAAATAAATTTCTAGACACAGACAATCTACCAAAATTGAATGTGGTTTTTTTGTTCTTTTTTTCGAGATGAAGTCTCACCCTGTCACCCAGGCTGGAGTGCAGTGGCTCCATCTCGGCTCACTGCAAGCTCCACCTCCTAGGTTCACACCATTCTCCTGCCTCAACCTCCTGAGTAGCTGAGACTATAGGTGCCCACCACCACGCCCAGCTAATTTTTCGTATTTTTAGTAGAGACCAGGTTTCACCGTGTTAGTCAGGATGGTCTCAATCTCCTGGCCTTGTGATCTGCCCGCCTTGGCCTCCCAAAGTGCTGGGATTACAGGCATGAGCCACCGCGCCCAGCCCCAAATTGAATGTTGTTACCTGATAGTTTCACTTTTGAATTTTAATAAACATTTAAAGAACTAATTCCATGCCTACTCAAACTATCCCAAAAAATAGAGGAGGAGGGAACACCTCCAGACTCTGGTACTCTGCTACCAAAACCAGACAAAGACACATCAAAAAAAGAAAACTATAGGCCAATATCCTTGATGAACATGAATGCAAAAATTCACAACAAAATACTAGCAAACCAAATTCCATGACACGTTAAAAAGATCCAAGTGGGATTCACCCCATGGAAGCAAGAATGGCTCAACATACGCAAATCAATCAATGTGACACATCATATCAACAGAATGAAGGATAAAACCTATATGTTCATTTCAATCAATGCTGAGAAAGCATTTGATAGTATTCAATACACCCTCACGATAAAAACTCTAAAAAAAAAACTGTGTATAGAGGGAATTTACTTCAACATGATAAAAGCCATATATGACAGACCCACAGCTAGTATCATATTGAAATGGGTAAAAGCCTTTCCTCTAAGATCTGGAACAAGGCAAGAATCCCCACTTTAACCACTGTTATTCAACATAATACTGGAAGTTCTAGCCAGTGTAATTAGATGGAGAGAAAAATTAAGGGCATCCAAATTGGAAAGGAAGAATCTGAATTATCTTTGTTTGCAGATGATGTGATCTTATTTGGAAAAGCCTAAAGATTCCACCAAAAACTATTAGAACTGATAAACAAATTCAGTGAAGTTGCAGGATACAAAATCAACACACAAAAATCCATAGCATTTCCGCATGCTAACAACAAACAATCTGAAAAAGAAATGAAGTCATCTTATTTACAATAGCTACAAATAAAATACCTAGGAATAAACTTAACGAAAGAAGTGAAAGATTGCTATGAAAAAAATTATAAAACACGAATTGAATAAATAAAGAGGATATTAAAAATGAAAAGATATTTCATGTTCATGTATTGGAAGAATTAATATTGTTAAAATGTCCATACTACCCAAAGCCATCTACAGATTTAGTGCAACTCATATCAAAATACCAATGACATTCTTCAAGGAAATAGAAAAAAAAATTTTAAAATTTTTATGGAACCACAAAAGACCCAGAATAGCAAAAGCCATGCTGAGCAAAAAGAACAAAACTGTAGGAATCACATTGCTAGATTTTAAATTATACTACAGAGTTATAATAACCCAAACAACATGGCACTGGCATAAAAGCAGACATATAGACTGGTAGAATAGAATAGAGAACCCATAAACAAATCCACACACCTACAGTGAACTCATTTTTTATAAAGATGTCAAGAACATACATTGGGGGGAAGGACAGTCTCCTCAATAAATGGTGCTGGAAAACCTGGATATCCACATGCAAAAGAATGAAACTAGGCTCCTATCCCTCAGCATATACAAAAATCAAATAAAAATGGATTAAAGACTTAAATCTAATACCTCATACTATGAAATGACTAAAAGCGAACATTGATGAAACTCGAGGACATTGGTTTGGGTAGAGATTTTTGTGAGTAATACCTCAAAAGCACAGGAAACCAAAGCAAAAATGGACAGATTAACTTTCCCATCAAGTTAAAGAACCTCTGCACAGCAAATGAGACAATCAACAAAGTGAAGAGACAACCCACAGAACTGGAGAAATGATTTGCAAACTACCCATCTGACAAGGTGTTAATAACCATAATATGTAAATTGCTCAAACAACTTGATGGGGAAAAATCAAATAATCCAATTTAGCAATGGGCAAAAGATCTGCATAGATATTTCTTAAAAGTAGACTTGCAAATTGCCAAAAGGTATATAAAAATGCTCAAAGTGATTAATCATAAGATAAATGCTAATTAAAACTGCAGTGAGATATCATCTCACCCCAGCTAAAATGGCTTTCATTCAAAAGACAGGCAATAACAAATGCTGGTGAGTATGCAGAGAAAGTGGAACCCTTGTACGCTGTATTAGTCTGTTCTCATGCTGCTAATAAAGGCATACCTGAGACTGAGCAATTTATAAAGAAAAGAGGTTTAATCGACTCATTTCCATCAGATCTCATGAGACTGATTCACTATCACGAGAACAGCACAGGAAAGACTGGACCCCATGATTCAATTGCCTCCCACCAGATCCCTCCCAGAATACGTGGGAATTATGGGAGCTACAAGTCAAGGTGAGATTTGGGTGGGACACAGCCAACCCATATCATACACTGTTGGTGCAAATGTAAATTAGCACAACCACTATGGAGAACTGTAAGACAGTTCCTCAAAACACTCCAGCAATCTCACTTCTAGGTATATACCTAAAAGAAAAGAAATCAGTTGCACTCCCATGTTTATTGCAGCACTATTCACTATAGCCCAGATTTGAAACAACCTAAGTGTCCGTCAATGAATGAATGGATATATATGTAGGACATATACACAGTGAAATATTATTCAATCATAAAAACAGATGAGATACTGTCATTTGTAACAACATGGATGGGACTTGAGGACACTGTTAACTGAAATAAGCCAGGCACAGAAAGACACATTTTGCATGTTTTCACTCATATGTGGGAGCTAAACATTAAAATAATAGAACTCATTGATACAGAGAGTAGAATGATGGTTACCAAAGATTGAGAAAAGTAGCAGGGCAGGAACTGGGCAGGGAGTGGAGTTAGTTAATGGGCGCAAATACATAGATAGAATGAATAAGTTCTAGTATTTGATAGCATGACAGGATGATTACAGTGAATAGTAATTTATTATATATTTATAAATAACTTTAAGAGTAGAATTTGCGTGTTCCTAACACACACAAAAAACGGTAAATGCTTGAAGTGATGGATACCCCGAGTACCCTGATGTGATTATCACACTTTGTATGCCTATATTAGAACATCACATGTACTCCATGAATATGTATATATACCTATTATATACACCTAATAATTAAAAACTTAAGAAAATTTAAAATAAAATGGAAGGTCTGTGGAAAAAGAGTGGGCATAAATCCAAACACATGCCCTCAAATAAATCAATCACTATAAAGTAGAAAAATGTACACAATAATGGTCATGAACTGATTAATTTAAAAATGCCTGTAAAGAGCTACTGCCAAGTTGTTTAATGGTGTTACTCAGAATATCTAATGGTATCACTCAAGGCAGAAGTTGTTTTCAAGATAATATTCTGGGAAGACTTCTTCACCATAGGTATAACCCTTCCTAGCAGTTGGCACAACTAAGCAACTGAACAAAGCTCCTGTCTTAACCACTATAATTAACCACCTCTAATGTAGTACATACAGCATGTGAAACTATCCTGAGTCTGTTTAGTAAAGCCATTCATTCATTCACTCCTCATCATCCTCCATTTATTCATGTAGTAAGTGTATCTCTAATATATACCAGGCATTGTACTAGACTTTGAGAGTAGAGCTACAGGCAGGACAGCCAGGATATTCTTTAAATGTTTTCAGAGTCCATTAGATAGTCTACATAGTTTGTCAACTACTAATATGCATATATTAAAATGGATAACTTTATTATTTCACATTCTTATAAAAATAGTATTATTTTTAGGTTCAACTATTTAGGAAATTTATCCAACACTTTACAAAATTCATGCAAAGGATCACCTCCACTTACTATACATAGATACCTAAGATGAGTATGCCCTGCATGACTATCACAGTCAAAAATGGAGGCCACTGAGAAGTGAGTAACAGACTTTTTACACCTAGAAAATAATCCAGGCACAGTGGTTCAAGCCTGGAATCTCAGCAATTTGGGAGCTGAAGTGGGCATATCACTTGAGACCAGGAATTCAAGACCAGCCTGGCCAACATGGCAAAAGCCTTTCTCTACAAAAAATACAAAATTTAGCGGGGTAGGTGGAGCACACCTATAGTCCCAGCTACTCAGGAGGCTGAGACAGGAAAATCACTTGAGCCTGGGAGGTGAGCTGAAATTGTGCTGTTGCACTCCAGCCTGGGCGATGGGAGTGTAACCCTGTCTCAAAGCAAAAAAAGGGAAGAGAAGGGAAGGGAAGGGAAGGGAGGGGAGGGGAGGGGAGGGGACTTGAGTTTGGGAGGTGAGCTGAAATTGTGCTGTTGCACTCTAGCCTGGGGGATGGGAGTGTAACCCTGTCTCAAAGCAAAAATGGGAGGGGAGGGAGGGGAGGGGAGGGGAGAGGGAGGAGAGGAGGAGAGGGGAGGAGAGGGGAGGGGAGGGGAGGAAGGGAGGGAGGGGAGGGGAGGAAGGGAGGGAGGGGAGGGGAGGGGAGGGGAAGGCAGGGGAAGGCAGGCAGGGGAAGGCAGGGAAGGCAGGCAGGGGAAGGCAGGCAGGGGAAGGCAGGGGATGGGGAGGGGAGGGGTGGGGAGGGGAGGGAGGGGAGGGGAGGGGAGGGAGGGGAGGGAAGGGAAGGGAAGGGAAGGGAAGGGAAGGGAAGGGAAGGGAAGGGAAGGGAAGGGAAAGGAAATAATCAAAACTAATCAGCCCATTGGGAATGTTCTGTGGGGAAAAAAGCAATTAATTCATTTTTTTCTATAAGATAAATTACTAATTATTTTAAAACTTGAATCCCCAGGATTCAACTTTTAATGAGTCTTCATGTGTTATAAAATACATAAATTTATTAAAAGTTATGCTAAATGACATTTCTTATTTCAAAACATTACACTTTCTTCCACTGTTAAGTACAGAACTAAAAGATTACATATAATTTGTAACTTTTCAAGACATAGTATTAGAAAATTAGAGCCAGTTACATTTATGTCAGAATTTTAAAGTATGTACAACTCTCTTCAAATATTTTTAAATACAGGAAGAAAAATACAATGGGACTTTATTTAAAAATTGAACTTTTATCATTTACATTTTTATAACCTGTATAAAACACTAAAATATTGATTCATTGCTCTCTATGGGAATCATGCATAGAATTTAATACTTTTTCTACCACATTTTGACCTGATTGATAACAAATAAAAAGAGATGCTTAAATGGAGATGACTGAAACCCGGGTGAGTTATACTGTAACACTTTATTTAAAAGGTAGAGGCTTAAAGTCAAACTTTTCTTGCCCTGTTATCTCTCTCTCAGCCCTTCATTTTCCTTGATAGTGTATTTTCAGTTCTTGAATATTCATAATTTATTAAACTATGGAAAGGGTCATATATACTAATAACTTGTCTTCCATTTTGACTCATCACATCTGCTCAGCCTCCTTTGGCATTGAACTATAGTTGCGTACATCTTATATGGTGTGAAGAATTTACGTATATTTTACATTCTTACCTATTCATGCTGAGTCACTAGAGGTTAGCAATGTACCTAAGCACAATTCTTCAAAACTCAAATCTTCAGATAGGAATTTTGTTTTTTAAATCCCTACACCATATGTAATATTATTTAGTGATTTTACTAGTTTTTAATTTAAATACCTGTACTACTTTTTTTTTTTTTTTTGAGACGGAGTCTCACTGTCCCCAAGGCTGGAGTGTAGTGGTGCAGTCTCTGCTCACTGCAACCTTTGCCTCCTGGGTTCAAGCAGTTCTCTGCCTCAGCCTCCCGAGCAGCTGTATTACAGGCGCCTGCTACCACACCTGGCTAATTTTTGTATTTTTAGTAGAGAAGGAGTTTTCACCCTCTTGGCCAGGCTGGTCTTGAACTCCTGGCCTAGTGATCCACCTGCCTCAGCCTCCCAAAGTGCTGAGATTACAGACATGAGCCACCATGCCTGGCCTAAATACATGTATTTCTAAGGAACTTAGTATCAATCTGAAAATGGCTATACAAAAGCATATAGAAAGCATTTTAAATGTGATCTTCATGCCTTTGCCAAAGACTGACCCTGAGGTCCATCCTTTGTCGAAAACAAGTTACTAAGTTTTAGAGAACTTTAAGTAAAAACTACAGTAACACTTTTGTGAGGCTTTGTATTTGGCCTAAATAAAAGGACGAAAGGAATTGTTTCTTTGCATTATTTGACATTATTTAGTGTTGTGTGTGCATATTTATATGTGTGTACCACCTAAAATTACCCTTTACATCCCTGCTACCTGTCCCACATTTTCGGAAATGTTCTATCTAAGCATATTCTTAGTGCCAAGACAGCAGAAAAATCTCTAGAAAGTTTATCGAAGGCTAACAGACAGGTATTTTATATATAATAAGGTGCCAATTAACAGCAAAGTAAAATAATAATAAATAACAAAGGCAAGAAAATAAAACCATCATGTAAGATCGCTGTAATAAAAATATTTTTGGCTGTGGGGCAAAGACGATGTTTTCAGACTTGCTCTCTCCATCAACTGCTAATACCCTTGCTTTGTGTCATGAAACACGGAGTTGTTTTATTGTTAGAATCAGAACCAGTACCCTGCCCTTTAAGACCCTGAGAGTAAGTGCCTCTTTAGCTTTTACACCCTAGGGACTTTTCATGCTTCACTTTAGTTCTGGCCTTCCTTAATTAATACTAGCTTATGATAACTGAAGACTCCAGCTTAAAAAATATCTCACTGTCTTTCCTATTCATTGATGAAGCTTCTTGGATGTGAAACATGGCAAGGCTAACAATACCGACTTCAGGTAATTGCTTTCAGTGGAAATGACTTAATGCATATAAGCTCTACATCCCTAGACAAATGTTAGGTATTATAATTTTATACCTATATAATTTTATGATTTTTACCCAAATTAATATCCTCAAACTTTGATTGAGGTCTTTCCATAGGAGTAACTAGAGAGCCAAAGATGACTACAACTCAGTCATTGCCCTTGGGAGCTTTATTTAGTTATTATAATAGAGTTCCCCTCACCCTACCATCTGACAATGGTAATACAAATTTATACTGACTGATCTCCATTCTCTTGCTTCATTCTGTGCTGTCATTTGTTAGGAGGATGAATAAAATTAGAAATGCAGTCTATGATCAGTAAAGAAAGCAAAAGTTATAGTACCTCTCAAACCAGAGAGATCTGACTATAGCAGGATTCACACCCAAGTGCTTAAAGAAGCAGTAAGTATTGAAATATTGTGATGATGTTTTTTTTAACCAGTGGACATGGTGAGGTTTCTGATGAGTCCTCAACTGAAACTAAAAGGATTCTGCTCTCCTAGACTTCCTATTGTTAAAAAGTCACCACTACTTAGTGAAAACCACATCCACGAAGATTGGCTTACATAAATGAGCAAACTATTGTATTCTGAAATGTTGAATCATTAATATTTTATAACATTAATTTGATTTACTATAAACAGTACCTTTTTCCTGAAGGGGTCAAATTGCCTAGAAGCAGTCATTAAGACTCTGATAAATATAAAATCACTAAAAACTTTTAATCATCTACATAGCGATTTGTTGTAAATTTTTTATGTATTTTTTAAGATTAAATTTAAAAATCTGTACTATTACCAACAAATTAATTTGGATGACTAATGATTGAATGTAATAATAATATGCACTATAAAGTATTCTGATCAAGTTCTGTAAGATCTTGCTTTAAATATGTTTTGCTTCAAACAAAAGGAGAATTTGAGATTCTCATCTAGTTTCCTGGCTTTAACATCAAGAAGTAACTCTAAGGCCTACATAATTCAAAATAACAGGTTACGGCAAGAAAAATTGTCATTATTATTGCCAGCTGGTGATTTTTCAGTAGTCCTTTTGAGCTTCCCATTTCCGGTGAAATTTCTATGGAATGAGAAGCAGTTCTGCGCATTAGGCCGGCAAACATCATACTACGTACTGGATATATAATTAATGTATCCAGGAAACTCTTTTATATGTGGATCCTCTTCCACTCTAAGTTTCCCTGATCTATTGATGTTAAAGTCACACAAATGCAAATTGCTGTTGAGCAGCGTTTCTCAATTTTTCCTAATTGCCCTATAAGGAGACATTTTAGACATTTTAAAAATTGCTTTATCTATAAATCTTAATACCATAGGTATATTGTTTATCAGTCACTGTACCGTGTGTATTTCTGTGCATTATACATTAAAACAGTAAGATTTTTTCACCTTCCAAAAACAAACTGTTACTCCCTTGGGAGCAACATAACCCTCGTAGTGAATGCATACCTAAAAGTGACAAACAGCACATTCTCTGGCATTTAGTTATTCAATAAATGTTTGACGTCAAACATGTTTAGAATACAGTTTCTTAATACTGAGTCCACAGAAACCTGATAGAATTCTAGACGGGCCCACAAGAGTTGTGTGGAAAAATACAATTCATCAGAATTTTTCTAAGAAGGTCCACAGCTTTCACTATATTCTCAAATTGCTCATTAAGAAAGAAATTAAGCAGTACTGGCTTTAGACCTATCAGAAAAGGGAAATTTGTATGCTAGATATAATTTTGATTAATAATTGTTTATTTTCTACAAAACTAGAGATATTTTAAAGTCATCAATTGAATTAATGCATTCTGTATAATTTCCAATTTTGTTGAAATGACCAAATTCAATTTAAATCACCAAACTTTAGCTGAGTATTGACTTTGTGCAAATGGCTACAATGTGTGCAAAGAAAGAATACGATAGGAGTTTGCTTAGAACAAGAGCTTTTGTCAATGGTTTGCACTGCTGTCCAAAGTTCTAGCCACATAGTTGCTAGTAGGATTACTAGTGATCTATAAATTTATACTGGTTGTATGTGCAAAACTGAGAGGTGACAACGTGCTAGCAGCCATCGGCTCGCTCTCAGCGCCTCCTCGACCTCAGTGTCCACCCTGGCCATGCTCGAGGAGCCCTTCAGCCTGCCACTGTGCTGTGGGGGACCCTCTCTGGACTGGCCAAAGCCAGAGCTGGCTCCCTCTGAGCTCCCTTTGCTTGCAGAGGAGGTGTGGAGGGTAAGGCAGGGGCAGGAACTGGGGCTGCACGTGGCGCTCGTGGGCCAGTGCGAGTTCCAGGTGGGTGCAGTCTCCATTGGCCCCGCACCCGGAGCGGCCAGCCTGCGCCTCCGCCTCGGGCAGTCGGGGCTTAGCACCAGGGCCAGCAGCTGCAGAGGGTGCACCGGGTCCCCAAGGCCACGCTCGAATTCTCTCTGGGCCTCAGCCGCCTCCCCGCGGGGCAGGGCTCGGGACCTGCAGCCCGCCATGCCCGAATTCCACCCCCACCCCCAGTGGGCTCCGCTGCGGCCAAGCCTCCCCAAAGAGCGCCACCCCTTACTCCGCCATGCGCCGTCCTATCAACTGCCCAAAGGCTGAGGCGTGCATGCCTGCTGGCGCGGGACTGACAGGCCTGGCAGCCTGCCATGTGATCCACTAGAGGAAGCCAGCTGGGCTCCTGAGTGGGGTGGGGACTTAGAGAACTTTTATGTCTAGCTGGAGGATTGTTGTATATGCACCAATCAGCACTCTGTGTCTAGCTCAGGGTTTGTGGATGTACCAATCAGCACTCTGTATCTAGCTAATCTGGTGGGGACTTGGAGAACTTTTATATCTAGCTAGAGGATTGTAAATGCACCAATCAGCACTCTGTATCTAGCTCAGGGATTATAAATGCACCAATCAGCACTCTGTCAAAACAGACCAATCAGTTCTCTGTAAAACGGACCAATCAGCTCTCTGTAAAACAGACCAATCAGCTCTCTGTAAAATGGACCAATCAGCAGGATGTGGGTGGGACCAGATAAGGGAATAAAAGCAGGCTGCCCATGCCAACAGCCTACCCTGCTTGGGTCCTCTGGAAGGTTTGTTTTTTCGCTCTTCATGGTAAATCTTGCTGCTGCTCACCGGGTCTGCAAGGCCTTAAAGAGCTGTAGCACTCACTGGGAAGGTCTGTAGCTTTACTTCTGGAGCCAGCAAGACCACACATCTACTGCAGGAAACGTACTCCTGACATGCTGCCTTTAAGAGCTGTAACACTCACCGAGAAGGTCTGTAGCTTCACTTCTGATGGCAGCAAGACCACAAACCCACCAGAAGGAACTCTGGACACATCTGAACATGTGAAGGAAGAAACTCTGGACACACCATGTTTAAGAACTGTCACACTCACCGTGAGGGTCTGCAGCTTCCTCCTTGAAGTCAGCGAGTCCAAGAACCCACCAATGCCGGACACAAAACTTTGGAGCATGTCTGTGAATTTACACAGGCCTTTGAGATCTGTAGGTGGGATAGGAAGTCATATGACTCTGAAGTATCTTAGAAAGGTTGAAAGATTTAGGAATTTAGTGTACAAGTTATAGAAAGTCAAACAAAGGTGGAGATTAATTTATGTTAGTGTATATTTGCAAGACAGATTTTTTTGAGATTCTCCTAACCTTTAAGGCTCAAAATGCTTAACATAGATGGTTCAAGAGAATAAAATGTTATAATAATACTTTTCAATTTAGATTTCCATTAGTATATTAGGAAAGTGATGGAGTATCATGTAGCAATGAACATGATCTGCAACTATAAGCAACATAAATGGACCTTGGAAACGTAGTATTTACCAAACGAAACACCAGACACAGTATTCATGCTTTATAATTCCACTTACATAAATTCAAAAATAGGTACAAACTAATCTCTCCTGATAGAAATCAGGATAGTAGTTGTACTTGCTGGGGGCTGAGACTAAAGGGGACATGAGAAAGATTCCTGGGTTATTGAAAATGGTCTATTTTTCTAGGCAATTTTTGCACTAGTATGAACACTTAGTGAAAATTCATTCAGCCTTACAAAGTGTGTCTTTCATGTGTATATTACACTTCAAAAAATTTAAGAAAAAGAAAAGTAGGTGGCTGAAGTTTCCAGATGTAGATACTATACAGTAAATTGGGGCTTTTCATATTATGTTATATAAATGAAATAATTATTTTATATAATATACATTTATGAGACATATATGCTCTATGTGGAAGGTACTGTGAAAGAGATACCAATTAAGAGCACCAAAAAATAAAAACAAAAACGGAACAAAAAACAAAAACGGAACAAAAACCAAATTCAAGTTTGTTGGTATCTTCCTTAGCTACAAGAGATCTCAATGAACTGAGGAGTCATTATTCCTCAGTTATAAAATTTACCTCAGAATTCTCTGCTTAAATTAGCAAGCCCTGGAATGACGTAGCAAAGCATACTAAGGTGGTAAAGAGCTTAGGCTCTGGACTAGACTTTGGTCAAGTGGCTTAATGTCTCTAACTTTCATTTCGTTTATTTGTAGAATGAGACAATATTAGCACTTATTTAACATGATTACCATGAATATCAATTCACATAATGTATATACAGTATATAACCCAGTACCTGGAACATTCCAGAAACCTGGAAGAAGTTATGAGCCGTGTTGATATAGGTTATCTTAAATTGAGTACTCAACACTTTTTGCTCTTACTCCTCCTCAATTCTACATTCAAAGTGCCTATATTTATCTAATTTTGCCCTCATGGTATACCATATTTTAATTATGTTTTGTCCCCAACTCTTACTTAACTCTAAAAATGGGCTGCTTCCTGCTATGCCAAGGAACTCCAGGGAAAGCTATCTAATGTCTTTCTAGTGTCTGCCTGGGTATCGCTTCAGTAATGTTACACCGGAGACATAGCCATCTCAGTAACTGGGCTCAACTCTTACGTGTGTTTTTCCAATAGTCGTGCTTACCTAAGTGATTACATTATTATCTTAACCACCTCAATTCTCTCTCTTCCTCCCCCCCCTTGATACCTTCATCCTAGC
The DNA here is from genome assembly GCF_006542625.1 of Nomascus leucogenys. Taxonomy (NCBI): domain Eukaryota; kingdom Metazoa; phylum Chordata; class Mammalia; order Primates; family Hylobatidae; genus Nomascus; species Nomascus leucogenys. Next base: position 41,833,274 of record NC_044386.1, on the reverse strand, counting down.
TCTTGATTTGTTTCTTTTTCACTGCGTTGCTTTTCTTTGCCAAAGTGTCCGTTGAGAGTTTCCAGGTTAATGAGTGGTGAGCTGGTAAACGTTTAACAACTGGCTCTCCAGAGAGGGAAATGCCAGGATTTGGAGCATTTGCTTAGTTTTGCAGTGTAAATACTCCCACCATGTCTTGTTTGAAGCTACCAACATGGCGTCACTGAGCACAGAGCTGGGAGAAGATGCACACAATTTGCCCTGAGGGCTAGTACAAGCACAATATAAAATGCAAAACTCATTTGGATCAGTCATCTATTTCCTCCTCCTCCTTCCCCCCTCTTCCTCCCACCTCACTCAGTAGTTGGGTATTCTACTCTTAGAAGATCACCTTGAATTTGCTCAGATTATGTTAACACCTTTTCCTGCACTGTAAAGAAGCTGTAAATGCCCACCGTTCAGCAAAGTACTTTTGTTAGCTCCTCAACACCCGGGTCTATACTTGCAAGTTCTTACAAAAGATCGGTAAATTCACCAACAATTTAAAACTTTTAGTATAAAAGCAGCCCTCAGTCGAGATTAATGAAATGAATAGAAGAATGTAATCTAACCTTTAAAAAAAAGTTACATCTCTGACAACATATGGTTGGCAAAGTTGCCCCTGGCAATTTGACTGTTTCCACAGAGACAAATGGAAGAGGTTTGTTAGGAAAACTCTAGAGAAAAAAGTTGCCTCCTTTTTTTTCCCCCATAGGACAGAGGGCATTGTCAGAAAAGTCTCAAATATTTCTCTAATGTAAGAAACATTTCTTCTGTTGTTTGATATTTGAAGAGTTATTTTTGGAGTGAGACAAATTCCCTTTGTGAATTATATATCAAAAAGTTAAAATCTAAATGAAATTTCTTTGCAGTTCTAACTGAATGACGGATTTATCTTAGCCACTATGGGAAAGGCAAATCTGTCTTTGCGTGTCTTGATTTTCTCTAATCTTCACAAGTACCAGCCTATAGTCTTTAGATCTGTTGCCAGTGTAACAGATTAGTCAGGACACTTCTATTTTTAAAGAAGGTCCCACACCAGCCCACATTCACGAAGGTTGGGCCTCTTTGACATCATTTTCTGTAGGAATAAAACTACAGCTATTCTGAGTGGTACTCCAAAGCATACCAGTTAGCCTGTCAGTATAGTATATGTCATACACCATTTGAAAGCTTTTCAAATTTTAAAGTGGCTTTAAAACTTTAAAAAAAATATGTCCTGCTTAGCTACTAAATGAAGTAACAGAATGGAGACTGGTCAGTGTATACTTATTACCACTGCTAAGGGAAAAAATATTCTCTTATTATAAATAAATGCCAAGTCCCAAGGGCAGTGATTTAGCTGCAGTCATCTTTAGCTCTGTAGTTACTCCTAGAAAAGGACATCAATTGAGGTTTGAGGAAGTTAAATGGGTGAAAAATAATAATATCTGGGGAGGTAGAGTTCACATGCATTAAGTCATTTTCTACTGAAAGCAATTACCTGAGGTCAGTATTGTTAGTCTCACCATTTTTTATATCCTAGAAGCTTCATCAATGGATATGAAAGACAGTGAAATATTTTTTAACCTAGGATCTCTATTTGTCATTAGCTAATGAGTATTCATTAAACAAAGCCAAAAACTAGGGTGAAGCAAGAAAGGTGCCCACAGTGTAAAAGTTGAGAAGGCACTTTACTCTGAGGGTCTAGTAGGGCAGATCCCTGGTCCTGGCATTATAATTATGACACCTTAGGAGGATAATTTAAATAATATTGGCTATTTCCAGCATCTATCAGTGCAGGCTGTAGCCACATGTAAACTGTTCCTCAAATATTGCTATGAGCCCCAGGATATGTGTTATAAGTAGTTAGGAATAAACTCACTGGTTCAGGGACAGTATGGAAAATCCCTATACTTTGTTGTTAAGTGAGGAAGAAGGTTTTCCCTCTTTCATTAACTGAGATTACAAGCATTATTGCTTGTGTTTCAAGTCTTATTGAGGTTTTAATGAAACCACGTTCATAGTTGTCCTTCACAGTTTCTCCCAATATTCTCTGACCTTGGACATGAGTTCGATGCAGTCAGGACAGGAAACAAATACCAGTAGCAGATCCTGTGTTTTTTAGGGTGATCCACCTTCTGATAATGCAGAAACAGCTTTCTTGTGGAATCCTAATTAGGAAAAAGGAGTCAGGCTGGTGGGACTGAGGGAAAGCAAAAAGAGAAAGCAGATAATCTATGTATGCCTTTCTCATGATCTAGAAACACATACCCCTCCTGCACAAATAAATCACAGTCTTCCTGTGCCCAGCTATCACCAGAACCTAGGATGATGCAAAAAATGAAAGTTAGCTCACTGCAATCTTGGCATTATCAGTACTGCACAAAGCCCTCTTCAGCACACAGCACAAGCACTGTCCTGTAAAATCCCAGCAAGCCTTTGTTTCCTTACAGTCAGCTCCTTTTTGCTGGCCTACCCACTGCTTCCTTGAAACACAATTTCATATTTAATCTAATAAACTTTTCTTCACCTACAACTGTCAGTAAATTCTTCTTTTCCCCACACCACCAGCCCCAGATAGTAGCCCCTTACCAGTGACATTTCTTAATCATCTTTATTCTGGCAACGTCTTTCATGAAAAATTCTTTCTCTCTCCTTTATCTGTCCATACATCCATACATCCTTCCATTAACCTATTGAGTCAACAAACATCTATTGAGAAACTAGTCAGCGATGAAGATTCAGTGTCTGACAAGGACTTTACAGCCTACTTGGGAGGTCAACAGGCTTCCACATTCCATTCCACTAGTTGTCCAGACTGGTCTGAAACTTTGTATTCAGGCTGAGATCCCTACTTTAGTTACACAAAAGTTAAAAAAAAATTGGTTATTTAAACAAATAATGATGATGGAAGTCCTTGCAAGCTTGGATTTTGTAGGATTATTTCTCTTAGTGATATCTCATGAAGTATGTTACCTTTATTATCTTTATTTTGAAGATTTCCAGTCAGTTGAAGATTGGGGAATCAGTTGACAAAAATTACTTCTTTAGGGTAATAAAGTATATGAAAAAATATTAATTTGGCAAATACTATATTTAGTTGATTAATTATGCTCTAGGTAAAAACGCTGCACAACCAGATATTTTCTTTCTTAGAATATATCTGGATAAATGTTTCAAAACAGACAAAACAAAGCAATTAAACTCTAAAAAATGAAAAAGAAAAAGAGTGATATTTGTGGTGATCCTGAGGAAAAGTGAAATGATTGGGTTACACTGACTCTTAGAAGCAAACAAAAAATAATGGTCAAAATAAAATCTATTAAAATTTAAGTAGTAAGTGGAATTAAAATTTTCCTTTCTTTAATGTACCAAATACTCTAAAGACTACTGTACTTGAAATTAAATATAGTTCTCTAAGACTTAATTTTTGCTTCTTGAAATTGGTTCTAAATATTTATCTACCTGATGCTACTTGCAGGAATGTGAAACCCATAGGAAAAAAAAAATTCCCAAAAGCATCCCATTTTTAAAAATTATAAACAGATGAGGATTTTTTCCCCTTACTTAATAGGCAAAGTTTATATGATTTAAACTTTCAATTTAAAAAATCTAATTTTGATCTTGTTTCTGAAAAAGAAGTATCCCTTTTGGTCAAGACTGCATATCCCTCTCCATAAAATTATAATCTCTGTTTTCTCTGAAATGTGCTCTGTTATTTGCCTTTCACGCTTGCATCTTCAAACTTCTACTTTATTAGTTATTCACACATAATGGCATAATTTTTTCAGGCCATTAATTCAAAAGTTAAATATACACAATTTTTACAAGTTCTTAATTTTCATTTCAAGTACACATTGTTTGTACCCAGAAAACTTTATCTTGTTAATTATGAGGGGGTTGTCTGGTCACTGGCTGATAGCTTCTGCCTACTTGGTCATAATTCATAATTGAAACAGAGTTCTTTCTGGTCCTAAGCCATGATTAATCTCTAAATTTGATCTACATAACAGTCCCCAGAGGTAGCCTCTTTTCATAACTTCTAGATTTCAGTGCCCAACAGTTCTCTCTTGCTGTCTTGCTTGCTCTGTCTTCATTTCCACAGCTGTCCTGGGAAACATGAGGAAATTTTTCAGTTCTTCCATACAACTCTGAAGGCCCAGGAAACCCAGTAGGTATGCCAAACCCACTTCTGTCCTGGACATTTGCATCAACCATCCCTCTTCTAGTGTCTAGTCCTCAAAGGCCTGGGGTACTCTCAGGGCTACAGACAGGAAACGGAACAAAAGTTCCATTGACCCCAAGATCACAAAATTATCTGAAGCATTCTACTGTCTGCCTTGTGTCCTGTCCTCAATGTGGGACTTAGCCAGCCTTTTCTCAGACACTCTTGTCCTTTCACTGCCTTCTCTGATTCAGATCATTTTCAGGGAGAAGAGGTCAAATGACATTTTCACATCTGAAACCTACATTTGGAGCTTTGGAACTTAAAAACTAAGAATGATAGATGTTTATTTTTTGATCCTTACTCTCTTGCGTCAATGCATCTTTAAGGCCAAATGTCGGAATGAGATATGACCTGTAGGCAAAATAGGAATTATGAGCATAATGGCTGGGCGCGATGACTCACGTCTGTAATCCCAGCACTTTGAGAGGCCAAGGCGGGCAGATCACCTGAGGTCCGGAGTTGGAGAGCAGCCTGATCAACATGGAGAAACCGTGTCTCTACTAAAAATACAAAATTAGCCAGGCATGGTGGCGCATGCCTGTAATCCCAGCTACTCAGGAGGCTGAGGCAGGAGAATCGCTTGAATCCAGGAGGTGGAGGTTGTGGTGAGCTAAGATTGTGCCATTGCACTCCAGACTGGGCAACAAGAGGGAAACTACGTCTCAAAAAAAAAAAAAAAAAAAAGAGAATTATGAGCATAACACATCAGTAAATAAAAATATTTTAATCCTGGCACACAATCTCTACATTCTTTACCTCTTTGAAATCGACTTCATTAATGTTTCTCCACAGCTACTTCAATGTTTTGCAGCCACCACCGCTTAATTAGCTGTAAACTTATTCTTCATCTTCAAACCTCTCAAATTGTGAAGATTGGATAAGAAAAATGATTAAATGAGAGAATTAGCTTCAGCTAAACCTCAAATAACACTAACTTTTAAAAAATAGTAAGATAGTTTATTCCTTTCTCATGCAAAAAAAAAAAAAAAAAAAAAGAATCCAGATGTAGCCAGTTTAGGGGTGGACTAGCAGCTTTGTCAGGATCAGGGACCCAGACTCCTTCAAGCTTCTCCAGTTGCTTCAATTATCTCAGGCCTGGAGGCCACTGCTCCAGGGCCAACCAGAAACAGGAAGAAGGAGAGAAAAGGAGAACAAGACATCTGCGTTCATTATTTCTTATTGGAAGGAATTCAGTCACCTAGTCACACGAAACTGCCAGCCATGATCTTTTTGTCTCAAATTTCACAGGCATGAATCAGAAACCAATTCACAATGCCCCACGACTACAAGAAACATATATCAAGCTCTGCAAACAGCCCTCATGAAACTTTCTCCCTAGATTTGAGAAAGGTCAATCATCCCACCTCCCTTTCTCTGGGATGGAAGACAGGATTAAGAACACAGATTTTCCAAACCAGTCCTCTTCACCAAATCCTGTTGAATCACCAGCCACCTGACTGTTTTAGATCCTTGATGTAGATGATTCATCTAGCAGGTTCACAAACACCTTCTTTGAAATTTCAGCTTGTTGATCTGACTCATAGCACACTGTAATTCAGAGTTCAGTCAAAGCTTTCATTTTCACATCCTGTTATACTACTATAAAAGGAAAACTCTTGATTTTTGTATGCAGCCATCTTAGTAAGTTTTCTTTTTACTTTAAATAGGTTTTCAGCTGAATTTTCTGATTTTCTTCGGTATTCAATTATATCTGAAAACAAAACTTTTTCTTTACTATGTTTATCCCAAACAGTGTCTTATTCTATTATCTAGAACCACCAAAACAATATTAAATAAAAACAGTGATCATTAGAACCCTTACTTTCTTAATTTTAGTGGGAATACTTTAATATTTTTTCCTCTTTTCTTGAAAGAAATAATGTTTTTGATATTCTCTTCTTCATCCCTCTATTTCAATTACCTCCTTAGAGTCAGGAATAAGCTCTTACATCAAGGCTTTTGCCAGTATCTTTAATTATTATACAGTAGTTTAATTTATATAAGATGCATAGGCCGATTTTTCTAAAATTTATGTAGGTCTCTCAAGAAAAGTATTTTTTAAATTCTTCCCACATTGTACATAAAAATCAAGTTTATTCATTTTAACTGCTGGATAGCATTCTATCATATAGCACTTAGGTTGTTTCCAATTTTTGCTACTAAAAGCAATGCTTCTGTGGGAATCTTTGGACATATCCTCTTGTACAGACATGCAGTAATTTTTCTAAGTGGTATATCTAGAAGCGGAATTATTAGGAAATACTTCTTGTGCACTTTCAAATTAATGTTCCTAGACTGTTCTTAAAAATGTGCTTACCGATTGATATTACCAACAACCACTCACTTTGAGTCCTCTTCCTTCTCACCATCTTCCTATAATATTCTTTTTTTTAAATTGTACTTTAAGCTCTGGGGTACATGTGCACATCTTCCTATAATATTCTTGTCTGCTACTCTGTTTCCAAAAGAGATGGGTTAACACACCCAACTATCATTATGAGTTTTTTAGTTTCTTCTTACTGTTATGCCTACTTCACTTCATATATTGATAATTTTGGTTGCTATACAAGTTCACAGCTATTATATCATCTGGAGAAATACATTACTTTTAGCTTACTTAATGTCTTCATTTATAATATTCTTTTGTCTGAATTCTATATATTTCTGATAAAAGTACTATTTGCTTTTTTTGATTAGTATATAAGTTATCATTCCTTAATTTTCCCCTTCCCTTTGTAAGGCATTATCATTTGCAAACAACACATAGCTATTTATTTTATTTTAAATCAAATCTGAAGTCTCTTTCTCTTAATAGAGATTATTTATTATATTTATTTTGATTACTAACATTTGGATATATGTCGACATCTTATTCTAGGTTTTAAAAATTTTACTATGCTTTTCCCAATATCCTATATTTTTTTTCTTTTGTTGCTTTCTGTTGTCTTAGTAGAAACTTTCACCCTGGTTTGGAAATTAAACAATCTGTTTCCCTTGTTTTAGTGTTTTATTTTCTTTAAATTTTTAACATACATTAATTTTATTTCTAACTAAAAAATTCTAAGGTTAATTAATATCACTATCTTCCCCCAAAAGATTTGAGAATATGTAATAAGTTACATTTCCTTCAGGTCCACCCCTTTAGTTACTGTAATTATTATTCAGTGTTTAAGTTCCACTTTGTTTTTAAACACTCCAAAAGTAGTTATAAGTATTCTTAGTAATTTCAGTATTTAGAAGTTCGATCAACTGCTTTGCTCACCGTTTCTTCTTGTCCATACTTTCCTTGTCAGGTTTCTTCTTGCTAAAGTACATCTTTTGGTAAGTCTTTCAGTAAGAGTCTATGGCCAACGATTTTTTTTTTATATTTATGAATATCTATGTCTCTAACTCATACTTTCGAATAATAGTTTAGCTAGGTTATATCATTGTATTCCCCAGAATTTGAAAATATCATCTTATTCTCTTTATGCACCTACTGTTTCTAATGAGAAATCTGATATCCATTCAATTAGTCTCTTTGAAAATAATTTGTCATTTCTCTCCATTGTCTTCACATCTTTGTAAATCTTTGATATAGTTTCAGAACATTGTATCTAGTTATAGATTTATTTTATCTTTCTAGGGACTTGATATTTTTTTCTTGCAATCTAAGAATTTATGTTTCTCTTTAAATCTGGATCATTTTTCATTAATACTTATTAAAATAGTGTCTCTTCTCAACTCTCTTCTGCCTGAACTTCAGTTTGATGAGATGGAAAATATAATAGCATTCCTTTCCTTTTGGTGAATTTTGTCAAATATATCTTGTAGTTTATTAGTGTTTTCTTTAGCTGTGTATTGTTTAACTTGTGTGCGTAGGTATATAGGATTTTTAGAATTTTTGTCTTTTTTTGTGCACTTCTCTTTTCAGAGGATTCAGAGATTGCAGGCATGAGGCTGACAACAATCTATGTTCACTGACATTAAGACGCTACCATTTCTTAAGTGGGCAAAAGACATGAACAGACACTTCTCAAAAGAAGACATTTATGCAGCCAAAAAACACATGGAAAAAATGCTCATCATCACTGGCCATCAGAGAAATGCAAATCAAAACCACAGTGAGATACCATCTCACAACAGTTAGAATGGCCATCATTAAAAAGTCAGGAAACAACAGGTGCTGGAGAGGATGTGGAGAAATAGGAACACTTTTACACTGTTGGTGGGACTGTAAACTAGTTCAACCATTGTGGAAGTCAGTGTGGTGATTCCTCAGGGATCTAGAACTAGAAATACCATTTGACCCAGCCATCCCATTACTGGGTATATACCCAAAGGACTATAAATCATGCTGCTATAAAGACACATGCACATGTATGTTTATTGCGGCACTATTCACAATAGCAAAGACTTGGAACCAACCCAAATGTCCAACAACGATAGACTGGATTAAGAAAATGTGGCACATATACACCATGGAATACTATGCGGCCATAAAAAAGGATGAGTTCATGTCCTTTGTAGGGACATGGATGAAACTGGAAACCATCATTCTCAGCAAACTATCGCAAGGACAGAAAACCAAACACTGCATGTTCTCACTCATAGGTGGGAATTGAACAATGAGAACACATGGACACAGGAAGGGGAACATCACACTCCGGGGACTGTTGTGGGGTGGGGGGAGGGGGGGAGGGACAGCATTAGGAGATATACCTAATGCTGAATGACGAGTTAATGGGTGCAGCACACCAACATGGCACATGGAAACATATGTAACAAACCTGCACATTGTGCACATGTACCCTAAAACTTAAAGTATAATAATAATAATAATAATAAAATACTAAGCAAACATTAAAAAAAAAAGAATAAATCCTTCACATATACTTCTGGGTTGGAACAGTTTATCTACAACTCACTTTTTCAACAGTTTCTTTGACATTTTTGTACTTGGTAGTCGTTTTTTTTTAAGATTCTTATATTTTACCCAACTTTTTAATGAATTTTGTGGGTAGAGCAATGGGGGCATATATTAAAATCTTTGTTAACTAATTTAGCAAAATTTTCCCCACATAGGTTTTAATGTACATTTTTCTTATTCTATCAGTCATCTAAACTTTCTTATCAGGTCAACTGTTATCAATATATGCAGCTATATGGATGCTAACCTGGGTACATTATGTAGTCTTGGAACCATTTTTCTCTAGGACAACACAAAGTAAATCAAACTTTATTTCCTGAGCTTTAAAAGTAAAGTAACTGGAACAGTACATAATTCTATGAGGGTAGTGTCCATTGATAATTAAAACTTTAAGAAGAGTACAACTACATTGTCATTTCTTTCTACTCAATGATTTTTTGAGTTGTGTCTCTTACCATATAAAATTGATATTCATTTTTTGGAAGTCTTCATTTTGTTACAGCCACCAATTTGATGGACTAAACAAAATATAAGTATAGACCAAGATCACACAGATTGTTTCATTAAATAAACCTTGAGAATTACTTAATCATTCAATTAAAACATCACTGGAATCCTAAATTCATGAAATTTGTCCATTTACCTAGTACAGTTTAAGAATTAACTATAGTCACAAATGGAAAACCTTGAAGTTATTTTAAGAAACAATTCTAAACACTTCTATTTAAATAATGTTCAGCACCATGAGTACATCTGTCAATTACTTGTTAACTGCCTGAAATGGGACTACAAAACTATGCCGTCTGTCACCAACCCTCATTCCAAATATCAACCGATCTCTTAGTGTTAAATGCAAATTGACCTGTTCATTCAACTAGTAAATTTCATGTGTTTGATTTAATTATACCACTTTGCCATTCTTTTATACTCAAACATCTGGATTTATTTTTGCCATGGCAGTCACTTTGTCAATAAACATCAAGATGTATATCACTCAATTACTATCTTCTTTTTCTCTCTGAATATCTTCAAAATACATCCATTTTCACCTTAGAATTTTAGCTTTATTACATAATAGAAAGTGTAACTCTTCCTTACTTATAATTTTTAACTTAGATTAATAAAAACATTTTAAAATACTCATCTGATACTAATATATTTGAAAATCTATTAGGAATAAAACAAAACGTATGAAAAATCTTCAATGTTATTTTGGTAAAAACTGTAAACAAAACAATTTTGTTTTCCTTTAAAGGCTGAAGTAAACAAAGGGATATTCAAAGCTCAACATGTGGAGATGTTTATATTCTTTCACTAACGTATGGGATTCCATATAAATTATTCTGATTAAAGCTGATGATAATCTTAACTCTAACCTCCCTAGGGTCTCAGTTGAAAATTAGAGGCTGGCATTTTAGATTTCTAAAGATAAAGACAACCATGCTACAGAATAATTCAGATGTTAGCCGTGACTGATAATACATAGTTTACTTAAAAAGTTTTAATATTCTATGTAACACTCAAGTTAATTATCATTCACTATTAGCATTACAAGACTACTATAGCAAAAGTTAAGCATCTCCTTGAAGTGAACACTGTAGTGCACTGCTCAGATTCCCTCCTCAGGAGTTAAGGACTTTTTTCTTCCATTGTTGGGAGTGTTGACAGCTCTCAGATTAGTTTCTCTTGAGAAACTGGCCTCAGCCAGAGAGCAGAGTGGCTCAAAGTTACTCTGTCTGGTCCCCACCAAGTGTGGCTTGCATCGAGTGGCTGGTAGATACAGGATTGTAAAATCCTGGCCCCTTGCCTCAAGACATAAAAACTCTGAAGGGCCATCCCAGAAGGAAAACTTCTTGTAGGATTTTCTGAGACCACTACTGCAACTGCATCATAGCTCAGCTTCTCCTGCTTAACACTGCCTCAATCACCTTTCCTAGGTGTTCCCAACAGTCATTCCCAATAAACCTACATGAAAATCTCAGAGTCTCCGGATCTGTTCCTTGGGAACTTGTCCCACGGAATTAGTTTTCCTTGACTTATGTGATGTTTTAGTAAAACAATGTAACATCTTATGTTCTACATGAAAAAACAAAACAAAAAACAAATCCCACTTCCCAGTCAAGAAGTAGCTACAAGGAAAGAATTGAATGACCTAGGTACTATAGCCTGGTAAGCTGTGGACATTTGGAAACACACTTTTAGTTATCCGTGCAAATCTGTTTTTACTCTTCTGTCTTAGAAGCATTCAAAGAAACTTGTTTTCTTGGGACAGGGCAGAATGTCTACTAAAGGAATGTAGCTATACCTCACATGAACTGAAAATTTCATGGTGCATCTGTAGTAGCATTTAATTGGCTATAGTATATGCATTTCCCCTGAATAAAGGTGATGATTTGTTTGAGAAATACTTCACCTTCAAAAAATAAAAAAGGAGGAAAGAAATATCATATTTAATATATTAATCAGCACATTAAGGATAGGCTAACCCTAACTTAGCTATGCGCAAATGCACCAATACACAAGAACTGGGGTTCTGGGAGTAAAGCAGTGCAAAGATAAAGAGAATAATATTGAGGTCCATTCCTTGGCAATGCGGTCTCTGCTAGGGCTACTGGAATGGCAGATCATTTTTGTAAATGCTGAAATGGCAAAAAAAAAAAAAGAAAAAAGAAAAATAGCAGACCTTTTAGAAATTCCATATAAAGAATCTTGGATTCTGGGATACTTCTGCACCTGTCTCCTGCACCATTGGAAATCTCTAAGGCAGGAGCTCACGTATACCACCTAATAATCATTTTAGTTATAGATTATGTAACTACAATTTGTTATATAAAGGGGGTCTGTCAAACTCAATATAAGCATATTTACAGATGTTTCACTGATTTTGGACATTGGGAAAGCAAAAGCTCCCCATTAAGGAATTGTAATGCTGATTTATCAGTTTCAGATATCCAAAATTTGTTCACTCAAACAAACAAAAAATCATTCCATTTTTGCTGTTTTAAGCAATGCAGAATAAACTCTTGAGCCATTACAAACTGTGATTAATAACAAACAGCTGTGTATTATATAACTCTATATAGGGACCAGAAGACAATATTCTAAAAGCCCAATGTGTTATGAATTATGCTTAAGTTTTGGGAGCGTACCGATGAAAACAAATATATTTAATTAAATATCCTACAGCTGAAGTTTGGCTTTCTGTCTTTCTTAGTTGTGAAGAGAAAACAGCTTTATGAAGTGTTTGTACGTGAATTCTTTCTATAAATAGGAGCAGTTACATTTTATTTATGATAGATCCATTCTATATATGTAATACTGTATTAAACCTTGGATCTACCAAAATTATAGTGATATAAAGGTTTATAATTTATAGTAGTCACTGGCTTTCTTATTAGAAGTTCTCAAATTAGAAGGAATGATCAGAGGCTTATTCTTTAGTCAGCAGATGACTAAACTAATGTTCGCCAAACTAACATCCAGGCAAGATATTATGATTGGAGACATATGAATCTATCCCTGTTACTAAAAAAGCAACATAAAACACAGACCACGGAAAAAATAAAGTATTAACTTCAAACTTTATAACTGTACAAAATTCAGTTAGTAAAAATGACAGCAAACGTTTTCTTATATTTATCTGATCATATAGTCTTACTTAAGCCCTGATTTTCAGACATCATGTTTTTTTTTGGGGCATTTTCTTCGAAAGATACCATGATTTTCAAATAATTTATTCAAGAGAAATATTTTTGCAGTGCCCCAATATGTTCCTAGCATTACATTGTAATAGGAGATGCTAAGAGGGCTAAGACAAAATTTTTGCTCTCAAGAAGCTTCCGGTCAGGAGCAGGAAACATAGGTGAAGAAATAATGGCAATAAAACATAGATAAGTGTTATAAAAAGGGAAGAAATTGCTGTAATATCACAGACAAGTGGGAAATTAACTCTGCCAAAGCAAGGGAAGGTGTGGGTAAGGCTAAGACACATAAAAGGGAGGATAAGTAAGATTTTTTCCAGGCAGTCAAGATGTGGAAAGATTCCAGATAAAGGAGTACAAGGGGCTAAGTCGTAGAGCCGTGATGTGTATGGCAAGTTTCAGAATGAACCCGGGTCAAGTGGGTAAAACGTGAAGCTGGTAAGGGAGACTGAAGCCAGTATTGATGTACAACAGTATCTATGCTCCTATATCAAATGGCATTTTTCAATTTTTCATGGTCTCCATATTAATAATAGCATTTCAAAAAATGAATTAATAAAGACAGTTCCAAATCAACCTGGTCACTAAATTACAAAAAAAAAATTGTCTATCAACTTCATAACTGTTTGATCTGAGCATCTCATTAAGATGCAGTGTGTCACAGAATTCCACCGTCCTGAGAATTAGGAGACCTGTGTCTCTCCCATAGACTAGATAAACCATGTAACTATACTGAATGTCAGCTTTTTATGCATCAGTAAAATGATGGCATGGGTTGAATTTTTTTGCCTCAAGGTTTCTTGCAGTTCTGAATCAGTCAGTCTGTTTCCTGTTGAACTGAGTTTCAACCCTGAAAGAAAATCCATTACAAAGAAATTGTTTTTCTAAAAAAGAGAAAGGCAAGTTAAGTGAAAATACAACAGGCAAGGACTCAGAGGTCAAATGGAGAGCATGCTGAATATGAGGTAGAAATGTCAAACTCCTTAAAAGCAAACAACTTCTATAAAATGGCAAATTCTGCTTTTTTTCACAAGCTACTTGTAAAAAGTTCTTTGAAGTTAATTTGAAGTGTATTTGCAAATTTCCCTTTTATCTAGATCCATCCATTTATCCACCCATCTATCTATCATCTGTGGCCTCTAAACTCTCTGGGGGGATTTTGATAAGCAAGATTGTTAAATGTTAAAAAAAAAAAAAAGCAACATGATAACAGAAGGCAACATGATAAGAGAAAAGTCACTGGCTTTGAAATCAGATGCACCTGCCTATCTATCCTGGCTCCATGACTTATCAGTTGTGTAGTCTGGGGTAAGCTCTATATCCTCTTTCTAAGCCTCAGTTCCTCAATATGCAACAGTGGGATAGAAGTGTTTAAATCATATCCTAAGTTAAATAACTCAGAAATTAAAAACACAAAACAAAATGCTTAAACCACCTCATGGAGTTGCAGGGAGGAATACAGGGGACAGTTTATATAATCCACTAGCATATGTCTCATGGAATGGGTGGGCACTCAATAAATACTAATTGTTTTGTGATTCATAATGATGTCTGCATACATGCCTTCTATGGTGCCTTATCAGTCTCTTGCCCAAATTGTGGTAACTCTTCTTCAGATGAGGCCTGATTTGGGGGTCTGTAAAAATAACTTTAAAAGTTGAAATTTCAAAAAAAGAAGTTGAAATTTAAAAGTATTGAAAAGTTTAGAGATAAACCAAAAAGGTCTTTCTACTGCCTTCCCCGTTTTTACTCAAAAATAAATGAATAAAATAAAATCATAGAACATACAGGTATTTATACTTACATCGATTTTAATTCCCTGCTTGTGAGACATATGTATATTGATCTGGATATTCCTCCATGTTTTCTAGATGCAAACGTGATTTTTTCTCACATTTGGGTGGTTGTTCCAAAGAAGGAATATATTTCACCATGACTCTTTAATTTTTTGAGATTATTATGGTTACATAATAGTACATATTTATGGAGTACACGTGTTATTTTGACACAAGCATATGATTGCTAAAGATCAAATCAGGGTAATTGGGATACATATCACCTTGAGTATTACTTCTTTGTGGTAAGAATATTCCAATTCCACTCTTTTAGTTATTTTGAAATATCCAATAAATTATTAACTCTAGTTGCCCTATTGTGCTACTGAACACTAGATTTTATTTCTTCTCTCTAACTCTATTTTTGTACCCACTAACCATCCCCTCTTTATTCCTGCCTTCCCACTATCCTTTCCGGCCTCTGGTAACCATCATTCTACTCTCTATCACCAAGAATTCAATTTTTATTTTTTTAGCTCCCACATGTGAGACAAAACATGCAAATGTTTATCTCTCAGTGCTTGGCTTATTTCACTTGACATAATTTTTCTCAATTTGGGTATTCCATCCATGTATTTGAAAAAAAAAAAAGGTAAATAATAAGGAGCTTCAAGATAATAAGGCCCTAGCATGGGGCCATAAAAATCATAAACACTGACAGAAATTATTATTATACTGATATGTTTACTATCATATTGATATTTCACAAATATACCTTCTGTAGAGTATTTAATTCATGAGCAATCAATAATGATTTGGAAGAGATTACTCTTCTAGTTTCATATGTGGAAATGATTTAATCAACTCAATTATCCAAACGATTATCTGAATCATGTATGTGTAATCTTAAAAGGTGACAATCCAAAACCACTTATATTTTTCATGAAAAATGGTTTCAGACATTTTTGAGAAATCAATATGTTCAAGGCGTCATGAGGGGAATCACAAAAGTATAAGACCTGGTCACTAACTTAAGAGCTTGTTATCCAGTAGGACAAATAAAATTTTACTGAAGAGCAGTACAAGACAGCACAGTGAGAATACAGAGCAAATGAGTGGACTTGGTAATCAATGCCATGGGAGAGCAGAGGAAGGAGGGATCTTGTCAGGCTCTGTGATCAAAACAGTCTTCACGAATATAATAGGGCTTGAACAAATTTCAAAATGAATGGTAGGATTTTGACAGATGGCGAGGAGGGAAAGTGGTAAGCAATATAGGTGAACAGGACCACAGAAATTATTTCATGACCTGTGTGGAGATCTGTAAATTATCAAAGAGATTTACATCTATCTCCAAGGCAGCCTTGGAGTTCTCAATATAGAAACTTGTCAAATGGAACTTGGGACATCGCCAAGAATTTGTGAGGACTCAAACATGGTGATAAACAGTTTACACATTTTATACCTAGGAATAATAAGACAAAATATAATTTTCTATCATGCACTGAAATATCTTATCTGGATATTTATACACTGGTTTAGAAAAAAGAAATGTTTGTCTGGTTATGAAAAAGGAGCAGAAACTTGGCATCATCTAAGGGACACATACAATATATGCTAAGATTTTTCTGCATATTCTGCATATGCTTAAAATCAAATGAGCATGTTGTTCTGAAACATTTTTATCTTTTCTCCTTTCTCCCCCAGTGTTTCCTAACTACCACTGTTTGCAGGTATGCAATGCGGTAACATTAGAGAATGTTCAGAGGAATGTGCTTTCTCCCAATTGACCTAAAATAAGTTTTCTTTACAAATAAATATGCACTTCACAGAAACTTGTTTAAAGTCTTCTCTTAAATAACAATCTCTTTCATTTTAACTTTATGTCAAGTTGACATCAAAAGCATAGGATTACTGAATTGTTTTTTTCTGTTTGGAGTAACTCAGCTAACAGTCACTAATATAGTTCATTTCAAAGATTCATGAGACAAATGAAAAAGATCTATTTAGGCTACTTTTCTCCTCCAAGGGTAATTTGAGGGAATCTTGCCCATGGATAATGGACAGTGTCTACATAAGACAATGTCCCTCTAAATTGAGGGCAGGAAAATGAGTGTGCCCATGCCGAAATAATCCATCGGTAACCTGCTGTTTTAATTACTGGGAACTGCAGTACAAGTGGTACAAATAACATAATGTTATAGTTAAGAGTAGGAAAATTATCTTAGCTGACCTTGGTATAATTTCTATCTTTTAAAATAAATGAAGTATACTTATTTTCACAGATAGTATTAACTCAATAGTTTTTTTTCTGAGAAATAAACAATAGTAAACAATGAGTAGTAAACAATGAGTAGTAAACAATGTCATAATAAGAAAGCTTAAAAACAGGTTATTTAACAGACCAGTTATTTATAATATAGATATTTTTATTTCCTCTGCTCATTATATTTTCTTTAAGGTGTCTGTGTTCCCTCAATTTTTCTTTATCTTACAAAAAAATTCCTGTACATATGTATTTATAACCTTTTTTAGTCACTGCACACTTATCTTTCTATCTCAATTTTTTTATGTATGTTGTAAAGGTTTAATGTGTAACATATCTTGTTACATCATTCAACTGATAAACAATAACGTGGCATAGACCAATAAAATTGTACTAAGTAGCATAACATACAATCAAGGGTTTGCAAACTTTGTCTGGACAAAGCCAAAGGATAAATATTTTAGACTTCGTGGACCATACAGTCTCTGTCTCCCGGAGGAGGGAGAGAATGAAAAAAGTTCATGAGAAAGAAAAAATATGAGCTAGATAATTAAAAAATAACAATTTTGAAATTCTTTTCCAGCTCATTGCATAAACTTACTTTCTAAATTTTGTTTGGATCCTGATAAGGGAACTACTATTTATTTTCATAAGATTAATGGTTAAAATAACAAATAAGAATTACGGGCCAGGCGAGGTGGCTCACGCCTGTAATCCCAGCACTTTGGGAGGCTGAGGTGGGTGGATCACAAGGTCAGGAGTTTGAGACCAACCTGGCCAAGATGGTGAAACCCTGTCTCTACTAAAAATACAAAAATTAGCCAGGTGCAGTGGCAGGCACCTGTAATCCCAGCTACTCGGGAGGCTGAGGCAGGAGAATCGCTTGAACACGGGAAGCGGAGGTTGCAGTGAGCAGAGATCATGGCACTGCACTCCAGCCTGGGAAACAGAGCAAGACTCCATCTCAAAAAAAAAAAGAAAAGAAAAAAAAAGAACTATGATATACTGACTCTATATTTGAACACTAGCCCTTTCCTCTCTCTTAACATAAAACAGCCAAGGATGTACTTCCTGAACTCATTTTACACAGAGCAAGCAAAGCGGCCTGTGTTAGAGGTCCAGGAGGCACATTTATCCATCCACTTCCCAACATTTTCTAGTATTCTCTCCCCTCCGTGAAACATTCCCCTGCCCAACTGCATGAATGCCTTGTTGTCTCTCAGCATCTCATTCTTAGCTCAGCTCTTTGGTGAAATCTTCTGATTCCCCCTAAGTTAGGAACTCACTCACTGGGTTCCCACAGCCCATATGATTGTCATTTTCCTAGTGGGGTATTTATAAAGTTGAATTGCAATTTTTTGTCTTTTTTCTTGCAGTAAACTGAATTTTTCAGGTGTGATTGCAATTTTTATGTATTCCATCACTTGGTAAAATAGCAGACACATAGTAGGCCCTCCATAAGTATTGAATTAAGTAAGTAACATAAAAATACAAAGTACTAATGAAATCAGATTGTTACTACTCAAATTATTATGCATATTACTATAGGTTCTAGTATCAGTTCATCTAAAGTCCTTTTATTTTTTTTTAAGTCCAAATGGGAAACTGTTCATCCAAGTTGATAGAAAATATTTGGCTGTCTTTGCTTCACCATAGCTTAGGATAAGTCAAAGGAATTAGCCCACATTGTCTCCTAAGCTTTAAATTTAAAAGCAAAATTAGGATATTTCATCCATACACACAACATGTTTATAATCTACATACAGAATATATTCACTAAATTTATGTAAATGATAGTGGATTTCCACTTCTATGTAATATTTATAAGTTTTTAAAATCATTGTAATTAGCATCAGAAGCTTCCCAATATAAATTAAAATAATTAGGTAATAAAATAAAATGTAAAATGATACATTATAACTGTTCTGCATTTTGAAGGTTGGTTCTGCATTGTTTTGGGGTTTTTGTTTGTTTTCATTGCCTGAAATCTATCTAGCAGAAATGTTTAGTATTAAGACTACAGAACATTCATACTAAAGTTACTTAAGCTCTTAAGCAAATTACTTGCTAAGAATCTCTGTCAGCTTAGCTAGAGATTTTTTCCTCCTTCTCATCTGGCAGAGATGCAGCTATTATAGGTCTTTTGAAGACCTCTGGTGGTAAAAAGTAAGCATTGTTCACTTCATGCTTCACAATTTATGAAGTTACATTTTTCTTGCACATTTTATTCTTACCTTTAATTTTCATTTTGCATAGAAACAGTTGGCAAACCAATAAAGCTTCCCAAGATACGTACTTTTGTTCTAATAATTACTTGAGTCTTAACCTTTTCAACTATTAACTGAGCAAACAAGAAAAACAGCATTATCAACACCCAAGCAATTAGGCATAATAATGATACTCTACCAATTGAGACTTCTTTAAAATTTGAAGATCTGGCATATAAAAAAGAAAATTTACTTTATATTGTTTCTGAGTGTAGAAGTTTTACCAGAAAAAGAGGCAGTTTTCTATTTCAACATAAAAGTGCTCTCGACAAATATGGAAAGGAATATTCACAAGATTGAACTTTTAACCTCTGGCTGAATAACCATTTATCAAGCAAGCTCTAAAAGGGATCTTTACAATTGACAAAGTAACCTCTGCAGATCTTCCTACTTCAAGATTTGAGAATTTTTTCGTCTATAATTTATCCTACCATGGCAAACAAATGTACAGTAATAGCTGTCCATTTGCATGAGCCTTAGTTTGTTTTACATGTAAACTTAGGCAAGTTCCCTTCTCTTTCCGGGACTAAATTGTCTCCTATGCAAAAATGAAGGGGTGGTCATTGATTGAAATTCTGAGCATTAGAAACTGGGTACAAGCCCGGGCACGGTGGCTCACGCTTGTAATCCCAGCACTTTGGGAGGCCGAGGCGGGCGGATCACGAGGTCAGGAGATCGAGACCACGGTGAAACCCCGTCTCTACTAAAAATACAAAAAAAAAGTTGGCCGGGCGTGGTGGCGGGCGCCTGTAGTCCCAGCTACTCGGAGAGGCTGAGGCAGGAGAATGCCGTGAACCCGGGAGGCGGAGCTTGCAGTGAGCCGAGATCGCGCCACTGCACTCCAGCCTGGGCGACAGAGCGAGACTCCGTCTCAAAAGAAAAAAAAAAAAAAAAAGAAACTGGGTATAATGCAATATTCACTGGACTTGAAGTAGGCTTTGGTTTTGAGTTCCAACTCTGGCACAATTTGTGTGATACATAGGGAAAGTTACTTAACTTTCCTGAGGTTCAAATAAATTGTCTCCAAAATGGGAGACATCTCCTAGCCCAGATACCTGTTTAGTGTTTCCGTTCCTTCTACAACAACAACTGCAAATATAGGAAATGCTCTAAACACTTGTCATAAAGTTATTTTTAGTTTATCACTGAAGTCAATTTTCCTGTAATTTTTATCCATTAGCATGAGTAACACTTAGAAGACAAGCGTCTTCTTTTCTTTTGACATCACTTCCAATGCTTAAAAAATGGCTTATCCTTTTCCTAGTTAGCTAAACTTTCTTCAACTCTATTCATATGACATAGTTTCACGTTTTCTTACTTTTCTCATCATTTTCTGTCCTCCTGTAGGGCTGGTACAGATTTAAAATAAAGCATACAGCAAGATGGAAGCTTATTCGAGTTAGTAAAGTAGGCGGCGAGCCTTCTTCTCTAATAGCCTTAACACTTTATCCACCCTAAACAGCCCAGCCAGATTGAGAAGATAAAAATATAGGAATACATAACCTTTAAAATTCACTCCAGCCTCACAATACAATTGCACAAATCTTCCCTGTAAAGGCCCCACTACTACAATTTGAATTAAGAGAAACAACTTAGGTCATAATGAAAAATGAGTGTGCCAGTTCACCTCAAACATTCTCAGTGGCCTGGAAAACTTCTTATAAAATTCTTTTTATAGAAAACTAAATTTTCCAAGGTTTTACTTATTTAGAAGTTTCTGATAAATGAAATTAAAAGGTGATATTCTTATCACTCTTCATAGAAAGTATATCCCTGTATGCACAATATTTTACTATAAATATCTATGTTTAGTTAGGATTTTTTTATTTCACTATAATTTATACATAAATTCTCTCCATCAAACTAAAAATTAGACGTTAACTTCACAATTCTAATTTTATGATACAGACATTGTTAATAAATAGGCAATTACAAAACACAGACTAAAACTAGACTACGAGACAAGATCTTAGAGATTATAGTCAAGAAGGAGCCATAGTTATTTGAATGGAATAGTTAGACCATCTGGGCAAGATTCAATATCTATATGACTATTTCGTGGAAATAGCCATTTGGTGCCATATTTAAAAAGAGTGTTATATTAATGTCTTCCCCAAAAAACTAATAAAAAATCAATTAATATAAATATTGAAAACCTTCATTCTGTGGTTAAAAACCAGATGGTTGATATGTTAAGGACTGTGTCTTGAGCCCTCACTACAAGAAAGACAACAGATATGGGGTAGACTTTCAATTGAAAACTTAGTTTGGGAAAAGTGAACTTCCTGTGTTTCAGTTGCCTCATTTGTAAAACTGGGCGATAAACATACTTGCCTTGCAGAATTCCTGTGAAGATTAAAAGACAATATATGCAAGAATCTCATAATTTAGTAAATATTAGTCTTTACCCCTTCTACCACTTTCCCCCACTAGAAAGCACCCCATGGAATTCTTTACCTCTAGGCTGATTCAAATTTTAGAACAGTAACCACCAGTTCAGTTTGGCTTTCTCAGCCCTGGGGGAAAACACCTTTGCTCCTTCTAGCTTCCTGGATAAGTTGGTTTCAGGGTGCTATGCCTCAGAGCTTTTTGGTTTCTTCTTTATCAGATAGCTCTGGACTATGGTTATTCTCCTGGAGGGCTGAGCATCCAAGAGATACTTCTTTGTGTTACAAGGCTCCGCCTTCTGGTTTATCAGCTGTTCCCACTTTAAGGCTGCATGGCTAGACTTGGCCTTGCAGCTCCCAGGCCCCAGGGGCTACTCCTCTGAAAACGGGGAGGCAGCCTCTTGGTACCCTTGGTACAGTTTTCAGCTGAGCTTCGCTGCCCTAATCCATGTCAGCTATGACTTGCTTACAGCTTCTGTAGCTGTGTTTCCCAAACTCTACTGATTTTTAGAATATCTGAAGATCTAATTAAAAGTGTAGATTCCCAAGACCCTTTCCTACGTGTTTTCCAATAGTAATCGGGGTAAATCTTATCGATCTAATCTGATTAGCAATGATCCTCAGTGATTCCTATGGTTAGCAAGTTTGCAAATCATCACTCTACAGAAATATTTTTCAAAATATTTCTGTTAAATAACCTATCAGCTTAGGAACTTGCTACACATTCAGGTGCCTAGACTCATCCCATGAAATATTCTGGGCTTCATAACTAGGGGTCATGCCAGTCTTGCTAAGTTGATATTCTCAGTGCCTGAAAGAGTGCTTTTCACAGGAGTGGAAGAATAGACAGAAGTCTATTCTAACACTCAAGGCCAGAGATAACAGTAGCTGGTAGTAAAAATGTAAGACAGAGTAGAAATGGTAAGAAGTGAAAAGGTTTTGCTATACTTTATAAATATATAAATAAAATATCTGATTTTGGTTTAAATATTTAAATATGTTTGTTTCTTTCCATCACATTAACATCATTGGTAGATGCCCTCTTCCTTTCATTGTCCCAATTAAGGAAGATATTTTACAAGTAACATTTCATTTTACTATTCATTTTTCAAAATAAAGTTATACTTAGAATCATAAATAACATAAAAAGCGGAAAGCAGAAAGAATATGTCACCACAGTTGGGTAATAGTTACAAGAACCAGCTGCTATAAACCAATCACCACATATTATAACTATGAAGATTTAAGTAAATCTCATTAAAAGTAGTCTATAAATGATAAATCTTAGAATAGTACATGGTCCAGTTTCATAGAGGAGAAATAAATGTTTTTAATGAGCAAAAATATGTAGAAGTAGGCAGATTTTTAAAGTAGAATAAATAGCATAATTTAAAAATCACTATCATTTACTTACATTCTTTCAAAATTAGCATTTTATTACACAATTAGAGGTTCTGTTTTCTAGTTAGTAAATAAAATGATTCAGGAATGAATACAGATATTTTGTTATGGTGACATAGAGCACAATGTTAAACAAATTTATTATTTTAAAATGTAAAGGTCTTGATAAAAATGTTTCTGTTAAGCTGTTTTACCAGAAAAAAAAAAAGACTGACAAAACTGTACATTTATAAAGACGAATGCAACTATTAGAGCCAAATCCTTTTGATGGTGTCAGCTTTCAGCTTCATAGTTTGGCTTAGTACGTCTAATAAAAATGAATTATTTATTGTGTGATGGGTGCTAAACACTGCAAAAAAAAAAAAACTATAGGTTTAAATTGATTAGGCTGAGGTTTGGAAATACATATACCTCATTCACTAAGCCTACAACTGTGAGATTCTGCAGTGGAATGCCATCATTATCACCACCATTACCTTCATTAGTACCCTCTAGTCCAAAGAACCAGGTTATCCATAGGCATACCTGTTTTGGAATGAAGTTATTACACTTTTCTCATTTGCTCAAAATTAAGTCTCTATTAAAGTAGCTGAACATGAATATTTCTAATATTCAAATAGAATTATCATAAACATTATGTGACTTGAGAAGACATGATGGAAAGCAAGATTTTTTTAATGTAAAGTTTTAAGGCTAGGCACAGTGGCTCACGCCTGTAATCCGAACACTTTGGGAGGCTGAGGTGGGAGGATCACCTGAGGTCAGGAGTTCAAGACTAGCCTGACCAACATAGAGAAACCCTGTCTCCACTAAAAATACAAAATTAGCTGGGTGTGGTGGCACATGTCTGTAATCCAGGCTACTCAGGAGGCTGAGGCAGGAGAATCACTTGAACCTGAGAGGCGGAGGTTGCAGTGAGCCAAGATCGCGCCACTGCACTCCAGCCTGGGCAACAAAGAGCCAAACTCTGTCTCAAAAAAAAAAAAAAAATTTAAATACAAAAAGAAACACTTTTAATTAATCCAGAAAACCACTTTAATAGAACATACTACCTTTCAAGGATCATACAAAGTTGGCAAAATGTCTCATACTAATTTTCAAATGAGACAGTAGAAGTTCAGAGAAGTTAGGTGTCTAGTCAGCGATGAAATTGTTAGTGAGGGGAAGGGCTAGAATTTGCACCCAGATGTTCTGGCTGCAAAACTATAAGATTATATTTCAGGGGAAAACTCATAGTAGGCTACTACAGACATGTTGAAAAGAAAACATATAGATTCACAATCCAATTATTACATAGTCTGTGTATGTCTTGTTATATGTATTAATTTTTTTCTTTCTTTTTTCTTTCTTTTTTTTTTATATACTTTAAGTTTTAGGGTACATGTGCACAACGTGCAGGTTTGTTACATATGTATACATGTGCCATGTTAGTGTGCTGCACCCATCAACTTGTCATTTAACATTAGGTATATGTCCTAATGCTATCCCTCCCCCCTTGCCCCACCCCACAACAGGACCTGGTGTGTGATGTTGCCCTTCCTGTATCCATGAGTTCTCATTGTTCAATTCCCACCTATGAGTGAGAACATGTGGTGTTTGGTTTTTTGTCCTTGTGATAGTTTGCTGAGAATCATGGTTTCCAGCTTCATCCATGTCCCTACAAAGGACATTAACTCATCATTTTTATGGCTGCATAGTATTCCATGGTATATATGTGCCACATTTTCTTAATCCAGTCTATCATTGTTGGACATTTGGCTTGGTTCCAACTCTTTGCTATTGTGAATAGTGTCGCAATAAACATACGTGTGCATGTGTCTTTATAGCAGCATGATTTATAATCCTTTGGGTATATACCCGGGAATGGGATGGCTGGGTCAAATGGTATTTCTAGTTCTAGATCCCTGAGGAATCACCACACTGACTTCCACAATGGTTGAACTAGTTTACAGTCCCAACAGTGTAAAAGTGTTCCTATTTCTCCACATCCTCTCCAGCACCTGTTGTTTCCTGACTTTTTAATGATTGCCGTTCTAACTGGTGGGAGATGGTATCTCATTGTGGTTTTGATTTGCATTTCTCTGATGGCCAGTGATGATGAGCATTTTTTCATGTGTTTTTTGGCTGCATAAATGTCTTCTTTTGAGAAGTGTCTGTTCATATCCTTCGCCCACTTTTTGATGGGGTTGTTTGTTTTTTTCTTGTAAATCTGTTTGAGTTCATTGTAGATTCTGGATATTAGCCCTTTGTCAGATGAGTAGGGGATATCACCACTGATCCCACAGAAATACGAACTCTATGTATTAATTTAGTGAGCTTCAGGGCTTCTAATAGCCTCACAAAAGGTTATATACCTGCAGACTCTTTTTTTATCTTTTCAGTATTTAGTTTCATACCATGAACTAGAGCTACCCAAGAGAACTGTCTATGAAGATAAATGTGTTATATATCTGCATTATTCAGAATGGTAGCTAACAACCCTAACCGGCTATTGAGAACTTTAAATGTGACTAATAAGACTAACAAACTAAATTTTCAATGTTATTTAATTTTGAATAATTTTAATTTAAATTGCCACGTGTGTCTAATGGATTGCATATTGGACAGTGCAGCTGTAGACAATATCGCATTATACCTCTGTGTTTTGAGATCTATTTCTTCTAACTCACAGCAAATGGAAAATACAAATGTAAAAAAAATGAAAAAATAAATAACTGAGAAATAGAATAAGATGATCATCTCTAGCACAGTAACACAGCAGAACTATAGACATAGGCCAGCCACGCTTGGTTTCTACCGAGTCGGCTGGGAATTCCCAACTCAAAGAATAAGAGAAACTATCCATGGAGAGGTGATCCATGCCAGGCTGGTCAATGAGACAAATCTCATCATACTCAAGGCTTGGGCAGGTCTCCCAGTCTGTGTCCAAACTCTGCCTGCGGTTAAGGCTTTTAGTGAACAAGTGAAGCAGAAGCAAGAAGACATAGTCTAGAGGCCAAGGTGTGGGCCATATTATAAACTAGCTTAGTGACTAGATTCTCTGTGTCATCAGTATCTCTGAGGCACCAGAGTCCAGAAAGACTTAGCTATCATTTGGAAGTTCTGAAGTGTTTGGCTGGAGGCAATTTTAAAACTACCAGTGAAAAGTGGGTAAAGGCATGTGAGATAAAAATAAAATCTCCCATTTAATACAAGCTATAAATAATAAATAGGTGAGAATTGCTTGAACCCAGGAGGCGGAGGTTGCAGTGAGCCGAGATCGTGCCACTGCACTCCAGCCTGGCAACAGAGAGACTCCGTCTCAAAATAAATAAATAAATACATAAATAAATAGGCAGATAGCCAACAACATTGAAAAAACAGCTGGGCTAGTAGTGGTGACTCATGCCTGCAATCCTAACACTATGGGAGGCTGAGGCAGGAGGATCACTTGAGGCCAAGAGTTCAAGACCAGCCTGGGCAACAAGTAAAACCCCCCATCTCCACAAAGTTAAAAAATTAGATAAAGGTGGTAGCGTCTCCTGCTGTCTCAGCTGCTGAAGATGCTGTGATGGGAGTATCACTTGAACCCAGCAGTTCAATGCTGTAGTGAGCTATGACCGTGCCACTGTGCTCCAGTTGGGCAACAGAGTGCAATCCTCCCTATAAAAATAAATAAATAAATAAAAAGCTGATTAATTTACCTCAAATAAGATAAAAATATGGAACGTGAAAACATTTTTATTTTTAAAATAAGTATGTTTAGCATTCTTACAGAGCAAAATTAAGAGACAGCATTCATTAAAACAGAGCAATAAATTATAAAATCAACTTTAAGTAATGATTCAAGAATGGGTAGATTTAAAGAACAAACTGGAAATCCTAAGAAATGATAAAATTAATTCACTGAAATTGAGAACATAAGTATGAGACAAACTCCAATCTGAAGTATTGTGAAGGAAAAATTAGTAAACTCAAAGACGATATAGAAAAAGATCATCTAGAATATAGGTCAAAAAGATAAAATAGAAACCTTAAAAAACAAGTCAAAAACAATACCTTGAGAAGTTCTAGCATACATCTAACAGTAATCCTAGGAAAGAAAGAATAAAGTAAAAACATAAAACAAAATGGCATATATAATAAAAAGATAAACCAGTAAACACAATAAGCAAACACAATCTAGCTAGATTCTGGCTCCAAAACACACACCCTAAAAATGACATGGAAAATTTAACACGAAGAGATTGACAAAGATTCTCCAGAACTATAATAACTAGTAACCAACAATAATGAATAATAAAAATTGAATTATAAGCAAATTTATTAATAAGGAGGACATCACATAATGAAAATAAAAGAACACTAAGAAAATAAAATAATCATTTACATGTAAACACATGAAAGCATTGACTCAAAATACATAAAGTAACAATTATGGAATTACAAGAAATTCATAGAACTTACAAATATAATTGGAAGTATAATTATATTGTTTATAAATGGACAGATTAGGGAGTCACAACATTACTAAGGACAATATTTAAAGAACACAATAAACTCAATTATGTAGACATGTAATTGAAAATTCTACACCCCATAAATAATTGTTTCAACCTGCATGAAACATTTTCAGTGTATAGCTACACTATCAAAAGATGACTTATATTAAGTTATAAATTATCAAAGGAAAGACCCTGGCTTGATCTTTTCTTTATTCAACCCAAACATGAAACAAAAACTGTGCAGATATGTAATGCTGCTCTTTTTGATGACTACTGATAATTTTTATTTTCCTCCATTAAAAAATACTGACTTTTGAACACTGAGAGGAATCTACTTCTGTTTTGAAGATAGGGATGAGGAGAATATACTGCAGGAAGAAAATTCTCATAATAGACTAAGCACTATTATGATAAAATCCTTAGTCTGAAATGTCAGTAACATTCTATTCTAGTTCCTATTCTAAGAAATGAAGGGCATATGTCAATTATGATGGTAAGAAATATCCAGCTCTTTCTAGCCCTCCACATCCTAACGACAATTCTCCCAAGAACGTTTAGATTCCTTACTATAGTCAGTATATGATTGAGTAAAATAAAGTATGTTACCAAAATAACGAAGATTCTTCAAGATAATCTAAATGATAAAATAAATTCACTACCAATACCTATCTTCTTTAGGCAATGGCTCATTTTGATGAAGGGTACAATACTCTTGATATTGATGCATTGGTACTTGATTGGTTTCTTTTCAAAAAGACAACAACTTGTCTTGGGTTGTAACTATCTGTAATTACACATTAGAGTAGTACTAAAATAAAAGTTCAGTGCATTATTCAAGTAGCATACCTTTCACAGCTCATTCTTGGATAACCAAAAGATGCATAACTAGATGTAGTCTAATCACTCTCTGAAATTTAACTTATTTTCACTTGCAAATATAATCACATTTTGAAATTAACTGACGATACAAAGAATCTATCTGAAGCTTGCTACTTGCTTATTTTTTTTCTTATTACTTTGGTACAGAGGAACACAAACACATCCTGAGTTAACTGTGACTTGTTTATTACATTTACACAGAAATATTTTACCAAGTCAGTGTGCATACATTCATTTCTGATTAGATTTTCATTTTAATTATATTGAGATCCCAAGCAATGATAGTATAGTTAATTAGACATAAATAATGACATATTTCTGTCATCAAAATCTTCTGAAAAGTCTAAATAGGTAATAAAACATTATGCAATTATGGTATAATTAGCACAAAAGTACTGGGAAATAAAGATATCCACAAGTGCATTTTCATCTAAACTTGTGCTTGCCTTGCTCCTCACTCTCTTTCTCTGTATGCAGGCGCCTTAAGGCTGAATATCAGTCCTTGTGATTTTTACTCCATTAATACCTGTTCTTAAATTCCTTTTCTCTGTGCCTTGCTAACTTGTCAAAACCTATGGCCCATCATTTAGTGAAATCTTTAGATGGTATCAAGTACTCAGTGACTTTTGGTTGAATCACCTGCTGCATTTACAAAACAGGCTGATCCTCCTCAACAACCTGCAATGCCCATCCCTCTTCTTTTTGGTTACTACTCAAATCAGTCTTGGATCTCTCACCTATCATAGTAGTTCTATCCACTGGCCAGACCTAGCAATTCTAATACTACCAGAAGTCCAGTGCTGACAGAAGTCTTTTGCTCAGTAGGACATGCCTTAGATGTTGATATGGTCTGGCTGTGTCCCCACCCAAATCTCATCTTAAATTGTAGTTCCCATAATCCCCACGTGTCATGGGAGGGGCCCAGTGGGAGATAATGGAATCATTTGGGCAGTTTCCCAATAGTGTTCTTGATGTAGTGAATAAGTCTCAGGAGATCTGATGGTTTTATAAAGGGGAGCTTCCCTGCACAAGCTCTCTTTCCTGCCACCATGTAAGATGTGACTTTTCTCCTCATTCACCTTCCACCATGACTGTGAGACCTCTCCAGCTATGTGAAATTGTGAGTGAATTAAACCTCTTTCCTTTATAAATTGCCCAGTCTCAAGTATGTCTTTATTAGCAGCATGAGAATGGACTAATATAGATGTATTCAATCTCCATTGTCAAGAAAAATGGTACAGGAGGAGGTTTTGAGGGGTTTTTTTTGCCTTTTAAGAACTGGGTTTTATTTTTAAGAAACTCTCATTGGAGTCTCTCAAAGAAGGTCATGTTCAATAAAGGAAGAAGATAAGGAAAATGAGGCATAGAAGGCGAAAGAAGAGAAGAAGCTGGCAGAAGAAGAGAAGGAACAAGAGAAAGAGAAATTAAAAGGAAGAGCTACAGTAAAGGCTGTTTGTCATTAGGCATAAAATAATAGAGATAATATTTTCCCTGAAAAAAATGTTGGAAGTCAGCTCAGAATTGAAACTTCCCTTGAACATATTTAGTGAATGATCCCGTTCTCCTTGAGGAGGTAAGCTGGAAATGAGATATCATAATCTTCCCCTCTCATTTCAAGGAGCTTACATTGTTTACACATGATTTATTGATGAAAGGATCAATAGCACTTTCTCTGTTTCCAGCTATTATTTCAACAGATAACAGTGTAACCTCGCTTGGATTCAGCACCCCAGACACATAAGAAAATGCACAGTCTACTGTCCATCCCCACTGCATCCCAGTCTGATCATAGACATTACAGAGTCTATGAGGTACAAAAATTGGTTCCAACTATTATTTTTGGCTGAGATTTGTTTAATACCCAACATGACAATATTCAACCTCAAGCATTTAGATAAAATATAGTCATATATAATTCAAATTAGGAAATCTACTGTGTACATATAATTTTGCCATTCAGTTAAGGTTATATTGCTTTATACATAATTTTCAAGACACTGATTTTGAGACTGGTTATTGATATACCAACCTTTAAAGTAATAATTCAATTATATCTAATATTATCTTTCAATAAGAATAAGCAATTTCCATTATCATCACTTGATAACTCCACTTGGCTTTAATTGAGAAAAATCTCATTTTAAAATTTATTGATAGCTCTATCTTCCCAAGGACTTGAACTCTCATGAATAACATATAGAGTCATAGAGAAATGCAACAAGTCGATGATAGAATAGCAAAGCTGTATAAAAAATAATATAATATTACAGGTCGTTTCATTTTCCAGCATAGAGGAAAGATTACATGAATTGTGGGACATCAACCCAATGAAATATTTTGCAGATATTTAAAATTACATATGTGAGAAATGTATAACAATATGGGGAAAATATGGTGTGTACTGGGAAGAAAAGCAGAGTTTCATATTGCTTACACCCAACTCTAAAAGTCTTTATTTTCGTCCATGTCCCTACAAAGGACATGAACTCATCATTTTTTATGGCTGCATAGTATTCCATGGTATATATGTGCCACATTTTCTTAATCCAGTCTATCATCGATGGACATCTGGGTTGGTTCCAAGTCTTTGCTATTGTGAATAGTGCCACAGTAAACATACGTGTGCACGTGTCTTTATAGCAGCATGATTTATAGTCCTTTGGGTATATACCCAGTAATGGGATGGCTGGGTTAAATGGTATTTCTAGTTCAAGATCCCTAAGGAATCGCCACACTGACTTCCACAATGGTTGAACTAGTTTACAGTCCCACCAACAGTGTAAAAGTGTTCCTATTTCTCCACATCCTCTCCAGCACCTGTTGTTTCCTGACTTTTTAATGATGGCCATTCTAACTGGTGGGAGATAGTATCTCATTGTGGTTTTGATTTGCATTTCTCTGATGGCCAGTGATGATGAGCATTTTTTCATATGTCTGTTGGCTGCATAAATGTCTTCTTTTGAGAAGTGTCTGTTCATATCCTTTGCCCACATTTTGATGGGGCTGTTTTTTTCTTGTAGATTTGTTTGAGTTCATTGTAGATTCTGGATATTAGCCCTTTGTCAGATGAGTAGGTTTCGAAAATTTTCTCCCATTTTGTAGGTTGCCTGTTCACTCTGACAGTAGTTTCTTTTGCTGTGCAGAAGCTCTTTAGTTTAATTAGATCCCATTTGTCAATTTTGGCTTTTGTTGCCGTTGCTTTTGGTGTTTTAGGCATGAAGTCCTTGCCCATACCTATGTCCTGAATGATATTGTCTAGGTTTTCTTCTAGGGCTTTTATGGTTTTAGGTCTAACATGTAAGTCTTTAATCCATCTTGAATTAATTTTTGTATAAGGTGTAAGGAAGGGATCCAGTTTCAGCTTTCTACTCAGTAAACTATCACAAGGACAAAAACCAAACACTGCATGTTCTCACTCATAGGTAGGAATTGAACAATAAGAACACATGGACACAGGAAGGGGAACATCACACTCTGAGGACTGTTGTGGGGTGGGGGGAGGCAGAGGGATAGCATTAGGAGATATACCTAATGCTAAATGACGAGTTAATGAGTGCAGCACACCAACATGGCACATGTATACATATGTAACAAACCTGCACATTGTGCACATGTACCCTAAAACTTAAAATATAATAATAAAAGAAAAGTTTGACCAACATAAAAAAATTAAAAAAAAAATAAAAGTCTTTAAAGGTAGACTTAGATAATATGTTAGAAGAACATGTACTGAAGATTAAACACTTCTGACTTTGAATAGTAAAATTGACAGTACTTTTTTCTCTTAATTCTTCTTTTTGTATTTTCCAAATTTTCTATAACAAAACATTAATGTTTTAAAATGAGAAACTGTATAACTTTCTTCCTCATTTTAATGCAGATCTCCACAGGATGGCATTTTCTGATCTGGGAAGATCTGGGAAGTAGCTTCACAAAGTGAAGCTGCAGATTCAAAAACCAAATATTTGAATATTTTAAATTATCTATGATTTTGGATTTTTTGTTGCTAGAGTAAATAATCCAAAGCTGACATATATAAAAAAAAAAGAGGTCAAGTATGGAAATCTTGTCTTTTTTTTATTGAAATCCAGCATGGAGTGGCCAGTGGATAGCATGAAAAGTGTTACTTTGAAATTTTTTTTCAAAATGCCAAACTACCAAATAACAAAAAGCCATTTCTAATATTGCTACATGAGAATTTGGTCAACTTAGCTAAGCAAGGACTAAATGAGTAATGAGTTATATGTTTAATGAATTCACATAGGAAATAAATTATTCATAGAACTGTGATTTAGCTGAATTTGTTAAATATCACTTTTATATTTAAAAATTATCATTACACAATTATTTTTTAAATGTATTATTCTTTTAATAATCACTGAGAAACTGCTCTTTCAAA
This sequence comes from Nomascus leucogenys, assembly GCF_006542625.1. NCBI lineage: Eukaryota > Metazoa > Chordata > Mammalia > Primates > Hylobatidae > Nomascus > Nomascus leucogenys. The sequence continues at coordinate 41,800,578 of NC_044386.1, read as the reverse complement.
TTTGTTTTAGGGGCCTTTTTTTCTGTAAAACTTGTGGCTTCTAGTATCATGTGAGTTCTTAATTTAACCATGTGAGAAATAATGCAATATTATTAGCTATAATTTTTAATTTTCTGAGCCATTTCCAGATACTCATGACCATATCTTGCAGTTTTAAAAAAACAATAGTAGTAATAAAAGGACTGGCAAATTATAATTTAGTTCTTAATAGGATACAAAGATTTTCTGGGATAACAAAAATTAGAGTGACTTTTCCAAATAGTTGAAACAGTTGAAGGCCTATTCTGAAGTACTAGACTAATTAAATACAAATTGTTATTTCATATGACAAAACTAGAGTAGCACTTTCAAAATAAAACAAATTTCCCATGAACTAAATGTGGTGACAACTTGGCCTATTTCTGTGATAGAGATTGCCAAAAGGGGAGAAAATATATATCTCATTCTTATTCAAGGACCTAACACTCATATTTATTTATACATATATTCATTTGGTTTTTTAGTGACAGATCTAAGATCAAGAGTATGCTATAAAATACATACTGCATGGCCTAGAACAATTCATCTTTTTATATCCTATATAAAAATGGAAAGCTAAATATTATTAATCATAACCTTGTTTGGAGAGATGACTAACTAGTACGTAATTTAATTGCTTATAACAGCCTAACATCACATTTTTCCGTCAAAGTTTCACTTCCCCTCCTCCATATCCTAGATTTTCTGAAGTCTCAGAAATACATAGATACCTGATTCAGAAATCACAGGTGCTCTTGAAAAGAAAAACACACTGTAAAATAAGAAAGAAAGGAGAAAAGGACACAAAGAAAGTAGGAGAGAAAACCAGCTAGCTAGCTAGATCTAAACTACATGAAAACCATGTATAGAAAAATTAAAGACTGCAAGGAAATAGTAAAATCATCCCTGAAAATCTTTTAGCAATATACGGGATCAGAGCAATCAATTAAATTCTATATGGTGCTTTCCTTGATGTTTAAGAACTTCATAATCAAAGAATCTTTATTTTGGACATAAACAATCATCCTTCCTTTTGGGTGTAAAAATCAAAGGAGAGTGAGGTTTAGGACTTTTTTTTTTTTTTTTTTTGAGATGGAGTCTTGCTCTGTCACTCAGGCTGGAGTGCAGTGGTGCCATCTTGGCTCTCTCCAGTTGTTCAAGTGATCCTCCTGCCTCAGCCTCCTGAGCAGCTGGGATTACAGGTGCCTGCCACCACACCTGGCTAATTTTTGTATTTTTAGTAGAGATGGGGTTTCACCATTTTGGTCAGGCTGGTGTCGAACTCCTGACCTCAGGTGATCCACCCACTTTGGCCTCCCAGAGTGCTGGAAGTACAGGCATGAGCCACCATGCCTGGCAGAGGTTTTGGACTTCTAACTAAGACATGTGCTCCAGAAGTTGTTCTACTACACACATACTCATTTTCCAGTGACTTGTCTCTTTCTCCCAGAGAAAAATACAGAAAAAAAAATCAGTTAATTGAAATACCTTTTTATCAAACTTACGTGATAACATATATGGAGCTAGACCTAAATATATTAGGTATATATTGACATATATTAGGTAGTCCAAAATGTTAATTTTGTGTTCATTAGGACAACTTGGCTTTCTTTAGAATGGGAAATTAGGGTATTAGACAATAAAAAGTTTGAAGGTAACTATGCAACAATAAATCCACTGTCATGATTTGGTTATGGGCTCAAACTGAATTTCTCAAACCAAAGATTGTACCATATTTTCCTAGGGGTTTGTGAATTCTCTGAGAATTTTGTAAATTTTACTATTTACTGTACAGGTAAGACTTAAATCAATTTTAACAGGCTTAAAAGCAAAACTACTCTTTTTCAGTGATAATTAGCACGTTGAAGACATTTTAAAAGTATGTCTTTAGTTTCTTTTTTAGCATTATAAATTTAATTTAAAATAGCTTATGTATTACAACATTTTATAAATATCAAATTAGATAATATATTGAGTGGTGGCAGAGTAAATGAAGTTAGGATGATAGTATAAAAAACAAACACTGCCCTTTTAGGAAGTCAGGATAGCAAGACATTGCAGTAACAAAGTAACGTATGTGCATAAAGCCCAAAGCCTATTATACAATTCACTTTAAAACGACTTAGGTACTAATAGGCTTTAAGAATTAGTAAAAAAACAAAAAATACAACTAGAATGTGTCCTTTACCTTGATGATGAAATGCCATAAAGATTGGAATTCACCATGAAAGTAGAGATTTTCTGGGGTTTCCACTGTCTTTTCTTAAGAGTTAAGTATATTAATGCTGTTTCTTGAATTTCTCTAACTAAGCCTATTGTTAAGTGTTTAGGTTCTTAAATCAATGTTTCTCAAACTGATGAACCTTAGAATTTTCAGGGATTAATTACAGAATTTCTAAATATTTACATAAGGCTTGTGGGTCCCCAAGTTTTCAGATTATGAAAATAATTCAAGGAATTAAATACATAATTTCCCCAATCCTTCCCCTAGACAGTTTGTGATCTCAAGAGAAACTATAGAATGTAAAATATAAGTCTTATCCTAGGTAAATTTTATCACCAGGCAAATTTGCAGAATACTGCATTAAAGAAAATAGGTTCATAAGTCTAAAGCTCAGAGGAGTTGAAGTTCTTCCCATAGGTTAGAGGCAAGAATAATAGATTTGTTTGGCTCCATTTCACTACGTCAAATAGAACCTCATTCTCACTCACCTTCAAACTTGTCTAACCAAATTCGGTTAAGTATACTATGCAGCATGGTACTGATTATTTTCATTATGGAAATGGATGTATTTGTCTATGCAACAACAGTTTGCAATTTTGTCTTCATTATAGTGACTTGCTTATCCCAATGGAATGGCCCTGCCTCTGCCTATAAGAAGGAGTTCAAGATGCCGCTAATAAACGGAAGTATTTGAATTTTGGAACACTTTTGTAAGTTTATGCAGACAATAGAGAGCATATTTAAACTTGGTACTGCTTTCAAAAAAATCAGGACATTTTGGCTCTAATATGAAATCAGGCCCTTTAGCATGAATCAAAACAAAGGAAGAATATGTTTTTTTCCCTGATGCTAATTCACACTGAAATCATGCTTCTGAGTCTCCACTTAAGGCTTTTAAAAGACTTGGAGAAATAAATCATTAGATGGATCCACAGAATTGCTGACATCTTCATTTTTGGCCTTGCAGGTTCCCAATCAACTGTCCAAAGGACAATGGAGCTCACTAATCCCCAGTGGCTACTTTTAAACAGAGAGCAGATTGCAGTATCCCATGGAAATGTAAAGGCAATAGCTTGAAACGACCAGAAGGAACCTCTCCTTGTGTCTGTTAGCTCAAAGGTCCTCAACCCATTGACCGGTACCTGTCAGTGGCCTGTTAGGAACTGAGCCACACAGCAGGAGGTAAGGACTTCCTGTCAGATCAGATGAGGCATTAGATTGACATAGAAGCACAAACCCTATTGTGAACTGCTCATGAGAGGAATCTAAGTTTCTCCTTATGAGAATCTATCTAATTAATACCTGATGATCTGGGGTGGAACATTTACACCTCAAAACCAACCCCCACAAACCCGTCCATGGAAAAACTGTCTTCCATGAAACTGGTCCCTGGAGCCAACAAGGTTGAGGACTGCTATATTAGTTGACCAAGTCAAAAAATGAAGAAGCTCCCCACCTGGTTATTTATATTCATTCAGCCAGGAAGGGAATGAAGGTGCATTGACTGCCTCTGAAATCTAGCTTGTTCCCATCTGGGCAATCTGACCTTGCTGCAACCTCCCTTCTAGCCCACCATGCTCCAGATACGCTGTCTCCTTTTTGTTTTTCAAGACTGAATCCTTCCCACCCTTAAGAGTCCAACCCCAATGTTATGTCTGTAGAGCATCCTTCTCTGATAAAACTATGTAAAATAGCCTCTTCTGTTTACTTTCTGTCATATCACATGATCTTTTCATAAAACAGGGGCTTCATCTGTGTTATTTACATCTGTATACCCAGAATAATAGGTCATGGTTCCTGGATCACAGAAGGTGTTCAATAGAAAGAGAATGAATGAATAAGAGAATGAATTAGAAAATCTTCCTCGTATCCTGTATTCATCTAGAAATTAGAGATACAAAGTTGAATCAAATGTGGTAAACTCAAGGAACTTACTGAATCAGAAAAATGTTAGCTAAATTCACAATCCAAGGTTTGTGTGTTAGAAAGACCACTGTGGACGAGTAGAGTATGAAAATAAATTGGAAAAGACCTGCGCTGTAAGGAAATGAATATTTTAGAGGTTATGGCAGTAAGGTAAGCAAAATTCTACAAGGCTCTGTTGTACACCTATGATATAGGGAAAGAAAAAGATCGCAAAGACGTTAAGGAGGGTGAATTAATTGGCTGTAAGAGACAAGGAAGATGGAGCTATGCTTTCAGATTAATTTTAGGTACTACATAAATTCACTGAGATAAGGATATAGCAAAAGAGCCATGTTATTGTGAAAACAAAAGGAGAGGGGAGATATTGTATGTGTGTAATATTTAAGATTCTAACGTTGAATTTGAGCTGTCTGATGGAAGTTAAGATATTCAGGGACATTTGGATATTAATACATGTATCTGAACATTCAGGACAGAGATATGGTTGGCAATTTGAATTCGGCACCTTTGGTTCATACAGAGATAGCACTAGAAATCATAGGAAGAAAGGAAATAAACCAAAGATCAAGTGTGAAAAGACATGAAAGGCAAGAACTACATCTGAAGATGTAAGATCAAATTGATGTTCACAGAAACATGTGCAGCCACATGCGTGAGGGGGTGGCTGGCTTAGCAATCATGAAAGGAAGAAAAATTTCCACTGCACCTGGTTAAAGCAGTTGCCCATAACAGCATAATTATAAAGTAGAATAGTCCCCTTGGGAAAGCCATGTGCTGAATGGAAGAGTTCGAATATAGCCATAAACTACTATCTTCTGAGAATCCCGTGTGTGTGTGTGCGTGTGCATGTGTGTGTGTGTGTTAAATAGCCTTTAGTAATAGTTACCCCTTAAGGAAAAATACAAAACTGACATTTACCAAAAATGTAAAATTCCTTTCTAGGAAAAGTCAGAATTGTCAATATAATTTGGTGGGCTAGAAAAATGGAAAATAAGATAATATGAGTTTTAATTAAGTCTGCTAGTGTGTATCTGACCCTCCTCTTCCCAAAGGAATTTTCTTCTTCTTCTTCTTATTTTTTTGAGACAGAGTCTCACTCTGTTGCCCAGGCTGGAGTGCAGTGGTGTGATCTCGGTTCACTGAAACTGCTACTTCCCAGGTTCAAGCAATTCTGCCTCAGGCTCCCGAGTAGCTCAGATTACAGGCGTGTGCCACCATGTCCAGCTAATTTTTGTGTTTTTAGTACGGATGTGGTTTCACCATTTTGGCCAGGCTGGTCTCGAACCCCTGACCCCAAGTGATCCCCCCACCTCAGCCTCCCAAAGTGCTGGGATTACAGGCATGAGCCACCATGCCTGGCTGGAGTTTTCTTATTCTATAACTACATGCATTGAGCTATGAAAGTTATAAGGGTTAAATAAACATGTTTACCTAGTGTTTTGAAATTGAAAAGCCTTGTGATAAAAAACATTATGGTTTTTAATATTAAATTAAAGCTTTTATCTCACCCCCACCACCCTACTCTATTCCAAATTGCCACACAAGGGATACGAATATTTATACTGATGGTTTGAAATGAAATGTGAAATTATTTCTTAAATGAGGAATTGCAAATTAGAGCAAAAAATAAATGTGGCTTACCATTGCCTTCTCATTTTAAGACCAGGAATAATTGCTCTGACTGTACTTGTTATTGTAGTTCTTGCCAAGATTTGATTTTCATCTTTTGTTTGCTCTTTTGTTTTCCTCTTTCTTATTTAAGTGAATCAGAATATTTTGAGAATGAATCAAACTGAGTCATGTCAATTAGATTTGATATCTGGCATTCTAGAATTACCTGCAAATATTCATACCCAACTACACTGCTACACTGACAGTGTTTAGACAATCTTCTTGGACTAAAAAATATTTCTGAATAACAATTCGATAGAGCATACACTTGAGAAAATATAGTTTTTTTGTTTGTTTTTCTGTTTGTTTGTTTGAGACAGGGTCTTGCTCTGTCGTTCAGCCTGGAGTACAGTGGCATGATCTCGGCTCACTGCAACCCCTACCTCCTGAGTTCAAGTGATTCTCCTACCTCTGCCTCCTGAGTAGCTGGGGTTACAGATGTGCATCACCATGCCCGGCTAATTTTTGCATTTTTTAGTAGAGACAGGGTTTTGCCATGTTGGCCAGGCTGGTCTCAAACTCCTGACCTCAGGTGATCTGCCCACCTCAGCCTCCCAAAGTGCTGGGATTACAGGTGTGAGCCACCTCGCCTGGCCAAGAAAATAGTTTTATGAAAGCAAACCCTTATCTTTAAAATGTCTTAAAACACAAGCATTAGTTAGTCCTCCTTGAAGTATCTGCATTAATGTCTCATTTAAACAAGTTTGTTGTTACCTAATTTCTATGATGGAGTTTGTAAGTTTTTATTTTAGCACTGTTATTAATACATTAACACATCAGGCAAGCCAGATGCTCTCTAATATTCTTCTCCATAATAGCATTTCAGATTTTCAAAGTAAGATACAGGCAGTACTTTGCTCTATGTTCATTGTTTCAGCTTTTCAAATAATGTTTTATTGTTTCATCTTTCCAGAAAGCCAAATACACACACACACACACACATGCACACACACACATGCACGCGCACACACATTTTCACAAGTTAGATAGATGAATGACTCTAGGTCTAAGTGATTATCCCTCCATTTCCTCATTATTTTCTTGATTAAACTATAAATCCCTGTGTTTTTTCTACCCTAATCAGAAAGCTTAGAGGTTTCTAGGCTTGAATTTAGTTCATTAATTTGTTTTTAATCATTAGTACCACTGAACAGAAATACCCTTCAGAAGCTTAGTCTTTCTGGTTTAGAAAAATTGGGTGACTGCTTAATCTTCCATTACCGTTAAGCTGGGCTTATCTCTGGCATAAGGAAAGCACTTGTTTTTAAAAGAATAATAAATGTATACTGAAGAAAAATTGGAAGCAACCTTCCAGTTTGGAAATGGGCCACTTGTCCTGTAAATTATCTTACATATACCCCGTGGAATACTTTGTTGCCATGACGATAATGATGTCTGTAATGATTTATAAATATTGAAACAGATTTTGAGTGAAAGGAAGCAAATTAAAAGCAGTATGTAAGGATACGATGTAAGAGAGAGAGAGAATGAGAAGAAAATTTTCCAACTATTGAATGGTTAGCTTTGAGGAGTGATATTAGGAGTAATTTTTGCTATGCTTTTAACTGTTAAAAGTATGTATTATTTTAAAAAAGACAGCGACTATTAACGAAAAATGAGAATAACTGAAAAGTCAAGAAAATATGCATGGAACAGGTATACCTAGTATATACTCATGCAAATATAGGGCAAACAGAAATAAGAAATTTGAAAAATTCAGCAATCTTGCCAGTACAGCTCACTTCCCACATTATCTTTCTTTAATAACTTGTTTTGTTTTAAATTGTCTCTAATGCAGTTCAGCCAACTTTTTAATATTTATTGATAGTTCCCAATTTTTACATCATTATATAATTCCTATATTATTATATTATTATTAATATATTAATATTATAATGTATTAATTAATTTATAATATTTTTATGAATATAATGTATAACATATAAAATAACTATTAAAATATTATTTATATTTATATGCTTTATTCTGAGACTGCATAAATTCTGTGTCATGTTTTATTTCTTCAGTCTGTCTTACACAAGTGTATCTGTTTAGGTCGAAAACAAACAGGTAAAAGATGAACACAGGTCAGAGAATAAAACAGAGGCACCAAGCAGGTGGTTTTACTTTATGTAGAATCATTACCTTTGGTGACATTTTATTTCAGTGAGTATAGTTTAACACAGACTTTTGGATTTCCATACAACTTAATTTTCCATTTTCTCCCTTCATCCTTCCATCTCCCCTGTTTAAACAAGTAACCAAGTCAGTTAATGAACAGCTAGCCCTGTACTAGATGGCAGGATTGTAACAATGAACTGGAGCATGTGTCTGCCCATATATGGCTTATTTCTATGCATCACATAGCTTCAGCTGGATTTCCATGTAACTTCATTCTTCTGTGTTAGATGCTTTACTAATCCGGGATCCACTGTTACACTGACTACCTGCTTCACCCACCCCTAAAAGCAGACAAAACCAACAAATCTAAAGGCCTTTTTAAGCTCTAAAACTAGTTCTGCTTAGCGTTTAGCACTTCTCCAACATTTGAGTTTTTCTTAACGGTTCTCCATATAGGAAAAGTGTCTTTTGAGGAAGTAGCAATTTGAGCTGGGACCTGAATGCAAAAAGTAGGTGGATTCATTTCCAGCTGAGAAAAGAACATAAGGAAAGGCATGAAGTCTTCCCTGGCACAGCAGAGAATTTTGTGGATAATTTTTAAACATTATCAATGTCTGGGTCCCCAAAGGGAAAGGATACAATAAAGATATTAAAAATAGAATGGGAATGTGGATTTTAACAGGATTTGTGACAATCATAGCTAACAATGGCTTCCTTGAAAAAACTGAGTAATATTGCAGTTTACTTAATAATACATTACCTCATTTAATCCACATAGATGCAATGAAGTGTGTGCTATAATTAGCACAATTTTATAGTGAAGGAAACTAATATTTAGAGAGTTGGAAATTTGAATACTGATCTTTCTTCCTCCAGAGCACTAGCTTTTACATTAAATTGCTTGGACAAGCCATGACACCATCTGGCATCCTGGGAATCCAAGTCCTATTTCTCACGTTGCTTCCACAAGAAAATGGGTTATAACTTCCAAAACATTAACTTTCAAATGAACTTCTGAAACACAATCTATTTAAAACTAGATGGAATTGCCTCTGAGTTTAAAATGCCCTCTCTCCTCATACAAGATGACGTTTTCTATAGAAATTGCAAAATTCTCAGATACGTGAAGTCTTGAGAGAAAATATGTATTCTTATATAACATATTTCCTAGTTCAAACTTGTTTAAACAATGTAATTAAGCATTGTTACTTTTTAAAAAAATTATATTAAATTTTATCCAGAAAATTCATACTTCAACAAATATCTTGAGGCAACAATGTCTACAAAATAAAGTATCCAAATAGAGGGCATTAAAAGACAGTTACACTGTAGGAACTTATCACTCACACTTACCTTTTATACTCATGTTTGGATTCCAAATTGCTTATAACCTTTTACTTTCAAAGCCTTTGCCACAGAAGCCTTTTTAAAAAACCTTATTTTTTCATTTGATGGTGTGTGAATTAGTCTTTCCCATCTAAAAACCACACATACACATAAATTTACACACACACACACACACTTTCTCTCATACACACACACACACCTACAGTGTTTCTGTTAAGTAGCCAGAATTTATCCATTCAACAAATATTTTTTGAGATCCTCCTAGGTGTTAATAGCATTAGACTAGCAGCTAAATATTATGTTAACAGCTGGGATTCAGTGCTAGGTGCAGGATGCAGGATTTATATAATCCATATAACTTACAGTAGAATAAAATATTCTCTTTAAATTACAGTAGTCCTCTGAATGAGACAGTTGTCTCCTCAGACATAAGTCTTTACTTTGACACAGACACATTACTTAAACTGTGATAGATTTCATATTTCTTCGATTTTCCCATGGCTGTTTTACAGTTTTTTATTTAAATAAACAAGGAAAAACAGAATGTCGGGAAACATGAAATTACAAATATTGAACACCAACTACTTCAAAAAATATTATTGTCAGGGATATTGTCAAAAGGATTAGTCAAGCATAAACCTACAGCCTTTAAAGGGAAAAATATAGAAACTCAATATTGTCCCTTAAATTATCGGTATAACATTTTGTTTTTAATAATCTACCATTTGTACAAAAGCTTTAGTAACATTTTAATTGCAGCTGTTTTTATGGTTGCTATTTCTCCAGCATGGTAAATAAGTAGTATATTATGAGAACTGTGTATATTAGTAAAATCCAAGGTATTTCATATTTCTTTCTTTCAAAACATTCATAATTTTGTGAAACGTTCCACCAGAACAATGTTTCTTGTTGCAGCAATGAAGGAAAAAGGGTAACCATTTACTTCTAGGACATTCCCAGTTATATTTATTGAAAACTGATAGAGCTTTTGATATTGATAACTTAAATGTAAACATAATTCCATATTAAATTTGGAGGTATTTTAATGAATTTTGTATTTGTCCATTTTCACACTGCTATAAAGAACTACTTGAGACTGGGTAATTTATAAAGAAAAAAGGCTGGGGAGGCCTCAGGAAACTTACTATCATGGTGGAAGGTAAAAAGCAAGCAAGTACCTTCTTTACAAGGCAGTAGAAGAGGTGGTGGTGGTGGTGGGGATCTGCCAAACACTTTTAAACCATCAGATCTTGAGAACTCACTCATTATCATGAGAACAGCATAGGGGAAACTGCCCTATGATCTAATCACCACCCACCAGGACCTTCCCTCAACACAGGAGGATTACAATTAGAGATGAAATTTAGGTGGGGACACAGAGCCAAACCATATCATTTCCACCTCTGGTTCCTCCCAAATCTCATGTCTTTCTCACATTTCAGAATACAATCATGCCTTCCAACAGCCCCCCAAAGTCTAAACTCATTCCAGCATTAACACAAAAGTCTAAGTCCAAAGTCTCGCCTGAGACAAGGCAAGTCCCTTTCCACCTATGAGCACATAAAATCAAAAGCAAGTAAGTTACTTCCAAGATACAATAAAAGTACAAGAATTAGGTAAGTTCTCCTATTACAAATGGGAGAAATGGACCAATAAAAGGGGCTATAGGCCCCATGCAAGTCCAAAACCCAGTGGGGCAGTCATTAAATGTTAAAGCTCTGAAATGATCTCCTTTGACTCCATGTCTCATATCCAATGCATGATGATGCAAGGAAGGGGTGGTCTTTCAAGTACTTGGGCAGCTCCACTCCTGTGGCTTTGCAGGGTGCAGCCCCTGCAGCTGCTTTCATGGGCTGGCCTTGAGTGCCTGCATTTCCAGGTGCACGATGCAAGCTGTCAGTGGATCTGCATTTCAAGGGTCTGGAGGACAGTGGTCCTCTTTTCACAGATGCACTAGGTAGTGCCCCAGTGGGGACTCTGTGTGGGGACTCCAACCCCACATTTCCCCTATGCCTTGCCATAGTACAGGTTCTCCATGTAGGCTCCTCCCATGCAGCAGAGTTCTGCCTGGACATCCAGGTGTTTCCATACATCCTCTGAAATTGAGGCAGAGGTTCCCAAAGCTCAATTCTTGTCCTCGGCACGCCCACAGGCACAACGCCATATGAAAGCCACCAAGGCTTGGGGCTTGCACCCTCTGAAGCAACAGCCTGAGCTATACCTTGGCCCCTTTTAGTCATGGTCAAGAGGTGGAGTGGCTGGGGTACAGGGCACAATGTCCCGAAGCTGCACAGAGCTGCAGGGCCCTGGGCCTGTCCCTGGCTCAGGAAACCATTTTTCCCTCCTAGACCCCCAAGCCTGTTATGAGAGGGGCTGTGTGAAGGTCTCTGAAATGCCCTGGAGACATTTTTCCCATTGTCTTGGTGGTTTCCATTCAGCTCCTCATTACTTATGCAAATTTCTGCAGCCAGATTGAATTTCTCCCCAGAAAATGGGTTTTTATGTTATACCACATGGTCTGCTGCAAATTTTCCAAACTTTTATTCTCCACTTCCCTTCTAGATATAAGTTCCAATTTCAGATCATCTCTTTGTAAATGCATGTGACCATATGCTCTTAGAAACAACCAGGTCACGCCTTGAATGCAATGCTTAGAAATTTCTTCTGCCAGATACCCTAAATCATCTCTCTCATGTTCAAAGTTCCACAGATCTCTAGAGCAGGGGCAAAATGCTGCCAGTCTCTTTGCTAAAGTATAGCAAGAGTGACATTTGCTCCAGTTCCCAGTAAGTTCCTCATCTCCATCTGAGACCATCTCAGTCTAGACTTTATTATTCACATCACTATCAGCATTTTGGTCAAAACCATTCAACAAGTCTCTAGGAAGTTCCAAACCTTCTCACATTTTTCTGTCTTCTTCTGAGTCCTTCCAACTGTTCCAATCTCTACCCATTACCCAGTTCCAAAGTCACTTCTACATTTTCAGATATTTTCATGGCAGTGCCCCAAACTCTCAGCATAAATTTTCTGTACTAGTCCATTTTCACACTGCTGTAAAGATCTACTTGAGACTAGGACATTTATAAAGGAAAAAGGTTTAACTGACTCACAGTTCCACATGGCTGGGGAGACCTCTGGAAACTCACAGTCATGGCAGAACGCAAAGGGGAAGCAAGCACCTTCTTCACAAGGTGGCAGAAGGGAGAGGGGGTATTGCCAAACACGTTTAAACCATCAGCTCTCATGAGAATTCACTCACTATTACCAGAACAGCATGGGGGAAATCACCCCTATGATCAAATCACCTCCCACCAGGTCCCTCCCTTGACACATGGGGATTACAATTTAAGGTGAGATTTGGGTGGGGATGCGAAGCCAAACCATATCAAATTTTAACATTAATTGAGATATTTGCATTGACGATTTATTACTGAAGGACTTCACTCAAGTAACTCAAAGGATCTAAGTGTTTTCTACATCTGAAAATCATGTTATAAAACACTGTTGTAAAACACAGCAGAGCTGAGCTTGCTGCTTACAAAGAGAAAGTAGAACAAGTCACAGATATCCAAACTGAGAAGCACTATGGTGTGGTGACTAAGAATTAAGAAACTAAAATGAGACTACGTAGGATCAAATATCGTCATTAACATCAATTAGCTCTGTGACCATGAACCCTATCCAAAATAAGTGGGTCAAGATAAAAAGAGATAATTTAGGTAAGGCCCTTAGGCCAGTGCCTGGTAAAGATAAGGATCCAATATGAAAAACCTACCACAAAATATGCTGATATTGCTGTCAACATGGTATGCACTTTAAATGGATCATCTCACTTGATTTTCAAAATTACACCAAACAGTACGTTCTATTATTACCCCCATCTTATATGAAGCCTTTACTGTGTTGGAAAAAAAAAGGAAGAAAAAGGAAAGATTAATCTTCTTAAAATGAAAAGATGATAACATAGAACACTTGTTTCAGCCTGTGGTTAACAATTGTGGATGTTATAAAAATACATGACGAATTAGCTTAATATTTGTAGGCAACTATATTTAATTTCAAATATTTCTCAAATATTCAGTGCCTAATTATGAAGTCTTTTATTTTCTGGGAGTTTCTTTGCTACTTCTCCTCTCCGTCCATTTCATGGCATATACAGTTGCTGCTAGGATAATAAAGCTAAGTCAGACTTCAGATCAGCAGCACATATTTCCTGGGTACCTCTTACACTCATGGCACTATGAACGTCCCTGTTTGTGGGGAAAGGGGAATTGAACCAAGAAATACTATTGTAAAGAATATGGGGGTGATTTAACCACCAGAACCTAGTGAGGGAAACTGAACAAAGATATATACCCCATCATTATGCATAATCAAGATAGATTTTTTTAAAACAATAAAGTGTTATTAAGCTTCAAAGTAGAAGAAAAGTTCCATTTAAATAACCATTCAGAGATTAAATACATTTGTTTTACTGACATTTCCTTGGGCATTTTTCTTCCCTAGCCTCTTTTGGCTTCCTTAAAATTTGTCTGCATCTTTTGCTTCACAAAATTGCTCCTCAGGCAGATTTCTTGTGCCATGTCTCCAAAGACAAATGGAGGTGAAGAGTATGTTTCCTAGTAAAATAATAATTTCCCCAGCATTTTTAGGTAGTCTTTCCACACTGGTTGTGTTAAATATTATAGGCCGCTTTGTCTCCTACATGCGTTTGACTGATGTATCAATATAGATTTGGAAAAAAATTACGTATTTGCCTACTGTGCACAGCATTCTTTCACTGTTCTGATGGACCACATTTTGTCAAAATATACATTTATAATTTTTAATCAAAATATATTTAGGATTTATTGTAACGTTTTAGAAAGAACGATGGGCTCAGAACTGGAAACATTTGGGTTTGTGTCCCTTTTGGGTTTGGGTTCCCCTTATTATGTGGCCTTAGGCAAATTATTTAAACCCTCTTAAATTCAGTTTCCTTTTCTTTAAAGTTGTGGCAATTATCCTTGCCATAATTATTCTATTTTATATCTGGAAAGGCCAGAAATAACATATGTGAATTAGAAAAAAAAATCTGTGGTGTTATGAGATCTGTCCCAGTGTAGTTTATCTCTAAATGTAGTCATAGAAACATGTCTTTTCAAGAAATCGAGTGAAATATGCAGTGAAATAAATATGAGCTGATGGTTCTGCTAATGGTGGAAGTCTCCGCTATTGGAACATTTATTCCCACGAAGTGCTTAGTCAATGACTATGGCAACCAAGGGAGAAGTCTCCACTAGGATGAGCACCATCATGCTCTTACTTTATGTAACCCTTTTTCTCGATTAATAATTGGGCCATGATCTTGAAGCCATGCTTGGTTATGTGCACGTAAAAAAGTGTGCAAAGGCACAAGACATGCACTGGTCCAGTGGATCCACTGTGTTTCAACAGTGTTTGCGTGCCAGACTCTGGGGACTCTGCCCCTTCAGCTCTAACCACGCTCCAATCTCCTCTCCAGTAGCAACCTCCAGGACCATCTTCTCATCTAAGCCCTAGCTTCCAGGATCAGTTAATGCCTTTTACTTTTTGTTGCTGTTGTTTTCATGGGGCTATGGGGTGTGTGTGTATGTGTATCAGTTCCTTGTTACCAAGCAACCATGAGCACCACATCCAACACATTACTCTGACTCAGAGCGTAGGTCACTACTGTTAACCACCAGGTCCCCAGCATCGTGGTCTCTTATACCTTTCTCTGGACTTCTATTTCCACTGGAAAGATGTCACCATGGAGGGTGTGGGCCACTTTTGGATGACCACTTGGCCAACCTCCTCCACAAGCAGGCTGGGTGAATACCTCTTTGAAAGACTCATTCTCCAGCACAAGAAGCCTCTGGACCCCAGAGGTCATTTCATCCTGGATCCCTTTCCCAAGCAGTGTGCAAAATGGAAACAATGAATAATAAAATTATTTTTGTATTAAAAAAGAAACTTGTGGCAGTGATTCCTTCAGTCATTCATTCATTCATCTGTCTCCAGAGAAAAGAAAATTTTATTTAAACTTCAAGAATAGTAGGAGGCTTCCCATTATTAGCTGGATTGAACTCTTCATTGCTTTCAGAATAAACTTCAAATTCCTTGTGGTGGCCTGCAGAAAATTCACCACTTTTCCAAAATATATTTCCAATCTTTATCCCCCATTACATCTTTTCCTAAGTTTTGTCCCCACAATATAAAATTACTGGATTTTCTGCAAACACAATATGTTTCAATCATCTCTCTCAACATGTTGTGCTATTCAACTAACCAGGGATGTCCTTCATTCCTTTCTCCATCTACTGGCACCCTACTCCATGTCTAAGACATAGGTCAGATGCTTTCTTCATGGGAAACCCTCCCCGACACTTCCTACTTTTCCCTACTCCTCCAGATTGACCCTGAAGAGGGTCAATGGCTGTTATCCAACACTGTGTGGAAGAGATTTGACTAGAAAATTGTAAAAGTCCTTTGGATAGACTTAATAAAATGTTTCCATGTTTAGGAGAGGAACAAATTATCAGCACAAGACTCTCACACTGACCCAAATGCACATTACAACTCGATTCCAGACTATTTTGAATTTGGTGTATTTCCAAAGATGGAAACCTCTTTAGTCAAGGACTAAAGGTTTTCATTTCAGAATTTCCCAAGACAAATTGTTCTAACAAGTTTTATCTAGAATTCTCTTTTTTTGTTATTGTCCCATTCCTTTTTAGCAGCAAAATGTGTTTTTCATAAGCATATTTAGGTCTAGAGAGCTTAAGTTTTTTTTTTTTTTTGAAATGGAGTTTTGCTCTGTTGCCCAGGCTGGAGTGCAGTGTCACAATCTCGGCTCACTGCAACCTCCGCCTCCTGGGTTCAAGCGATTCTCCTGCCTCAGCCTCCCGAGTAGCTGGGATTACAGGCGTGTACCACCACACTGGCTAATTTTTGTATTTTTAGTAGAGACAGGGTTTCGCCATGTTGCCCAGGCTGGTCTCAAACTCCCGACCTCAGGTGATCCTCCCACCTTGGCCTTCCAAAGTGCTGGGATTACAGGCATGAGCCACTACACTCAGTTAAGAGCTTAATAATTATGGTTCCTCTTTACTTTGTGTCATTTGGAAAGTGTTATATTTACTCATTGAATCCCAGTTTTGGAAAGAAGATATGATGGGCTGCCATAATTTCTTAGTAGGATTGGGAAAAATAACAATGCACAAATATTCACATTTTCCTTCACTTTCCTATCCTTGCTTGGCTCTGAGCAATTCATTATATTGGTCATTTTACTAGTCAGGATTTTGATATAGGTAGGTATGAAGTGGCAGAGCCAACAAAACCCCCACAAAACTATATTACTTCCATGAAGACAGGCAAATTCTATGCTTGGGGGGAAAAAGATTTGGAAAAAAAGGAGGAAACGGAGAAATAGAAAAGACTAAGAGTTGGTCTGAATTTTCATAGAAAGTTTTGGAGAGGGAGAGACAATGAATGAGAAAGGGGGAGGGGGCAAATTAACCAATAACTAGGTGTGAGATCCCAGGCAGGGGCCCTTACTGTGATGATTGACTATGGGAGGTGGGTGTGCACAGCAGATTTTTAGGATATTCTGCAGTGCATCATGCACTAATCACTGTTGGCATTTTTGAAGAAAATACAGAAAAATAAGTTGATTTTCACTTTTGGATTGAGTTCCTCCTGCATGCCACACCCTCTGGGACAACATCCTGTTGAGATGGGCCAGGTAATAGTTTAGCTTTGTTCAGGCTACCTACTATAATACTATAATATCTATTATTGTATTGTCTCCTCACTGGCCTTTCTTCCTAGGCTACAATCACTGTGTCGATAGGGATTCTGTCTTATTTCATTTTACTAACCCCAACATCCAGAGCAGTATCTGACAAGTACTAAATGTTCAATAAACACTCACTGAATGAATGAAGATGATTCTAGAAGTCTTTTATTAATTGCAGTCACAATCATGTGGAGGGAAAAAAAAAGTCCTTAAGATAGAAAATTTTTTCAGAGTTTGGGACCAGTTATATAACAATTTTTTTTTCCAAAGGTAAGAACAGACACCGCCTACATTTTCCTCTAGCAGTCATTTTTCTTTTTGCATGGGCAAATTACACATCAGAACACCCACACACAGTGCCTTGCAAAAGAGAACAAATATGATATACAAAGCATTCTGCTGATTGTAGGGGGAAAAGACACATAATAGACAGTAAAGATAATAAATGTGTTGATATCTATAATTTCCTGCAACTATGTGATAATCTGCTACAATTCCAAACTGCATTTCCCCCAGATGATGAATATATTTAAATCAGACAAAATTACATTTTAAAAAGATTCTTATTATGAGTGAAGCCAGTAGGAGATTCAATATATTTGTAACTCGAAAGTTTGAATTATTGCACGGTAAAGTATATTTTAATTGTGTCTAGAGTTCTAATTGAGGGGATATATTAATTCATCAGATATTTATTGAGCACTACCGTGTAACAAGCATTTTATAAATGTGCTACCAATTGAACAAAGAACAAACATAATGCATACTCTCAGGGAATCTAGGAACAATGAAGTACAATACAGTGAGTATATGATGGGATAAACAGGAGGAGCGTCTCAATTTATGTGGAAGAGCCAGGGAAAGGTTCACAGATCAAGGAAAACTGAAGCTATGTCTTGAACCAATTTTCTATGCAGGTAAACAAACAAACAAACAAACATAAAAGGAAAGAAGCTAAAAGCTAATTTGGTGCATTTAGTGAAAGTCAACTCCATCATGATTGCTAAATCATAGGAGGTAAAGAATGACAAGACTTTAGGCTAGAAAGAAAACAAGAAGTCTTGCATGGCTTGGTTAGAAGCATGGATTTCATTCAGGGGGAAAAGGTTTGTATGCCAGAAGGATCTTTCTGATTGCATTGTGAAGGCTGACTAGAGGGTAATGGGACTGTGAGTAAGGAACCTTAGAAGACCCTTGGAATTGTCCAGGGGAGCCACGATGGGGATCTGAAATAAGGTAAGTATTGATAAGGGAAGAAATGAATGGTGAGTTGGAAACATCTTTGGGAATCTGCAAGACTTGGTGACTGACTGAGTATGGGAAGGGAAGAATGAAAGTAAAAAATGATTCCCAGGTGTCTAGATTGAAAGACTACGCAAGTAGTAGTGCCAACCCTTGGTTTGGGAATATTGAAAAGGACAAAAAGCTGATGAATGCAGTTTGGGGCATGTTGATTATGAGCATATTTGGGATGTTCAGGTAGAGATGTCTGGAGATATTAATTTGCCTCTCAGGAGCAAATTTTGGCTGAAGAGAGAGGCTGAAAAATTGTTCACGTACACATGTCCATTGAAGCCTTGTAATAACATGCAAAATGTTTGGAATATCTTAACAAAGCTATTACCCCTATCTGTCTGTAATGTAAATCTAGATTTTAACATATGAGGGTTTGTTAAAAGCAATGGTTCGTAAAACATTTTTCCTCTTCTAAAACATCTCAGAAATGTGACAAAGTCTTACCAGGTATCAAAAGCTTAGAACAGCAGGATTTTCAATCTTGCAGACAAGCTCAGAGATGGCGCAGTTTCAAAACTTTGGAGGCTATGGTTTGAAACGAATCCTCAGCTAACTCTGACTTCTCTATCCACAGATTACCAATGATTAAAAGTAAAGCATATCCCCAGCGAACATGACTACTTAAATAAATATTTTAGCAATAGAAAATTCCATGATCCCATGCTGATGTGTTGTTTTATGTATTTTTGTTCAAATTCAAGAAATTGAGAAATTATGAATTTTATAACATCAAATATTAATAAAATAAGCTATTTTCATAAACATTGCTCATTTACATTTCAGGAAAAGTTAGCACATGTGGAGAGGTCTATGGCATAGATCACAGAAAATGTAATTCCTAATCAGACTATAGTACTTTTTGACAACAGCAGCTTTGTAATTTACTAAAAGCATTTTAAGATTATTATTTCTAAGACTAAATGGATTTTGTGGCTTTTTATCTATTTCTACAAATTCTCATTCCAGATACACACATATATACCTAGTTTACAATAATTATTTTCTTGATTTTTTACAATCTAATTCATATTTTATATCAACAGTTAAGAGTATCAGTTTTAGTTCCCTGACTATAATTTGTTTTAAATTACTTTCCTGGATGGATGATTATTTGTATGTTTGTGTAACTGAGACTCATTTATGCTTACTTTATGTGTTACAGCAAAAGCAGCAACACTGTACTTTATGTTTAAATTTTAATTGTATTTGCCTCATATACATGAAAAGAATGATAGAGCTCAGAAATAAACCTGGAGTGAGGTAAGATTCTCAAAATCCATAGGCATCTAAAAATATTTGACTCCTTTATATTTTTTATTATTAGGAAAAAGTAAACTTGAATATAAAGAATATGAAAACCATCCTCTGAAAAACCATTATGTCTGGGATGTTTCCAAACACCCCACCACCTTCATCAAGTTTAGTCTTTGTGGATTTAATTTAAAACTAAAAATAGCTTTATATCTTCTCTTATCACTACTCGTTTCTGTCCCAACTTCCCTTCTCTTCTCTACTGCCAAGCATGAAGACACTGGTATACATATAAGCACAAATAGTACTCCTAGAAGACCATATTATATAATAAGACTTACATTAAGGAAGGAGATTCCTTAAAATTGTACTGAAAGTAGTGTTTACACTTGAAACATTTTTTCATACATTGATAATTGAGTAGTTTTGACATTGAATATTTTAGTAGATTGATGTGATGACAAGCAAGTAAGCTTGCAGGGAGCCCCTAATTTTTGCTGCTCTCTTTTAGGTAGTAATGGAGAGCCTGTATTGAGCCTGAGGTGAGGGTCCTTATTGTCCCTGCTAATGTAATGGTATCAATGTTTCAGGAGGGCTTCCTGAAACAAGAGCCAGAACCTCAGAAAAATCTCTAGAGCAACACTTGGATTGCCAGCAGCAGCCGCGGTTTAGTTAGAGCTAAGTTCCTTTCACAGGCAGTGATTTTCAGACAGTGCCTTTCTGATTTTGGTGACTTTCAACCCACGTAGCTTATGTTGGTTTAAACATGCATCCAAAATTCCTTGATATTCTTGCCATCAAGAAGTGGGGTCTATACCCCTTCTCTTGGATCTTGGTGGGCTTGTAATTGCTTTGACCAATTGATTACAATGGAGATAATGCTATGAAACTTCAGAGGCTAAGTCAGAAAAGGTCTTGCACCCCCCATTAGATCTTTTTACACATTGGCTTTTGGAGTCTTAAGCCACCATGTAAAAAGTCCAACTACTCTAATACCACCATCCTGTAAGAAAGCCCAGGCCATATGGAGAGGACACATGTATGTTCTCTGGTCAACTAGCCCCAGCTGAGATTCCAGCCAAGAGCCAGTATCAATTGCCAGACCTGTGAATGAAGATGGCTCCAGATGATCCCAGCCCCTAGGTATGGAGTCACTCCCAGCATTTGAGTTTTACCAGCTGAGACCCCAGACATTATGGAACAGAAACAAACTATTCCTTCAAGAGGCTTTTGTATCCTCCAAATCATATCATTCAAGCTATGTCACTCTTCCACTGTATAGGTTCAATATTGATCCCAATTACCCACTAAAGCCAGTTCCTGCTTAAATGTTTTGTTACTTTCCCCCATGTCCAATGTCTCTCCATTGCAGACATCTTACCATTTTAAATTGTGAAACATTAATACTGAAGACTTGTAAACACTATATTTAATAAGTATTAATTAATAACTTCTCACTCTGTATCTCTGGATTATTTAGTATTAAACTCAATTTTTTCAGATGCAGAAATAACATATTGTAAATAACTGATATAGGTGGAATTATCAAAATAGCAAGAATCTATTTCCCAATACCCAGATTTGTACTCTATCCCCTAGGAATGATTAGTGATTATATAGGACAGAGAGGAGGGGTACAATAAATGACCTCCATTCCTTGTCACTTGTTTTAATGCTTCCATGTTCAGTGCTTTTTTCCAGAGGAAATAATTCCCTTACTAAAAATATAAACACTTCTCCAAAAAATTTATGTGGTTCTACAAAATATCTGACAGCACTAAAAATGTTCCATTTTGCTAGTCACAAATACATTTATCTAGGTTGTCAGGAAGAGAGAAGATGATCTGGATTGTAATAAACTAATTCGAACACTTCCTTTTTTCCTAACTATAGTTAGAAAGAAACAATATTGTCTATCAATCTTTTAATCCAAAAGATCAGGTAGTTAATACAGACAACAGCAGAACTTTTAGATAACTTATTTTTGGATGTAATAGCAACACACTTATACTACTACTTGGAGCCTGGCTTGGTACACAGAACTAGGTCAATACATAATAAATTTTATATTGCAAAAATTCCTGAAAGCTAATTTTCACTTGAATCTCAAGCTTGATACTAACTGGAAAATTCCCATATGGAAGTAAATGATATCATCTCAGAGTTACTTTGGGCATGCTAATATTAACACCACTTCTAAATGCCTTTTGCTATAGATAGACCTAGTAGAATATAAAATACAAGGGAATCTGTAAAGAACAGCTCACAAAATTATCTACCTTATGCAAGTCATGAGCTATACATGAAGGACTCATTTGCAGCAATGTAGGAAGAAGAACACTGGATAGGACTCAGAACACTTGGATTCTAGACCGAGCTCTACCACTTATGTATGTGCAACTTGGAGAAAGTCACTTAACCCTGCTTGCTCCTATTATCAATAAAACTAGAAAACTGTATTAGATCATCAATCATCTGGGACTGTGGAATCTCCAGAAAGCTGGTATATTTAGGTCAATTTCATATTCCTAGGATTGTTCCATGCTTATGCTACCCAGAAACTTGCCCTGCCTGCCTTTGTTTTTCATACACACACACAGCTTCTGCCATATATCACACGCCATTTATTTTTATTTGTACAAATTTACATTAATTTTACTACGTACATATATATTTTAAGCGTTCATAACAAACTTAGAAAATAGTGGATGAAATCCAATACACCAATCATCTAGTCTTAGCAAATACTATTATTTTACCATAATTATTCCGGATCCTTCTTTAAAAAAAAAAAAATTGTTATTAACATAACTAAAGTAACCAAACATAACCACCAAACATAACCACTGTCTCACCCCAATGCTATCCACTTCCTGCCTTATCATACTAACAATATCCTGAAGCGTATAGAGCTTTCAGTTAATATTTTTATATTTTACCACACGTCTATGCCATTACCAATATAGATAATGTTCTCTGGAGTTTTTAACTTACATAAGTGAGAGGATACTGACCATGTTCTTCAACAGCTTGCTTTTATCTCCCAACTCTATTTTCAAGATTCATTCATGTTAGTATATTTATAAATTTCACTCATTTACGCAGTATTTTATATGAACATATTACAACTTATCTATTCCTTCATTGATAGACATTTAGAGGATTTCCAGTTTGCCCCTATTCTAAACAGCGCTCAGGGAATGAACTCTTACATACCTTCTTGTGAATCACAGTAAGAATATAATTAGGGTATTGACCTAGAAGTGCGGTTGCTGTGTCACAAGGCACGTTCATCTTCAGTTGCACCAGATACTACAAAGCAGCAATCCAAAGTGGTTGCACCAATTTAAATGCTTGCCTGCAGGGTACAAGAGCTCCCATTTCCCCGCATCCTGGATGATACATGTTATTTAGACATTCTAATTTTTTTTCCAATCCAGTAAGAACGACATGGTAACTCATTACATTCATTTGCATCCACTCTATTGCTATTGAGATTAAGGGCTTTTACTGTTTTTCTTATATTTCTTGGCCACATGGCCTCATTTTCTGTGAATTGCCTTTCTTATGGTCCTTTCATGGTTACGACAGCCCTTTAGAAGACTCAGATTTTAAGGCTGGATTAGGGGTTGGGATTTGAGAGTTTTACGCCATGCCCATGCCTCCTTTCCCTAAGTTATCATTAAAATGCTCAGCCTCCACAGCCCATATCCATGCATATCACCCAGGTTGTCCCAGCACATTCAGAACTTACTGCTCTTGCTTTGAAAGTCCTGGTAGGTTCCCACTTAGGGGTACCTCCTCCCTTTCTTTGTCCCTCTCTTCCTTTCTTTGAGCTTAGTCACACTTCCAACTTCCACATAAACAATTTGAAACTGTATGCCAATCTCCACATAAACAATTTGAAACTGTATGCCAATCTCCCCACTCTCCAAAAGAAAAAAAAAAACCTTCATAACCAACCTAAAATCCCTGGCAATCTATTGAATTACAAATGAATTTTCATACGATTATCCATTTCATATGGTTACTCATTATCGAAACAGATATATTCACACACAAATAGCAAATTCACAAAGAATAGCTAAAAAGGAAAAGCATAAACAGCATGATTTCTTCAAGTAACTTATAAATTACTAAAAATATTCATCTTATTTTTTACTTTATCGAATACTGCCTCATCCTGTTGGTTATATTGAAGTACGTATCAAGAACATATTTAAGTATTGTATGAAATTTGACAGACACTATTAATACAAAGGACCTTCCATTTGGGAAGCAAGAAATCAAACAAGGAGAGTGACGCTTCCTTTGGAGAGTTGTTGTGAAGATTAAATGATATTACTGCATGCGATTAAGTACTTTTGGCATGTAGTAGGTACCCAGCAAATGTTAGTGTCCCTGCTCTTTTTCATAAGGTAGAGGAAGTAATTAGGTGAACAACTACACAAAGGCCTAATTCTAATCAGTAAAAAGGAAATGATTGAGACAGCAAAATTGACAAATCTCTTGGTAAAAAGGGAACCACGGAATCTTAAAGTTGATGTTGGTCAAATCGGGAAAAGTTAAGCATTATATTTTTGACTTTGGGAAGCAAATTTCTAAAATGTCAGAGAAAAATACAGGTGTAAAACCTCCAATAGGAAAAAAACAAAAAACAAAAAACAAAAAAAACCCCTCAAGAACAGAAGACCCTAAAATATGTACTTACGTACTTTGACCTGATAAAAAGAAATGGAGAAGATTCCTAAATACTTAGGGTATTCAATTAGGAAAAGAGGAAGTCAAATTGTCCCTGTTTGCAGATGACATGATTGTGTATCTAGAAAACCCCACTGTCTCAGCCCAAAATCTCCTTCAGCAACTTCAGCAAAGTCTCAGGATACAAAATCAATGTGGAAAAATCACAAGCATTCTTATACATCAATAAGAGACAGAGAGCCAAATCATGAGTGAACTCCCATTCACAATTGCTTCGAAGAGAATAAAATACCTAGGAATCCAACTTACAAGGGACGTGAAGGACCTCTTCAAGGAGAACTACAAACCACTGCTCAATGAAATAAAAGAGGATACAAACAAATGGAAGAACATTCCATGCTCATGGATGGGTAGGAAGAATCAATATCATGAAAATGGCCATACTGCCCAAGGTATTTTATAGATTCAATGCGATCCCCATCAAGCTACCAATGACTTTCTTCACAGAATTGGAAAAAACTACTTTAAAGTTTATATGGAACCAAAAAAGAGCCCGCATTGCCAAGTCAATCCTAAGGCAAAAGAACAAAGCTGGAGGCATCATGCTACCTAACTTCAAACTATACTACAAGGCTACAGTAACCAAAACAGCATGGTACTGGTACCAAAACAGACATATAGACCAATGGAACAGAACAGAGCCCTCAGAAATAATGCCACATATCTACAACCATCTGATCTTTGACAAACCTGACAAAAACAAGAAATGGGGAAACGATTCCCTATTTAACAAATGGTGCTGGGAAAACTGGCTAGCCATACGTAGAAAGCTGAAACTGGATCCCTTCCTTACACCCTATACAAAAAGATGGATTAAAGACTTAAATGTTAGACCTAAAATCATAAAAACCCTAGAAGAAAACCTAGGCAATACCATTCAGGACATAGGCATGGGCAAGGACTTCATGTCTAAAACACCAAAAGCAATGACAACAAAAGCCAAAATTGACAAATGGGATCTAATTAAAGAGCTTCTGCACAGCAAAAGAAACTACTATGAGAGTGAACAGGCAACCTACAAAATGGGGGAAAGTTTTTGCAATCTGCTCATCTGACAAAAGGCTAATATCCAGAATCTACAATGCACTCAAACAAATCTACAAGAAAAAAACAAACAGCCCCAACAAAAAGTGGGCAAAGGATATGAACAGACACTTCTCAAAAGAAGACATTTATGCAGCCAAAAAACACATGAAAAAATGCTCATCATCACTGGCCATCAGAGAAATGCAAATCAAAACCACAATGAGATACCATCTCACAACAGTTAGAATGGCCATCATTAAAAAGTCAGGAAACAACAGGTACTGGAGAGGATGTGGAGAAATAGGAACTTTTACACTGTTGGTGGGACTGTAAACTAGTTCACCCATTGTGGAAGTCAGTGTGGCGATTCCTCAGGGATCTAGAACTAGAAATGCCATTTGACCCAGCCATCCCATTCCTGGGTATATACCCAAAGGATTATAAATCATGCTGCTATAAAGACACATGCACACGTATGTTTATTCCGGCACTATTCACAATAGCAAAGACTTGGAACCAACCCAAATGTCCAACAATGATAGACTGGATTAAGAAAATGTGGCACATATACACCATGGAATCTATGCAGCCATGAAAAATGATGAGTTCATGTCCTTTGTAGGGACATATATGAAGCTGGAAACCATGATTCTCAGCAAACTATCGCAAGGACAAAAAACCAAACACCACATGTTCTCACTCATAGGTGGGAATTGAACAATGAGAACACATGGCCACAGGAAGGGGAACATCACACACCAGGTCCTATTGTAGGGTGGGGGAAGGGGGTAGGGATAGCATTAGGACATATACCTAATGTTAAATGACAAGTTGATGGGTGCAGCACACCAACATGGCACATGTATACATATGTAACTAACCTGCACGTGGTGCACATGTACCCTAAAACTTAAAAGTATTAAAAAAAAAAAGAGGTATAGCTAAGATGGAGTAGAAGCTACCAGAAAACAGATTTCAACTCACAATAAGCACTGTCTAATAATCAGTATAGTTCAAACTGGAAAAGTAGCAGCTTTGGGAGGTGATAAATCTTTATCTTTCAAGCACAGAGGGAACTGAATATTTGGTGCAAGTGTTTGAGAGGATATTTGAGCACTGAATCATTCGTTCCACTTGATAATGAAATTTCCTTTTATTCTAAAAGTGTGTAAGTCTAACCTCAGGGGATATTGTTATGGTGGAAAACAGTATGAAAGAAAAGTATCGCAACTGAGGAAATTCAGCAAAAGGGCAAGCTAACCTCTCTTAATTCTCTAGCTCTTTAAGAATATTATTTTGTCATTTGGAAACAGGAGTTTTAAAAAATAAAGCTAAAAAAATAGTGTTAATGGCAAATTACATCTGCAGTGAGAAGCTTAGAAGGAATGATTCATCATGTTAGGAGGGATTTAGAATATCTTCTTACCCAATCCACTCGATATATTCGATGAAGAAACTAAACTCAAGAAAAACTTATTGGTCCTAAGTCACTTAGCTAATGACTAAAGCATGACTTCAATCTCGACTTTCAGATTCAACTGTCAAACTGACTTTAAACTTGTTTATATTTTCAGGTAACATGAGAATTACACGGATAGAACTTTTCTAGAATTGTTCTTTCAAATGGCATTTAAAACTCTAGGTACCAAGGGTTGAAACAAAGTATACTTTACCAGAGGATAATTATATAGATATGTTTTTACTTCTTTTAAGGCTCTCCAAATACACAGATCCTTTATTTATCTGATTATGAATCACATCCAGGTGGTAAGATATGGAAATCTTGCAAACATATTGGAAGTCAGGATTTAATCATCTGTGTACTTGTGAACTATTCCAACATTAAATATATTTACACCCACATTAGCTAATCTTATATAATTATCATGCTTGGGTTTTTTTAATAATAGAAAAAAGTTGTGATTCCTTTTCCCCCTGTAATGAGTGTGAACTTATGAAAATTTCATGTTTATGTATTTCTGTTAGTGTTTAATTTTACAATAATTTTATATTCAATTACCTACAAAATACCCCCAAAGACTACTTATGGAATACTGAAATGTATAATGGGGAAAAGTGATTATGAAATACAAATGTAAAAACCTTTATCTATAGTATGACTTGAAAAACATAAAATATCAACAAAAATCTATAGATAAAAGATACACCAAAACGTTAACAGCATGAGATTATCTTCCCTACTGTTTTTCAGATTTTCTGTAATGATCATGTATTTTATAGCAATAACAAAAATCTTATATTTTAAAAATGAAAATGAAACTAAAAACAAAATTATATGAAAATCTAGTTTTCAGAATTAAATAATCCATTCTCCACCTGAAATGGATAAAATTCATTAGAACATAAGATACTATTTGATATATACAAACAAATTCATAAATGTTACTGGATGCTTCTACAGAGCATTGTAAATAAACAGGCAAATGTTCCCTTAAGTAGTCAGTGATAAGTAACTGAACGTTCTCATTGAGTTCCAAATGAATAGGAATGCTGAATGTTGGCTGCTTTCATGTTAATGTAATACCTGGCATTAAGAAATTTACTCACCATATGCTTTTCTTTTCCTTCCCAGCTTCCTGTGCATCTATTTGAATCACAAAGAAAGTTTCTGGACTTTATTCAGCATGAATCCAGCTGGAAACTAATACTCAACTGATATGAACATTAAATTTACAATGGTTTATTTAGGAGAAATATAATGACTTAGTTTATAGAGGACTTTATCAAGTTATAAGTAGCTTGGTTTTTCAAATTGCTGCTTTTGTCCAATTTTGCCAGTTGAAACTGGTCTTTCAGATATAGCAATGGTTTTTTTCTAAAGAAATCCTGTCAACATTAAAGAGGTTTTCTCCATTATAACTAAACTGAACAAAGACAGAAAGCTTATGGGACAAACTAAAACTGGCTCTCGACCTGCAGTTGTGTCATGTTGTTTTTTGGACATTTAAAAAATGTATTTATTGAAATATATGCTTGTTCCAACCACCCAAAACCACAACTGCAGTAAGGCCCAAAACCAGACAGAATAGCAGGAGAGTTCCCACAAGGGACTGCCCCAAACTAACCTAAGATGGGACCAGTTGGGATTTCAAAGAAGGAAGTGGTTAAGTCCAAAGCCTTTATTAGTACTATATACATTGTGTGCTGCATTAGTCCTCATCATTGACAGGGAGAAAAGAGATGTTCTAACCTAGATATGAGGAACTGGATATGGAATTTATATGGGGGCTTAAGGAATCGGGTTCAGAGTTGGGGCTAGTATTTGTTTAGCAACACGTTTGATGTTTTGGTGTTTCAGGCAGTCTAAACTGGGTTTATCCGTGCCTGGGAACATTCAAGGGCCTGGCTTGGGTTCAAGTCTGCGGAAAACATGGCCCCGACATACAGCAGTCAAAGCACTCTGTTTCTGAGTCAGGAAAAAGAAAGCAGAGGGAACAACACTAATTTGAAGTATATTTACAAATGTTACCTTCCCACGAGACAATGCAATTTAAAAATAAACACTTATTTCTCAAAGAGAACTTTACAGTGCTCAGAAATAAATATATCAGCACCTTGAAAATCCTGTGAAAAATACAAAAACAAGATAAATATTATGTGCAATAGTAATTAATACATACATTTCCACTGGTTATCCACTGACATATTACCAATCCACATTGAAAATATCTCCTGAGCAGCAAATTGTGCAAAGATCAGTAAAAACAGTACAGATTGGGTACCCACTGGTGTCCTGAATAAGTATGAAGAGGATTCCTAACTATCTAGTTTAATAATCCATTTCCTTCCCTAATACTGTCCTTATCTCTAAGCTCCTACATTCAATTAAAATATATCCTTATTAATACTTTTCTCCACACTACTTCCATTGTTTCTCAGGTTGGAACTTTCAATTCTCAAAGGAATTGAAAATGGGTATATTTCAATTCCCCCTTACTGGTGATAGCAGAGTAATAGTGTCAAAGTTTACAAAGACATTAATTCTAAATTTTTTCTCATTTTCAGTTTGGTTAATTCTCTCTTCAGTTGTCTTGTTAGCAGCCTCGCTCTATGGGCTCTATAGGTTCCCTCTGGCAAGCTGCCAGGTTGTAAGCTGTCCTAAAGGAGAGGTCCATGGGACAAGGAACTGAAGAATGCTTTCATCCAACAGCCAGGAAGCTACTGAGGTCCTCAGTCCAAGAACCTGCTAGCAACGACATAAATCTGAAGCAGATCCTTCCCTAGCTCAGCCTCCAGAGGAGACCCTACCCCGACCAATGCTTTGATTGCAACCTAAAGCAGAGAACCCACTTAGGCCATGCTTGGATTCCTGACCAACAAAAACTGAGATAATAAACGTATGTTAAGTCAAGTTTGAGCAATATGTTACACAGCAATAGATAACTAACACATTTGGAGTTCTTAATTTTCACTGTTTAGTTTTTCTAGTTTTCAAATTTATATTTGGCTTTTTTTTTTTTTTAACAAACCTGCAGTGACTATTTTATAGTTTCCAATTCTATATGGAAATTTTCCGTCTTTTATCTCCTTGAATACAGTAAACATACTTAAAAGTCTACCTCACAATGCAATTATTTGGTGCCCCTTTGGGTCTACTGTTTCTGCCAGTTTTCATTCCGTCTTTCTCCTCCTGTATCTCCAGGGTATGTGGAGATACTGTATTTGAAAAAGTACCCAAATAATTTGAGGCCTAGGAAAATATTCTTCCTCCAGGTTTGCATCTTTCAGGTTCCTAGGGGCATTAGAAACCTAAGGTCACCTTAGTCCACTTCCAAAATCTCACAATTTACTAAGCCACCTTGATGATTTGATTCTAAACTACACTCTGTGTGAATGGTCTACTTCCGTTTCACCATTATCCCTAGGATGCTGTCCCTCAGGATCTCTAACCAAAGAATTCTACCAGAGTCACAACCTTGGAGGTCCTATACTTTTAACGTTTGTCCTTCTAGTCTCCCAAAGTATTAAAACACTACTCATGTTTTCAGCCTCTTCTTGGCTAACAAATCCCCCCTCCAGAGCAAAAGCAGACTGAATAGCAAGTTCAACTTTTGGGATTTCCATTTTATTTAATATATCAGCCTGGCGATTAATCATCACCTTTCCAACACATTCAAGCAGATGTTTGTTGTTATATGTAGTCAGGTGTTAGACCAGGAAGATTGGACCAAATAATCCAGCATAAAGCAGAAGTTGAAAGCAGAAGTCCAAGGGTTTTTGTTGTTGTTTTTTGGTAAGTCACCTCAGAGCTTATTAGCCAGACTGTGTTTGAACCACTATTTGGGCACCTTCTCTGTTCTAATAAGGCCTCATCCCTGCACAAGCATCCTAACCTTTTTCTCAAATGGAGAGAGGGGTGCTATAAACAACCCAATTTAGGCTAGAAAGGGAAACTAAATATTTTGTGTAACATCCAAATACTCTCTGGTTGCCAATTTTGGTTCTAGAGAAATGGACGAAATTTTTCCCAACCTCAGGCCGGGCACAGTGGCTCACACCTATAATCCCAGCACTTTGGGAGGCCAGGTAGGCAGCTCACTTGAGGTCAGGAGTTCAAGACCAGCCTGGCCAACATGGTGAAAGAACTCATTTACTAAAAATACAAAAATTAGCTGGACATGGTGGCTCCCAGCTACTCGGGAGGCTGAGGCAGGAGAACTGCTTAAATCCAAGAGGTAGAGGCTGCAGTGAGCCAAGATCGACAGCACTTGAGCCTAGGCAACAGAGCCAGACTCAGTCCTTTAAAGAAAAAAAAAATTCTCTCAGCTTCATAAGTAAGCTACCTAAACAAATCAGGATTCATTTTACCATTCATTTAGCAGAAGAGGAAGATAACAGAAGTTCATGTATTTTGCCAGATAACTTTATCACCCTCCAACCCAGACTAGAGGTTTTGATTTAATTATCTCAAATGAACTTCAATTCTTTTGAACTTATGATTACCATAATACCTCTTGTTAGAAAAGTGAGATTTCTACAACCTAGTAAGTAATTGTAAAGGTATAATTTTGCCACCAGTAATGCAAGTTCTTAACAGCTGTCTTGGCCTCAGGGGTCATAAACTAATGGCCTTGGTAACAAAATATTTAATATAAATTAATGAGATAGGCCCAATGATGTGGGCCAAGTAAAGAGAGGAGAAATGAGAATTGGTGGGAACTGTGGCAAATCGGAGAGAGTATGCACATCTAAAGGGGCTCACAGCAGGTAATTCCAGCCCCTGTATACTGTTAACATGCAAGAACATAAACCTGTAGTTGCCAGATCTTCCAGTTTTTCAAGAGAATCTGGAATAATGAGTGTTCTATGACCCTCTTCTTAAATATTGGCAATTAATTAAAAAACAAACAAAAGACATTGCACAGGGTAACAATGAATGGCATAAACAAAGCTCAATTATCTCTGATGCTCCTTTCAGCTTTAAATCCCGCTCACCTTCTTTATTAGTACTATTAATAATAACTGAAAGAAAACTCTTGAAAGGCTTCAAAAGATCCTAATAAAAGTGCTCATAACATAAATATTGTAAATAAAAGTCAGGTTTCACATGAACTAGAGACGCAAAGAAATACTTTAAGTGGCTAAACCTCATGTAAGCTTTCATTTTCCTAAGGTCAAGATAGCTTTTAGTAATTCAAACCAAGAATTAAAATCAAAACTAAAAATCTAGCTAGTTCATTTAAAAAGCTTATTGACCACCTGGGTGCATATTGCTGCAGTATATATTTCTAGAGTATGAATAAGGCCATCATAACATTAAACCTCAGACTTCTGCACAACTATTATAGAAGACTCAAAAGCCAGTTTCAAGTGTCAAACGCTAGTTATAAAAATTTTACAAAGTGAAATGTGCAATTCTGTTGGATGACAAAGAACACAAAAGACAATCAAAATCTGAAACAGAATTCATTATTTCCCACAGACAAAAAGAACAGAACTGTGATCGAGAAATGGAAATTAACCTGTACTAAAAAGAATGGCTGACAACGGGGGTCCCCAACCCGATATAAGCCATAATCACAGATATGCTTATTTGCACAGTAGCTGTTGCCGAATTTCAGTCTACCATGTGTTTATTATTCACCAAAATAGTAATCATATCTATACCTTTTAAGTATTATCTATAAATTCTTGCTCCTTATGAAATCTCTTAATCTTCCCTGATTATTTTTTATTGCTATTGTTTGTTTTTACAAAATCTCCTTACCAAACTTTGGGGAACAAAGGCCTTTCAGGTCGAAAAATTCAAACTGTCCAATCAAGTATTGGCCAATATTAATGTTGTAAACCTGCAGGTCTCCTTGAATCTATTCTCAATATTCTCCATAGCAATTTTTCTCACTAGTGCCTTGCTCTTTTCTTTCTCCTGCCTCTATCCAAAGCCACATTTT
Organism: Nomascus leucogenys; assembly: GCF_006542625.1. Lineage (NCBI taxonomy): Eukaryota > Metazoa > Chordata > Mammalia > Primates > Hylobatidae > Nomascus > Nomascus leucogenys. The sequence goes on along the minus strand of NC_044386.1, from coordinate 41,767,724 downwards.
ACCAATTTCTCTAATAATAAATAATTTTTACAATTATCCTACCTAAACATGTTTTATGTAAATTAACCTTACCTTTTATTTGATGTAAGCATTATACAACGTACACTAGAACTTAATATAAAGTAGAACAGGCATGGTAATTTTAACTATATTGGTTGTCTTAGTATATTTGGGCTACAATAACAAAATTCCATTAACTGGACAGCTTATAAACAGCAGAAATTTGTTTCTCACAGTTTTGGAGGCTAGAAAGTCCAAGATCAAGGCACCAGCAGATTCAGTGTTTGGTGAAGATCTATTCTCTGGCTCATAGATGGTGCCTTCTCACCATGTTCTCACAGGGTGTAAGGGATGAAAAAGTTCCCTTGGGTCTATTTTATAAGGGCACTAATTCCATTCCTGAAGGTGCTGCCCCTCTCCAGTCACCTTCCAAAAGGCCCTATCTCCTAATACTATAGTCATGGGGGTTAGGATTTTAACATAAATTTTTGAAAAACACAAATATTAAGACCTAAGTACTGGTCTATTAAAATATCTCATAAAAAAAAATCTAAAGCCCTCTTACATAGTATCTAAGTTTTCCATTTCCGGAGATGAGTAAGCTAAAATACATGTATAATGAAACTTATATAAATTTCTTTAAATAACATTTTCTTAAATAACAAATGTAATCATGAAATGCCTTTTCAAATATAATTTCATAATGAATTTGCTTACAATTAAGTGGAATTTGATACATGTTGATGGTTCCATATTAGAGTCCACTCAACTAGTTTCTTAAAATACTTTCTGATCATAAAAATAATGTTCTCACATTCTGGGGGTAATTATAAAAATTAGATAACTAGAAGGAAAAATTGTCCATAATCTTAACCACACAGTCTGTTTAGTTATAATGCTGATGCTTATCATTCAGATACAAAACACAAAGTTGAAATCAAACTAATTTTGAATGTGCTTACAAATGTATTTAAATTCATGGAATTTGATAAAATCATCTAGGGAGAGTGTGGTTAAACAAAAATGGAGTCTAGAAAAGAAAAACAAGTACACCAATATTTGAAGAAAAGTGAGAGGAAGAACAGCAAACAGAAATATGACAGAATAGCAAATGAGATAGGAGAAAAACCAAGAGCATGTTTCACTGAAGGCAATAAAAAGACTATTTTAAGAACGAAGGAGTGGTCAACCATGCAAAATGTGTCAGACCTTACTGAGTACAATATAGAAAACTGTCCAGTGGATTTTGCCATTTAGGGGCTAACGGCTATCTATTTGATAAGCAGTTTCAGAAGAACGCAAATCAGATTGGTTATATACACCTCGTGAGAATCAGCTGAAAAATTATTGGCTTTAATGAACAACTTAAATTGGTCTTTTGCAACATAAATATATAGCTATCAGTATCACCTATATAAAGCCACTTTTAAAAACTATAAAGAAGTATATAATTGGAAAGAAAAAATCCATTTCCAATTACACAAAAATGTAGGCATACACAGGAAATGCACGGAGATAAAAGAAACTCTAAACTTTGCTAAGAAATAAAAGATGTAAATAGGCCGGGGGCAGTGGCTCACACCTGTAATCCCAGCACTTTGGGAGGCCGAGGTGGGTGGATCACCTGAGGTCAGGAGTTCAAGACCAGCCTAACCAACATAGCAAAACCCTGTCTCTATTAAATACAAAAAATTAGCCGGGCATGGTGGTGCATGCCTGTAATTAATCTCAGCTACTTGGGAGGCTGAGGCAGGAGAATTGCTGGAACTCAGGAGGTGGAGGTCGTAGTGAGCCGAGACTGTGCCACCGCACTCTAGCCTAGGCAACAAGAGCAAAAACTCTGTTTCAAAAAAAAAAAAAAAAAAAAGGAAATAAAGAAGAAGATATACCAGATCTCAAACTAAAAAGGTTGACTACCTTAAATTCATTAATTCACATCCATTCAACAAACATTTATTGATTTCTTACTTCTATGAATCTAGGCACTTGGAATGGATTAGCAAATAAAGCATATAAAGTTCAAAGCTTAATTTGACTTCAATGGGGTTATCCCTTATGTTTCACCATTATACTGTCCTATTAATATCTATCTTTTCTTTTCTTTTAAAACCAAGATTGAGAATTCTACCAAAGCCTTATTTTTCTCCCTTGAACAACTAATGTTCTGTATTAGCATTACTTCCTAACGTTAGCCCATTACTGAGTTGATTAGTTCCACCCTGCTGTAGTGGGTTCTTCTGTTTATTTTGAGACAAGAGTCTTGCTCTGTCACCCAGGCTGGAGTGCAGTGGCACAATCTCCATTCACTGCAAACTCTGCCTCCCGGGTTCCAGCGATTCTTGTGCCTCAGCCTCCGGAGTAGCTAGGATTACAGGCATGCACCACCAGGCCAAGCTAATTTTTGTATTTTTACTAGAGATGGGGTTTTGCCATGTTGCCCAGGCTGGTCTCAAACTCCTGGACTCAAGCGATCCACCCACCTTGGCCTCCCAAAGTGTTGGGATTACAGGCGTGAGCCATTGCACCCAGCTGCAGTGGGTTCTTTTAATTACTGAATTCAGTATGTTAGCATTTTTATTTGGGATTTCTGCATTTATATTAAAATGTGCATTTAATAGCTCAATAACTCAATTTGTCTTATCAGTTAGCAATATACAAATGCAATTATTTTTAAATCAACAAAAGCTAAAATTAAATCTTTCAGTGATGAATTTGAGCAGAGTAAGAGATCTAATAACAGGATGACATAAGAAATATTTGTCTCAAAAATCAATGTATTTAATAGTTGACAGTTACAAATCTCATCATTATTGTTCCTTCAGTAAAATGTAAATATTCCCACAGTTCTCAATCAAATATGCTTTTTCAGTTTTCCAACAGCTGTGATTTTTCTTCTTTTGGTCTATTCAGTAGAAAGTGAACTATCTGAAGTAGAACATCATCATTAAAACCTTTCACATCATTATCCTCAATTGTTTCATAAAGAGGCTTACTTTGTGTACCCCAACATATATTTTTACGAGGGTTATTTTGATCAGCTTGTGTAGTCAGTGCCAAAGTATTTAGCTGGTAGCAGAAAAAGGAAAAGTATTTTCCATCTGTGATCACAGCCTGGGAGACAAAAGGTCGAGTAACATCTGCTTCGCTCCAGAATCCTGTAGAAGAAAGTTATGCTGAAATTTACACATAGAATATATCTTACCCAAACAAAACAAACACATTAGACATTAGAGGGTATCAAATACCTCCTACAACTTAGATACTTTATGTAACAAAATCCCTGAAGACCCCAAAGTTTCCTTATCATCTCTATTCTAACCCTATATTTTATTTCTGCACAAATAATGTTTTCCTCCCTTCTAGTATCCTCAATCTCATGATTAATCTTTTTCAACAACGTCAGTCTTATTTACTTCATCTAAGAGCAGCAAACTCTATCTACACAGATGCCTTCTACATCTGGTACTATGTCATTACCCAACTACCAAGGCCAAGCAGTAGCTTTATTTCTCCACACGTATTTTATGTCATTTTTAATGGAGATAGCAAATGAATAATACTGTTAACATACGGAATTAATTTTATTGTAAAAAGAAGTACTTTATCTTTCAAAAGTAAACAGTGCCATTCTACCATCTTCAAGACAGTTACTTCTTACTTTGTCTAATTCCATCTACTCCTACTCCCACTTTCTCTATTCAATTCTATTATAGAAATCTAAGTCAATTTTGAGTATAAGGTTAAAATACATATATATGTTAAAAAAAAAGATGAGCCTAGTAATCAAATATGTAGTAAAATTCCTCTTGGATATTCACATAGTGTTAATCTACTTCATATTACATTACTTCAGGTTTTAGAATAAAATCCAAATGCCCCAAAATGAGCTCTAATAGTCCTGGAAGACATAGCCTCTGGCTTCCACTATCTCCTTCTACATCATTCTCCTTGTCCCACTCTTCATTACCCTTCATGTTGTTCCTAAATATTTCAGGCCTGTTCCCACCTCAGGGACTTTTACTTGCTGATCCTTTTGCCCGGAAGTGTCTTTACCCAGATTTGTGCATAGGCAGCTCCTCGCCATTCAGGTCTTAGAATAAGTCATTTTTAGGGACCTCCCCTGAATGACTTTGTAAAAATAGATTCTTCTCCATACCTCATTTATACCTGCCCCCCTATAAATCATTCTACTCTTTATGCTAAAGTATTTTCCCCATAGTATTACCACTAGTTATAAACATTACATGCTTATTATCTTTTACCACCCCCCGCCCCCACTATAAGATAAGCTCTAAGAAAGCAGGATCTGTTTCACTCAACACTGCATCTTGAACAGAGCATAGCATATAAAAAAGCAGTTACTGTTTATTGAATGAATGAACAATCTCCTAATCCAAATCCTGGATATAACCTTTAAAGAAATCAGGTAGGATAGCCATTGATGTAATATAAATATTTAATCCACAAAATCATTACCTTTTGTACCTGCAGAAAGCTATTATCTAGAAAGGGCTGACTTAGTTGGCTACAGTCTTTGAAATGCGAGCAAAAGTACATTCACACAGGATATGGTCAAAGTAAAAGATAAAAACAACTACCTCAGTGTCAGATTTCAACTGTATGGTATTTAAACAAGGATTTTAAAACAACTGTAGTTTGTGCCAATGCAAAAGTTTAAAAATGTTAAGATTCAACCTATGTTTTAACCCAAAGAAAAAATTTTAACCATTATATTCTTAGAATGTTACAAATACCTTCAAAGAAAATGCTATAAAATTAGTTTTTACCTTGATACATAGCTTGCGCTCCAGTCCACGCAAAAAGGCTTGCGATAGCATTAGCTCTAAAAACAACTTCTATCTGATCAGCACGGTTTTGTCTCAAAAGCCTTTCCCTACTTAATTTGTCAGGTAACAGATGAAACTGGGTGTGACCGTAACAGCAAGGATCTGCAATTTTTGAGCCTGAAGAGCAAAATAAAAATATTTCAGATGAAACAAACATGTAGAACATCTGGAGCACATATTTTAGTATTTGAGCCTTTTTTTCCTTCTTTATACATCATATTCTCAGTACTCTAAATATGTAAGTAGGAATATTAGTTTACTTATATATCTTACGGATCATAATAAAATTAAATTTCACAGGAAAGCATAATTTCTCAATCTGCTGGCTATCATAAAGCCCCTCATAACATGGAAGAAGTTGAAAGAATATATAGAAAAGTTATTTAAAATTTCTATGATCTGTTTTCTCAAATCCCTCAGTCATGATTAGCTATGGTTGTCTCCTTGTCATATTAACTAAGAGGATACAACCACTTCAAGACTTTACTTATTTAATGAAATAATTACACACTTTGCTAATTTTTAAAAATGATTTTTACACTACTTTTCTAAGTAAAAAAAAAAAAAATAAGTAGCAACATTTCATGAAATGCTGACATTCTTGATTTTAGTGGTAGTCTTTTCAACAAAAAGTTCCTTGCAGGTCACTCCCTATGACCACAGTGACTGAGAAGAGGCTGATAAAATAGGGCTGGAGGGCTGGTATAAAACCTTCTTAAGACTTCTTCACATTGGGTAGGAATTAACAAAGGAAGAAAAAATGGCAAAAGAATAAGCTGCATGAGGGAGGGCAGACATCAGGCATTATGAATTTGTGAATTCCTCATCTTACCACCATGCATGGCACAAATAGGACACTTAAAAAAGCCAATTGCTATCTCCAGTCCAGTTCTAAAAGTTTTTACTTTTAAAAAAACACAAATTAATTTTTCTATCTAATAAGTCAACAAAGTCTATTTTCTAAAGTTTAATACTTCTATTTTGGCAGAAACAAGTAAAATTTCAAATAATGAACTTAATATTTTCTTTCCAGTGTTTATGCACGTTGCAATAACCTGAGATTACGAATTATATTGCTCATGGACTATGTAAACCTCCCGGTCTTCAAGAATTAATTCCTCATTGTAGTCAATACTCCAAATTTGCATAGGACACTTGGAACACATTTATGGTACAATATGTCAAAAGAGAAACTTACCAACAAATATGCGGTTTTCATACTGCCGTTTGAATAATGGAAGTTTGTCTGGTTTACATTTTATAGTGGGGATTTCTATAGGAACAGAATAATCCAATGGCACAAACTTAAAGAAAAAGAAAAGACATACTAAATTCACAGCAACATTAGTATGTATTTTACTCACACTCATTAGATTTAAAAATCTTAAAATGAGGTGGTTTCACAAAATGATTTGATAATACTATCATCGAATGATGGGCCAAATCGAGCAAGCCCCTGTTTTTACAAGTAAAGTTTTAATGGAACACAGCCCACACATATTCATTTATAAATTGTGTATGGCGCTTTGCGCTGTTAAGAGCAGAGCTGAACACTTGCAACAGAGACTTACGGCCTGTACAGCCTAAATTATTAACTATCCAGATCTTTACAGAAAAAGCGTGTCAACCCCTGACATGAAAGCATAGACAATACTCAAAATATACTTGCTTTTCTCCAAAAGAACTGCAAATATGTAAAATGGCCCAGCTGATAACTGTTAAACTTCCTTGATTTATGAATAGTCTAGTAAATTACAATCACAAATTACAATCATAAACTATTTCAGAATTTTTATATTAAGAGAAACATATAGATCTGCATGGTCAGGCAAAATGACACCTTAACCCGTTATTGTTAAAATGGTTATCTGACCTTTATGGAGTATACCAAAGAATATTTAAAAAGCTAAAAAGATTTTTGAGAGGTGATGTCTTCAAAAAGGAAACTTGAAAGGCAAGAGATCCACCTGAAACATTTTATTCTACTATTACTCAACCCGCCTATGACAGATCTTACATGAGATATCAATAGATAATAATCACAATAAATCCTTACCTCTGCGAGTTGCTTGGATATTCGAATCTGGTTGTTTGGTTTATCATCTATCTGGTATCGCAAGTTATCAATTCGACCTTTCCGATGACCACAAGGAATGATTTCTTCACCACGCACCCAGTAAAAATGAACTGGGCATCTATAATCTATCAAAAAGATATTCAAAATTTTTTTCATCTGATCATCTAAATAAATTTGGTTACTATTAGGACACTAAAGAGTACTAACTTAGCAAATGATAACTTAAGAATGATTGAGGTAAGAGTCTGGGTTATGTGGTAATTTAACTATTATGACTTAAATATAACATTCAAACATTTATTGTCTACTTGTGCCATCATTACAATGAACATTAACCAAAGAGATTCCTCACTAGGAGTAACAGAAAATAAGATTAACAAGAATATCATTCACCATAAATAAAAATAGGGCTATTTTATAAACATCCAATTCAATTTTCACAATAACTCCCAAAAGTATGCATACTTTTCATTATCTCTATTTCATAGAAGAGGAACCTGGGTCTTGACAAAGTTAAATAGGTTTTCTAGGCCATCCATCAGTAGTCGTCTAAGTCCATGACGCTTTCCTCAAGACCACTTCTTTCTCAACTGGGGAAGGGAAAAAACATGCGCACAAGGCTAGGTTGAGCACACATCTACAGTCCTAACATTATTTCAATAAATATTAAGACATCCACTTGGTAGAAGATAGAAAATGATGAACGCGTCAAAGACAGTAATTTTTAAAATTATTTATACGTTAATTACTTTTCATGTCCGCCGTAAACAGTTACACGGAAGCTGCTGATTTTTCACTAGGAACTTGGACTGGGAGTTTGAAGTTTGACCCCCCTAATCTGTTAGCTACAGGGTGTCAGGCAGACACATTTAACGTTTCTACGCCTCAGTTTGTTACATTTTTGTCTTTTTTTCATTTACCAAAACATTGCTACCTGTCGTGAACGGTTATTGTGAGGATTAATAAGTTGGCACATATAAAATTTAGAACAGGGCCTAGCACATAAATAATGAGTAAACGTTAGGTATCTTAGTTAATACTTCATTTAATCTTCACAATTGTACGACAAAGAACTACTACCGTAAAACGCGAAAAATTAAGCAAAAAAGAAGTTACTAAAGAAAAAGACATATTAAATTTAAAATTAAGGTAAAAAGAAGTTACTACTCAGCCATGTGACACATGGTCACACAGCTTTCTGGTGGAACAGCCAAAAGGAAACCTGGCCCTCCCTACTCTCAAGTGGCGTTTCTCTTCATCACCACTGCTCTTCCATTTGGCTAACACTCACAAAGTAGAGCCCAGGACTGGAATCCTGGAGAGCTCAGGCTTTCAGAGTCGAAGAGCTGGTAGGTGTCAGCGCAGCCACACACACCTAGTCTCTAGATTCCTAACGCAGTGACTGTTAAAAAACCAGGCCACACCAGATAGGAGCGAAAGCACTAGGAAAACATGAACAAAGCAGAGAGAAAGAAATGACGAGGGGTAAATCTGCGGCAGAGTAACCCAGTACAATCCCCATCTCTCCCTTCCGCCCTGGGGCATCCAAGGCTCACCGAGGGCGGCGGCGGCCAGGGTCGGGTTGTGCAGGCTGAGGAGGCCCACGAGGGTTGACACCAGCTGATCCAGGAAGGGCAAAGATATGACCTCGCTCTCCTCGGAACGGTACACGCGCCGCTTGCGCCGCAGGTAGAAGTGCTCCTGCAGCAGGCAGTCGCAGGCGACCGCACGCAGCGCCGCGAAGTCCAGCGCGGGTTCGGGCTCCGGCTCGGGCTCGGGCTCCGCTGGGGGCGGCGGCAGACCCGACAGGAACACGGTCTTGGTGAAGTACTGGTACCAGCGGTCGGCGTTCAGCGCGAAGGTCTGCGGGTAAACCATGTACTTCATAAACTGCATCTTGGTGAGGATTTGCAGCTTCTCGTCTACCGACTCCGCAGCGTGCACCGTCGCCTGCCAGCGCTCGATCCGCCGCAGCCGTGCCGCCTTGCTTTTGGCTGTCATGGAGGCCACAATCGGCGGGTACCGCGCGACGGGGGTCGCCGCGACGTCTTGGCAGGTCGTTTCTGTAGCCGTGGCGGCGGCATTAGCCGCGGTGTGCAATGAAAGCCTCGGACCGCGTAGCAAAGGCCTCCACCACCTGGCCGCCGCCATCTTTGCCCGCGATTCAGGACCCGGAGGTCAACTTAAGCAATTGTCCCGCCCCTCTTGCTGTAGGGACCAATCGGAAAGCGGAATCTGAGCCAGTCTGGGAAAGGCCGATTCTCAGTGGGCGTGGGTTATGTTGCGTCATTCACGGTTTAGCCAATCATATAACTTCTCCAGTAGCGGTTTCCTGCGTCTGTAGATGGAAGGAAGAACTTGTGTGCTTAGGCCTTACTCTGGGAGGAGATGCTGCCACCTAGGTTACTTGTAGCCATACGGCAACTTCCCTTGCCAGGAACTATTTAGGAACATCCTGCAGGAAAATGGCAAGCCCTTGGTTAAATTTATTGGCTTCATTTATGTATCTAACAACACTTCTTTTCTGTTTTAGTTCTAGGAATAGAAACTTACTTTTGAAAATACAGTACTAGCATGTTTTTCAGTATACTTGATTAAAAATTATGCAAGCATCACTCGTGACCTACTACTCATCTTTGGGAAAATAATTCCATATATTTTTCTGTGCTAAATGCAGATAATTTGTTTAATGATATTTATTTTGAAAGGGGGGTGTATTTTTACTTGGATTTAACTGGGGAAGACAGAAAGAAAAGGGAAATAAAACTGTTAAAGAATTGTGTTTAAATTTTGCCTCGTTTTAAAACCCATTATAAATTCAACACGAGTTATTCTTACTAATCTGTGAGCCTCTTAAAACGGGACTGATTTAATTTTTAATCTTCAGCAACAAATTAATACTTGTGCGTAATGGGTGCTCACTAAATATCTGCTAAAAAAATAATCACCGAAGTCTCATTTCGGGTAATCTAATTTATTGATTCACTCTTCTGTAATTAGGAACTGGAATATTAATTTGGATTTATTGTAATAATTCTTCAGGGTATTAAAACACAAATGTCTTGTTGCTAAAAAGAATTTATAACTATATATATATATATATATATATATAAATTTTTTTTTTTTTGGGACAGAGTCTCACTCTGTTGCCCAGGCTGGAGTGCAGTGGCGCAATCTCGGCTCACTGCAAGCTCCCCCTCCCGGGTTCACGCCATTTTCCTGCCTCAGCCTCTCTGAGTAGCTGGGACTACAGGCGCCCACCACCACACCCGGCTAATTTTTTTTTTTTTTTTTTTGTATTTTTAGTAGAGACGGGGTTTCACTGTGGTCTCGATCTCCTGACCTCGTGATCCGCCCGCCTTGGCCTCCCAAAGTGCTGGGATTACAAGCGTGAGCCACCGCGCCCGGCCAACTGTATATTTTTAAGTTAAAACAGATGGTACGGTTTAACTTTGAAATTGCAAGTCTATTAAACTGACCTTTAGAAATAAAATACAATACTTGGTTTCATTAATAATATCTTCTGTGAGAAGTTCCTAGTGGAATCTAAAATATCCTTTCTACATTGTTAACAAAAGGAGGATATAAAAACTTGAGATCTTTAAACCGATACTGAATATTTAAAAAGTGAGGTGCTCAATTTTATGTAAGTTGAAGTGACAGTTTTTTGTGTAAATAAGTAATAAATACGCTGTTCGAGAATGCATCATAGAAATCCTAGGTTGATATTTTTTAAATTCTTATAGTATTACAGCATAGATTTTAGGATTAGAAATTAGAGCTAGAGACCAGTTAACACCAAAAGACATAATCCCGTCAGAAAGTGTCTGTATGGTTTTTTGTGAGTGAATCAAAATAATTTCAATTTATTCAGTACTTACTGATTATCAACATTATGAACCAAGGAAGGAGGCTGTGGGAAAGAGAGTATACTTAATGAAAGGTGGAGCAGTCTGGGCCAGAGGAAAGGTGGAGTAAGACTGGCAGTGAACAAAACAGCCTACAGATGAGAAAGGACTGAGTCAGAGCCATGGAAAGTAGGCTATCTAATATGATCCAAAGCTTTTATATTACACACAAGGAAACAGACATAAAGCGAAAGTTATATAGCATGGTAGGGGCAGTATTGGGACTGGAACCTAGGCTGCTGTCCTCTTAGTCAGTTTTACTTAATGAATTTTATTGAGTGCCTTTTATATGTTAGGCTGTGTTCTAAGTGCTCAGGATACTTAATGAACCAAGCAAACAAAAGTTTGCACTCTAACAGGGAGACAGACAATAAAATATAATCATTGTAGTAAATTATATGATGTGTTAGAAGGGGATAAGCACACGGGGAAAAAAAAACAGCTGGAGAAGTGAAGATCATCAGTGCAGTGTATTTGGTGGGGGTGGGGGCAGGTGAGGAGTGTTGTTTGCAATGCTTATTGAAAGGATTACATTCTTCTAGCAAAGGTTTGAAGGAAGTGAGGAGTGAACCATACTAGTATCAGCAAATGCTGTTCTAGAAAGAGCAGCTAGTACAGGGCCCTGAGATGGAAACATGCCTCATGGGTTCAAGAATTAGGTCATTGGCCAGTGTGGATGAAAGGAATGATGGGTGGGGAACGTAGTAGGAAATGGGGTTATAAAGGAAAGGAGCCGGAAACTAAAGGCTCCTGAAGGCAATTGCTAGGATTAAGACTGGAGAGCCATTGGAGGGTTCTACTCGGAAGATTGTCATGGTGTGACTTAGGTTTTTAAAAGAATTTCTCAGCATATTAGTTGGCTTGGGCTTCCATAACAAAATGCTACATACTGGGTGGCTTGAACAACAGACATTTATTTTCTCATAGTCCTGGAAGCTGGAAGTCCAAGATGAGCATGCCAATATGGTCAGAATCTGGTGAGGGCTTCCTTCCTGGCTTGCAGACAGCCACTTTCTCCCTGTGTCCTCATAGGGTGGAGAGAAAACAACATCTTTGGTGTGTCTTCTCATAAGGATCCTATCAGATCAGGGCCCTCCCCTTGTGACCTCATTAAATCTGAGTTACTTCCATAAGTCCCTATCTCACATTAGGTGTTAAGGTTTCAGCATATGAATTTAGCAGGGAGACAATCCAGTCCATTGCACTGTAGCTGATTTGGAAATAAAGATTGTCGCAGGTCAAATTTGGAAGAGGGAAACCAGTTAGCAGACAATTGGCCATATTTTAGGCAAGAACTGATTGTGGCTTAAAGGGATAATAGCAGTGGAGACAATGGGAAGCAATGAGAAAAAGATGATTCGAGAAAGACTCTATCAATGGAACAGAACAGAGCCCTCAGAAATAATGCCACATATCTACAACTATCTGATCTTTGACAAACTTGACAAAAACAAGCAATGGGGAAAGGATTCCCTATTTAACAAATGGTGCTGGGAAAACTGGCTAGCCATATGTAGAAAGCTGAAACTGGATCCCTTCCTTACACCTTATACAAAAATTAATTCAAGATGGATTAAAGATTTACAAGTTAGACCTAAAACCATAAAAACTCTAGAAGAAAACCTAGGCAATACCATTCAGGACATAGGCATGGGCAAGGACTTCATGTCTAAAACACCAAAAGCAATGGCAATAAAAGTCAAAATTGACAAATGGGATCTAATTAAGCTAAAGAGCTTCTGCACAGCAAAAGAAACTACCATCAGAGTGAACAGGCAACCTACAGAATGGGAGAAAATTTTTGCAACCTACTCATCTGACAAAGGGCTAATATCCAGAATCTACAATGAACTCAAACAAATTTACAAGAAAAGAACAAACAACCCCATCAAAAAGTGAGTGAAGGACATGAACAGACACTTTTCAAAAGAAGACATTTATGCAGCCAAAAAACACATGAAAAAATACTCATCATCACTGGCCATTCAGAGAAATGCAAATCAAAACCACAATGAGATACCATCTCACAACAGTTAGAATGGCCATCATTAAAAAGTCAGGAAACAACAGGTGCTGGAGAGGATGTGGAAAAACAGGAACACTTTTACACTGTTGGTGGGACTGTAAACTAGTTCACCCATTGTGGAAGTCAGTGTGGCGATTCCTCAGGGATCTAGAACTAGAAATACCATTTGACCCAGCCATCCCATTACTGGGTATATACCCAAAGGACTATAAATCATGCTGCTATAAAGACACATGCACACGTATGTTTATTGCGGCACTATTCACAATAGCAAAGACTTGGAACCAACCCAAATGTCCAACAATGATAGACTGGATTAAGAAAATGTGGCACATATACACCATGGAATACTATGCAGCCATAAAAAATGATGAGTTCATGTCCTTTGTAGGGACATGGATGAAACTGGAAAACATCATTCTCAGTAAACTATCGCAAGGACAAAAAAACCAAACACCATGTGTTCTCACTCATAGGTGGGAATTGAACAATGAGAACTCATGGACACAGGAAGGGGAACATCACACTCTGGGGACTGTTGTGGGGTGGGGGGAGGGGGGAGGGACAGCATTAGGAGATATACCTAATGCTAAATGACGAGTTAATGGGTGCAGCAAACTAACATGGCCCATGGATACATATGTTACAAACCTGCAGATTGTGCACATGTACCCTAAAACCTAAAGTATAATAATAAAATAAAATAAATAAAAATAAAAAAATAAAAAAAAGAGAAAGACTCTAAAATTTAGGATCTGAGCATTTGGATGAGAGAAAAAGGCCCATGGACACAGTGTGTTTACTTTTTCTTTAATCTATCATTTTTAGGGGAGGGTGGCAGAGAGAGTGGCTTGAGGTTTAGAGAAGGGAATGGGAGAATTTCTAAAGCATATGCTTATCTACGTGCATGCGTTTATGTTTAAATTCTCCTGGAAGAAAATTGATGTTAAGATCTTTCCTATTAATGTTTCCATTGATCTTTGATTTAAAGTATTACAATTCAAACCAGTCAAGCCATGACATTCTCCAATGGCTTTTTGAACCCTCTCTACATCACTCATTCAACAAATATTTAAGTGACTACTATACACCAATACTGTTCTAGGTGCAGAAAATACTGCAGTAAAATAAAAGCCTTCCAGACAAAAAAAGTGGGGAGAGAAGGAAGAAAATATTTCTGCCACTTTCACTTTTCTTAATTAGGAGACTAATATTACCCACTTACAAGTTTGCTATGGGGATTTAATGCGGTGCATATGTAAAATGATGCAAAATAACATTTACTGAATACCAGTACTTTATATGTCCCACTGGTTTTAATTCTCTCAGCAACATACTTTAAATCAGGGCATATGGCCCTAATTTTATAGATGAGAAAATGAGGCCATAAGAGGTTAAGACATTAGCTCAAGCTCCTGAGTGCCAGACCAGCATGAAACCATGATCTTAGACCATGAAGCCCATGTTTTTTATACCAGTGGTTTTGTAACCTAGAACCTTGGATCTTGAAGGGATGCAAAAACTGTTGAAAGATCATGAGTCAACATCTTAAGATTGTGTGCACAATTCAGTAATAATTAAAATTGGGAAAATATGAAATTCATTTATATGCACTTGCTATAAAGGAAAATATTTCAGAATTTCTTGTATATTATTTTCACTAGTCCATGATTTTTCCTTTACAGAAATAAGCAACATGAGGGAAGCTGAAAAAAATCTTGGTGATATGGGGATAATAGGACAACATTAGCAATGATTAGGCAGGGTCATTAGTTTGCTAATCCGTGGAACACAGGAGATCACAGTGGAATTCTTATAAACAGAGTTGGACATTATTCCAGAGGAAAATTAAAGTCAACTCAAAAGGACATAGATTCTGTGGATAACTGGAGAAAGTTGACTGCCATATCAGTAAATTATTTTTATCTATTATTTTGACTCTAAGAAGTAAGAGCATTTTAACTTTGATAATCAAGATAGAGTCCTCCACTGTGAGCGAACAACCCTGAGGCATTAGTGTCCTATAAACCTAAACAAAATAACAACAAAATATAGTCATGGCAAGAGTAATTCATTAAATTAAAAACAGTAATTGGGATGAATTTCCCCAGTGCATATCAATAGTATAATGTTGTAGAAAATTTCCCATGAATTAAATTTAATATGTCTGCAGAAAAAAACTGCAAAATGTATTAATTCATATAATTTCAGAGCAATCTTTGTACCCCAGTGCTTTGCAAAAATTTGTAGGAAAAACATGGGGTACTTTTCTTACTGACTGATATTTTTATCGTGATTATAACACAGCATGAACTTTCAGGTTAATTGTTAGTTTAAGTAAGAGTAAGTCAAGGATAAATAACCTGTAAAGTATCCTCCTGTAAACCTGAAAAGTATCATCTGTCTGTATTTGTCATTGGTGGTGGTACTGGTAGTAGTTACGTAATCGCATAAGTGAGTAGAAGTAAAACTCTTGTTTTGGCAAAATCTATATGTTAGCTGTATTCATGACAGAAAATTTCAACCACAAAATAAATCTGTGAAATGATAACTTTTTTTTCCAATTTTCAATCCCCTAGATAAGTAGTTCAGGTTTCAAAGAAAATGCAAATTCAGGATCTTCAAACTTTCTAGCTAGCTCCTTTTATTAGTATTCTGTTGATCAGAACTCGCTACTTTTCAACAAGATTACATAATTTATAATTGATGTTTATAAAGAAACATCAGAGCTGCTGCAGAATGCCAGTGACCTAATCAATTTTTCTTAAATAATAAATGCCCAAAATAAACAATTTGGAGTCCAAAGAATGGACAGTGAAGATGCCTCTTCCATCTTATCCCTTCTTTTCCTTCTCCATAGGCAATTACTGTTACTATTCTCTTGTATATGTTTCTACAGAATTCTATGCCTGTATAAGAATATTTACATGTATGTACACCCTCAAAAGGACATGTGAGATACTATTTAACAAATACAAGCTTTATTCTTTTTACTGACTGCCTATTAAAAACTGCTCTGAAGAATTGTTTCTTTCTTACATTTGGAAAAAATCTCGGGCAAATCTTGGCACTTTACTAGTTGATCTTAGGTCCATCTTCTAGTCATGAAAACACCTCAGTTCAGTAATTACATGTGCAATTCAGTGCAATAAGAAAAAAAATGCTGTCAACTTTAAAGTTCTATCTTCTCTCCACTCTTACTTAACACAGGTTGCCTGCTATACAAAGAGGCTAGAATGGGCGTCCTGTGTTTCTCTACTTAGGCTTCTCTCCCACTCATTAGGCTGTTACTGACATCTCCTTGTTTCACGTTGTGAATGTGACACCAGTCCACTGTGTCCCCAGTCCTCAGGAGACCCATACCAAGCTCCTTCCAGAGGTGCTACTGGAAGGCGCTTTTTCATAGCTAGGCTTGAGATGTTGGAAAAATATTCCTTCTGTCCTCTCAATAATGAGGTTTGGTTGGCATAGGCTGTCAGTATTCTTTTTCAGTCTCATGTCTTTTGAGGCAGGGGAGAGTCAAGAAATACAAAATCATGTCTCATAAACCATGATTTAAGAACTCATTTGCAATTATTTTGTGGGTAGTCTGGCACCTTATGTGGAAATATGGAACTGACTGGCACCTAGTGTTTTGGGACTCTTGCTGAAAATAAAACATAAATAGTTATATACTGTGTATCTATCTGTCTCTTATCTATCTAGAAAGAGAAGGAGAGCTGAAGAGAGATAATATATATAGAAAATTAGGAATATATACAATACGTATGATATATGCATATATGTGTATATATGTAGAGAGAGAGAGAGAAAGAGATAAAGAGAGAGATACATCTGCATTCTTTATAAAAATCATTTTAGATAAATCATCAAAGAATCAAATACTTTTATATGCCCAGGCTGGAGTGCAGTGGTGCAATCATAGCTCACTGCAGCCTTGAACTCCTGGGCTCAAGCAATCCTCCCACGTCAGCTTCCTGAGTAGCTAGAACTATAGGCACAAACCATCATGCCTGGCTAATTATTTATTTTTTGCAGGGGTAGGTCTCATTATATTGCTCAGACTGGTCTTGAACTCCTGGCCTCAAGTGATCCTTCCACGTCGACCTCTCAAAGCCCTGGAGTTAGTCAAGAGCCACTGCACCCTTCCTATTGTAAATTTTGAGACATATTTTTTTATTTCTAGTATGGGCATTGATTACCCACTGGCATGCATTGTAATTTTATAACAATACAAATAGTTGAGCAATCAAATCACCCATTTCCCCACCTTTTGTCTTACTGAGTCCCTGGAGAGGGCGCTCTGTCCTGAATAAAATGACAAACCTCACAAGTGGAGGCTGTTTGCCCCTCACCCTTTTACTTTTCTTTCTGGAACACAAATGCAAGACACCATAAGCCATCAGGACAAACACCCCATTCAGAATGGTGAAGCAGAAAGATGGGTATATCTGAGATTCTCATGTCTTCTTTAAGCCATGCTTTAGCTTTAGTGCTTGTTTCTAGACTTTCGTTTTGTGTGGAGAAAAAAAATCAAGAATTCAGGTTCATTGCTCTGTTACAGTTCTGTTTTTTCTGCAGTCTTTCCCCCTTACTCTTGGCTTCAGAGTAGCAGACAGACATGGTCAGTGCTTCCCACAAAGCTCATAAAGCTATTGATATTTTACGTGGGTGCCAAACACTTATTTTTTTGGTTGTTGTTTGGGGAGAATTTGTTTTAAATCAAAACAGAATCTCATACATATCGCAGATAGTCTTCCAGGTCAATAGATAAAAATCTAACTCGCTTCTTTTGATAGCTGAATATCAAAATGCCACCAGGTATTTAGACATTTTTCTAGATGTACATTCACGTTAATTATGTTACCTTTTTTATTCATTTATGTATTTAACAATACAGTTAATGCTATAAAAATATATTTAAGGCTGTGTGCAATGGCTCATGCCTGCAATCCCAGCATTTTGGAAGGGTGAGGCAGGCAGATCACTTGAGGTCAAGAGTTTGAGACCAGTCTGGCCAACCTGGTAAAACCCTATCCCTACTAAAAATACAAAAAATTAGCCAGATGTGGTAGTACGCAATTGTAGTCTCAGCTACTCGGGAGGCTGAGGCAAGAGAATCACTTGAACCAAGGAGGTGGAGGTTGCAGTGAGCTAACATTGTGCCACTGCACTCCAGCCTGGGCAATAAAATGAAACTCCATCTCAAAAAAAAAAAATGCTAAGTGCTAATGCTTTTATTTTGTGGGCTGAACTCTCAGCAGTGGAACGTTTGTGATGTAGGTTATGTACCCTTATTTGTAGACATATTACCAACAACTTATGTTCCTACTACACTACATAAAGTGCACATTTTCTTACATTCTCACCAATACTATTGGCAGTTTTTAAAAAAATCTTATATAATTTCAGCCAAACTTAATATATTGGATAATTGTTTTAACTTTTATTTATCAGACTACAAGTGAGATTGAGTGTCTTTTAATGCAGCAGTCCCCAACCTTTTTGGCACCAGGGACCAGTTTTACGGAAGACAGTTTTTCCATGGACTGAGGTGGGGGTTGCGGATGGTTTTGTGTTGAAACCGTTCCAGCTCAGATCATCAGGCATTAGATTCTTATAAGGAGCATGCAACCTAGATCCCTCACATGCACAGTTCACAATAATGTTCACACTCCTATGAGAATCTAATGCCTTGGCTGAACTGAGAAGGGTCAGGAGGCAAAGCTCAGGCAATAATGCTTGCTTACCTGCCAGTCACCTCCTGCTGTGCAGACTGGTTCCTAACAGGTCACAGACTGCTACCAGACTGTGGCCTGGGGTTTGAGGACTCTTATTTTAATGTATTTGTTGGCATTCGCATTTAGTTTGGGTCCTTTTTCCTTGAAGTTCTTTGTCTATTGTTAATATTAGTTTTGTTAACCTTATATATGTCACAAAGGTTGTAGCTATTTTGTGTAATCTCTAATGTATCGTTTTACTTGTTTTTGGAGTCTTTTGCTGCACAAAAGTTTTATGAATTCAGAGTCATAATTCTAGTTTCTTGTTTTGCTACAGAAGATCGTTCACTTAAAAAAATAGATTTTTATTTATTCCATCTGCATCAGTGGTTCTTAAAATTTTTTTAAATGTGCTAGAGTTCACAAAAGAATAGTGCAACTGGATTATGCATGATAAAATTTAAGAGAAACATTCCAATTATTACACGATTGGAGGTATATAGTAGATGCAGGTCTAAATAGATTTAGATTTGACTTTGAATTGACAAGAGGAGGTCAGCTTGTCACAGGATGAACCCCAAAATTGGAGTTCAGCCTGGGAGGCCATGTGGGTTCTTGGACTCGAGCAGGAAATAATTCACGAGTAAAGTGAAAGCAAGTCTATTAAAACGTGAAGGAATAAAATGGCGGCTACCCCATAGCAGAGTCACCCTAAGGACTGCTAGTTGGCTATTTTTATGGTTATTTTTGATAATATGCTAAACAAGGGGTCAATTACGAGTTTTTCAGGAAAGGGGTAGGGAGTTCCCAGAACCAAGGGTTCCTGCCCTTTTTAGATTATCTAGTGTAATTTCTGGGAATTGCCATAGCATCTGTAAACTGTTATGGCACTTTTGGGTGTTTCTGTTAGCATGCTAGGAGTATAATGAGCAGGGAGGACAGCTAGACATTGCTTTCATCACCATCTTGATTCTGGCTGGTTTCTGCCAGTTTCTTTACCACATCCTGTTTTATCAGTGTCGTCTTTGTGACCTGTTCTTGAGAAACAAGTCCTAACAAACTCCTATCTCAATTTGTATGTGACTATGTAGACATTTGATGTTTCAGGCATTAATAACTCTAAAATAAATGTATAGGCTCAGTATGGCTATATATCATTTTACTTGATTTCATATGGTTCAACATCAACTGCATGCCAATTTTTAGTATATATTGGTCTCAAATTTTGCTTCGGTATATGTTTTGGGTATATAGATAAAATGCTCCTTCCAACTGTCCTTTTAGTTCTGGCTACCACAAGTACATTGCCTCTGACCAGCAGCACAATGATGTTGGAACTTGTGTCAGAAGAATCATATCCTTCTTATAGCTCCCATCTACTTTTCGTGCTTTTATAACCTAAACCATGTTCCACTTTGTCAATGTACAATTCAGGATAAAGTCATTGATGTCACACTGAATATTGTCTAATGGAGAGCATTCAGATTCACAACTCTCTTCCACTTTAAAGGCAATTTGTATTAATGACACTCACATATTGACCAATTTTATTTGCCATATTGTATTTTTTTTTGCCCTATACTAAAGGAAGCTTAAGAAATAACACCTAAAATCTCCTGTTTCTCAATTTGGGTTGATTCCTTTTCTCCAAGTGTAATATTTCAATTGTCAAGTGATTTTCTAGTGTAACTAATATTCTACCTACTTGTCTTTCCTCCGACATACATTTTTTACTTGTCTAGTAGAATTTCAAGTGTTAATTGAGCTGAACATTTGAAAGAGCCTTGTAGGCTGTGTTGTCTTTGAGTGCACATTAATCTTCCTATTACTTTTAACAAGAAGCATAGATATTTAGATATTCAGCTATGAAGCAGATAATGGTGGGAAATACAGAGAATTGAATCTTTGAGAAATAAAAGATTAGAAAAAGTTTTATCCTTTTTTTCCCTGCCATTTATTCATGCATATCATAATTCAGTTGAAGATACTAGAAAGGGGTAGAAAAATTTTGGATAGGAAATATTCAGCCAATATGACATAAATTAAAGAGCATATATTCTTATGAATATTCCACTTGAATTCATTTTAATAACAATTTGACATTTTGAAACATTTCTAGCTTGTATTGTATTCAGTTAAGTAGATTTAACCCAGAAGGAAATCAAGAGAAACCATGTCTTTTTGATAAAATAAGCTGTCTTTCAAACATCTGGCCCGACCTCTGGTTGCTGGGATCCACTGCACCGATCACAACTCTGTACTCTTTGAGAGAGAAAACAGGCGTTTGCCGGGACCCTGTGAGATAAACAGAGCTGGCCTCTCACAAGGAATGATCACTCTCCCGTTGTCACATTGAATATTTTCTAGAGGAAAGCATTCAGATTCACAACTCTGTGAATGTGTGTTCAGTGTGTCAAAAAGCTCCAGACCTAAAATGGTCCCATCCATTTTCCCTAGTTTTAAAATTCTTCTGTGAGAAAAGTCCTTTTCTGTCTCCAGAAATTCCTGTTGAAATATAGATGTCTCTAGAACATAAATACCTTTCTTACCAACGAATGGAATTTGTAATGGCTCTTGGTTTTAAAGGTAGTTACATAAATTAATTAAAATTATCTTTTTTTATTTTTTTTTAAGACAGAGTCTGGCTGTCGCCCAGGCTGGAGTGCAGTGGCACGATCTCGGCTCACTGCAGGCTCTGCCCCCCGGGGTTCACACCATTCTCCTGCCTCAGCCTCCCGAGTAGCTGGGACTACAGGTGCCTGCCACCTCGCCTGGCTAATTTTTTGTATTTTTCGTAGAGACGGGGTTTCACTGTGTTAGCCAGGATGGTCTCGATCTCCTGACCTCCTGATTCGCCCGCCTCGGCCTCCCAATGTGCCGGATTACAGGTGTGAGCCACCGCGCCCGGCCAAAATTATCTTAAATAATAAATGAAAATTATAGGAACTACTGCCAGTTTTTGATGTAGTACCAAGCCCTCCTCTATAAATATGGCTTCCTAATTAAGATCCCCATGTTTTTTTTTAATAAGCCACTCCCATAATTTACCATCTATGATTTCCATTTTTTATTTACTTAACGTAAAACTAGAGCTACATTTACAAAACTGTAGGAAATCAGTCAGGGTGGGGGAAAAGTTATAAAAGTTATAGGGAAAGACACAAACCTGCTTGGAAGGCCAGGAGGTTTTGCAAAAGCTTCAAAAGAAAATTTGCCTGAAGGCAGCCAAGTTCTCTTATCCAGAGTCTGAGAGCAAAGGGTAGATAACAAGGGAATGTAAAGGGACTTATCTAGATAAATTTGTTTCCTCCTGTCTCCAGAAACCAACCTTTGATCATTCGCATGCAGGACTGTTCTCTACTCAGTGGGGGGTCGACAATGGTTATTATCCACAAATTGTTTTTGCTCCAAGCCTTTGTCATTAAATCTGGACTAAATAAATGTGAGCAGGGCTAGCTTATTGGGGCTGCACTCTCTCAGCGGCTGCACTGCACTCTGGTCGGTGGTGCAGAGGGGTGCAGTCCCCTAGCCGTGCTCTCAGGCAAAATACCTGTGTCAGCATACTTCTTTCATCCATCGCTCAGCCAGAGTCTGCGGGACAGACTTGGCAGCACAAAATAATATGAATACAGATTTTTTTCTAGACTGTTATTCGTTTCTCTCCTCCTGCTCCCATATTTCACCACAATCTCACACCCATCTAATTCAACAGTAATTGTTTTGGGACAACCCACACTTCTCAGATTTTTTAAAGCTTAGTTTACATAATTTTAAAGCTTGCTTTTCTTTCTTTTTATACTCATTCTTTATCATTTTAGGTTATTTTAGCTAAACTACATTCTTCAATAATAAATTACGTTGATATAACATGTTTAAGAAGAAATTGATAAGCACATCTGGGCAGTGGAAGCAGAGGTACTTTGTGTTTGCTCTACATTATACTATTGGGGCTCAGGATACACTACTCTAAAATATGACTGCAGGAGGCCAGAATATGACCCCAAAATATGCCTCTTTGGAACATTGATTATTTTGAGCTATTTATTTTAAGAAACTGCAGGCACAGGACTAACTTTGAAAAGTGACTCTTTTGTAAGAGAAATTTATATTTATAAAGGAAATTACACTTATTAGAATGTCTCCCTTTCTCTGCAACAGGAAGAGAGGAATGAATAAATGGAGAAGGATTAGACTTAAATCTGCATAACATATCTTACCCTTGTGCTTTTTCTGGCCATCTGTCCATAGATGGGTTTTTGTGGATTTTCCCCACACCCTTCTTTCTTTGTTTTAGCAAATGAAATTTAAGCATGAAGTTTAAATCCTTTATTTGTGACCTACCTTAGAAATGGACCCATTTCTCTGGGTTTTCTCTCACATATATCTGCAATATATGTTTAAAAAAACTTGTTTTTCTCTTTGTGAACCCTGAATACCTGAGACAGGTCTCAGTTAATTTAGAAAGTTTATTTTGCCAAGGTTGAGAATGCATGCCTGTGAAACAGCTTCAGGAGGTCCTGATGAAATATGCCCAAAGTTACCAGAGTGTCAGAGGCATTTGAACCAGAGTGACTCCATCTTGAGTGAGGGCTAGGAAAATGAGGCTGGATCTTGCTGGGCTGTATTCCTAGAAAGTTAGGTATTCCTAGCCTCTAGATGTTTACAGCTAAGGGAACAGCTTGGTAAACAGACTAAACAGACTCAGACTTAGGAGTGTCCTGATATCCCACTATCTTGAGAACAGAAGCATTCTTAATTTTGCTTTAAAGATAATAATATTGATTCTTGCAAAATATAGTAATTAAGAAAATTAATCCTTTATCACAAACCCTGTAGCAGAGCTCATCTCCCCATAATCTTTTTATATTCTATAGGTAAACAAGCATTGTGTCTAGGGTGGATGCATTCCTCCTCTTACTTTCAGGATGCCCTACTCCAGTGTTCTTTCACCACTTTACTTTCTTATTATACTTGCTTTTCTTTTGCACTGCAGACTCATCCCGAATTCTTTCTTGTGCAAGATCCAAGAACCTTCTCTTGGGGTCTAGGTCAGAACCCCTTTCCAGTAACATCTTTCTGGTGACTACAAAGCAATGATACTAAGGAAAACCCCAACCCAAAGGCTAACTTTGGCTAAGTGGTGGGGTTTTGTAATACCTTTCTGGCAAACCCTGAAGGGATGATACTGAAGAAACTCCCTGACCTGAAGGAAGGAAATAGACTGCAGCACAGATTGCCCAACTTGTGTACATGCTGGGGTACCAAGGTAAAGGATGGGATTGGGTTAGAGGCCCAAATTAGAAGAGTTAGAGTCTTTCCTAAGACACCGAGGGTTAAAGCCTCCTCTCAGTAAAAGGCAAGGATGCTTGACTGAACTTGGGCTCGAGGCCAACTTAGGAATCCTAAGATTTAGGGGGTTAGAGGCCCCTCTCAGTAAAGTCTCTCTCAGCTAAGAATAGGTTTTGCTGTATGGGATATTAACTGCTATTCTCTTTGGATTATTCTGCCTTGCCCTCTTTGCTGATGGCTGTGGGTGACAGGGTATGTAAAGGATCATGGGACATGGGGAGCTTTTTCCTCCATATAGGGGGAAACTTGAGAGCTGATGGAACTCCTGGAAAAGATCCCTTTGTGACCAACTGCAGAGACCAGCTTGGTCGGGGAGACCCTAACCCAGCAGCGCTAGAGGAATTCAAGACACACACACAGAAATATAGAGGTGTGAAGTGGGAAATCAGGGGTCTCACAGCCTTCAGAGGTGAGAGCCCTGAACAGAGATTTACCCACGTATTTATTAACAGCAAGCCAGTCATTAGCATTGTTTCTACAGATATTAGATTAACTGAAAGTATCCCTTATGGGAAACCAAGGGATGGGCTGAAATAAAGGGATGCGTTGGGCTAGTTATCTGCAGCAGGAACACGTCCTTAAGGCACAGATCACTTATGCTGTTGCTTGTGGTTTAAGAACGCCTTTAAGCAGTTTTCTGCCCTGGGTAGGCCAGGTGTTCCTTGCCCTCATTCCAGTAAACCCACAACCTTCCAGCGTAGTTGTTATGGCCATCATGAACATGTCACAGTGCTGCAGAGATTTTGTTTATGGCCAGTTTTGGGGCCAGTTCATGGCCAGATTTTGGGGGGCCTGTTCCCAACATGTCCCCTTTCTTTGATTTGCAAAGTGATAAAAGCAAGAGCAGCTTTTTCATGGTGAGCTATTTCTCACAGGAGTCAGGATCCGCATCTGCAGACTATACAAAGACAAACAACACAGATTAAAAGCACAATCATCATTGAAATCACAGAGCTTCCAAGTGTTTTTATCCATTTTACCGGGTTACTAGCTGCTAATCTGTCTGCAGCTCCTTCAAGTACTCCAGTTCCTGGCATTAAGGTCAGGTGTGCTTGGGATGCTTTAAGTATTTGTTCTTTTAATTTTGCCATATCCAAAAACAAGTTTGTAGAGTGTCCTTCTAGATGCTTTTTTATTCTTTCCCAAACTTTGATCTTGTTAAGAGCTATTAATAGTTTCCACAAATCCTTATATTTAGCTCCTACAGCAGGCCATATCATTTGAGGTTGAGGTGCCACTATACCGCCATGGTTCCAGATAATAGAAATTCTTGCCATACTTCTTATCATTTCTACCATCTGACCTTTTTGTTCAGACCATCTGAACATAATGTGGCCATGGCACACAGACTGAGCAGTGCAATTCAAGCTAAACATCCCCTTAGGGACCAGTTAATAATGATTCCATAGGAATCGTTGTGCAGCACCTCTGCCTGTTCTGCAATGCAATCTTCCTAAACAAGTATGTTCATTTTTTCTGTCCAGGTTTAATTTTGTTTACAAATAGGTTTTTGAGGGCGGTATGCCTCAATTATAGGAGCAGATTTATTATGGTAAATACTGAGATCAGAAAGCATGTGTAACTGCATCATAGAGTGATAACATCTAGGCATTATTGCCAGCCAAGATTGATAAATATACCTGATAAGTATAATTGTTCTCTGTGTCAGCGCTTATTGAAGGAATACTCATGGCAGTGGTGATAACTGCTATAATAGCTACCATTAAATTACTCATTGTGACTGGTTGTCCTGCTTTCCTCAGGTTTTCCTCCACCATCTGTGACAGCTTCTTGATCTGTCCCCAGGTGGGTGGCTGTGTTGAACGGGTGTTGTTCATGACAGTTGGAGTCCTCCTCAGCATCAGCCTTGACATGGTTGCAACCAGGGGGTCCTCAGGATCCTCCTGGAATCTCTTCCTTGGCATCTGTCTCATGATAAGTTTTCAGGTGTCTTGATGGTAACCAAATCAGCTGTTGATTTTGGCCTGGAGAAATACAAGCATAACCTCTACCCCAAGTTATTATTTTACCTATTTCCCAACTTTTTGTTATTGGATCTCTCCAGCAAACCAGTTGTTCTGCTTCTGTCTTTGCAGCTGGTTTCTGTAGATGCTGTTCAGCTGCTGATAACATCTGGCCTTTGGGCAGGCTCAAAAAATTTAAAGTTAATAATGCTAGTTTCAATTGTTCATGGGCTGTCCCATAATCCTTGTTTCTCCCCCTTTTTTGTTTTTGTCATCAGTTGTTCATCTGTATGAAATTGTAACTGAGCATTTTTAATTAACTGTGTGGAATGAACCATGTATGAAGAATCAGAAATCACATTAATAGGAGTATTAAAACCAGTAAATACTTCAATTACAGCTACAAGCTCCACTTTTTGAGCTGAAGTAGAGGGCATCTGGAAAACTTTACCTTTTGATTCAGAATAAGAAGCTTTACCATGACTAGACCCATCTGTGAAACAATGAAAACGCTTAGCAGGCTGCAGGTTCTTTACTGCAGGAATTGTAAATGCAAATGATTCACAGTCTTGCTCAGCTAAAGGGATAGTAAAGAAACAGTCTTTTAAATCTATGACTACTAAAGGCCAACTTTTTGCAATTATAGCAGGAGAAGGCAATCCTAGCTGTAATGCTCCCATAGGTTGTATAACTGAACTGATGGCTCTTAAGTCAGTTAACATTCTCCACTTACCTGATTTTTTCTTAATACGAAAACTGGAAAATTCCAAGGGGAAAATGTTGGAGCTATGTGCCCATTTTCTAATTGTTCAGTAACTAATTCCTCTAAAGCCTCCAGTTTCTCTTTACATAGCAGCCATTGTTCTATCCAAATTGGCTTATCTGTTAACCACTTTAAAGGTATAGGTTCTGGAGGCTTAACAATGGGCACCATCAAAAATGATATCTTAAACCTTTGGTGGGAACTTTGTCTTTCTGCTTGAAGAAGTTCTTTCAAACCGTGCAAATTTTTTTCTAGTCCCGTACCAGGGACATACCCCAGTTCATGCATCATATGTTGATTTTGAGGGCTATATAATTGTTCTGGAAGTAGAACTTGTGCTCCCCATTGTTGTAATAAATCTCTTCCCCATAAATTTATAGGTACAAAAGTTATAATTGGTTAAATAGTCCTAGGTTGTCCATCTGGCCCTTCACAATGCAAAATATAGCTACTTTGATATACTTCAGGGGCTTTACCAACTCCAACTATGTTAAATTGAGTGGGTTGAATTGGCCATGTGGACGGTCAGTGCTGGGGAGAAATGATTGAAATGTCTACTCCTGTATCTACCAAACCTTTAAATTTCTTTCCCTGAATAGTTATTTCACAGGTAGGACGTTTATCAGTAATTTGATTTACCCAATAAGCAGCTTTGCCTTGTTTATTTGTGTTTCCAAATCCTCCTGTTCGTTTAATTTCACTTTTTCCCATTCCCACATATGGCACAATCAGGAGCTGTGCTATGCGCTCTCCTGGCTCTACTTTCCAGGGAACAGAAGTAGATATAACAATTTGAATTTCCCCATTATAATCTGAATCAATGACTCCTGTATGCATTTGTACTCCTTTTAAATTTAAACTAGACCTTCTTAGAAGTAATCCTATCGTACCCACTGGCAAGGGTCCACAGACTCCTGTTGAGATCTTTTGCGGGGGTTCCCCAGGCAGAAGGCTCACAGCTTTTGTGCAGCATAAATCTACTGTGGCACTACTGGCTGTGGTGGGGGACAGACATTGTACAGGGGTGAGGGAATGGCCTGAGCTGGAAATGCCCTGGTTTAGAATGGGGCCCAGGACAGGCCCCTCGTGGCATTTTCCAAAATCAGGTTCCCATCTTTATCAAACTTAGAGTGACATCCATTAGCCAAATGTTTTCCTTTTTTACATTTTGGACATATTTCGGGCTCAGCAGTTTTCTTTTTTCCCCTATCTGGTGGCCTGACTTGCTGATTTTTTCTACATTCTTTTTTCATATGACCATGCTTCCCACAGTTAAAACAAGCTCCAGGAAATGGAGTATTTCCTTTATCCACTCTCAGTCCTGCCATTGCCTGTGCTAGCAGAGTAGCCTTATGCAGATTACCTCTGATACCATCACAGGCCTTGATATAATCAACTAAATGTGCTTTCCTGAATTTAAAAGGAAAAGGCTCAAATGTAGCTGTAATATTTCCCTGTTGATCTGGGGGGTGTATTCTAACAGGGAGCTGCCAAGCCTCTGAATCACCCTCACATTTAGCTTGCTAAATTCCAGCCTGAATAGAACTAAAAGTGATCGCTCAAGGTGCTGCTCGAACAGTCACTGGGGCAACTACTTTTTGCCCAGTGTCCTCCAGAAAAGAAAGATCTGAAGGGTCAGGCCACTCTTTTTCTTCAAAATAACAATGAGGGGGTGCAGGAGGGTAGGGATGAACCTCTCCCTTCTTTGCCACTTTAGCTTTAGCTGGCAAACAAACCTGCTCTGTAACCTCTTCTGTTATTTCATTATACTCTCCTTCCTCCTCATCATCAGTGTGAAAAAGTTACAAGGCAGAACGAACCAGACCCCACACTTGTCCCGTTGTTACCCTGATGCTTCCAAGCTCCCCTTCTTACTTACCACAGGGATTGCTTTAAGAGTACTCGGGTGTCCTCCAGCTTAGTTCCACGTTCTCCAACCATCACTCTGGCAACCCTTTGACCTGGATTCGAGCCCCCACAATGGACACCGCTTGCCGAGAACAGCTCAGCCAGGGAGACCCTAACCCAGCAGTGCTAGAGGAATTAAAGACACATACACAGAAATATAGAGGTGTGAAGTCTGAAATCAGGGGCCTCAGCCTTCAGAGCTGAGAGCTTTGAACAGAGATTTACCCACGTATTTATTAACAGCAAGCCAGTCATTAGCATTGTTTCTATAGATATTAGATTAACTAAAAGTATCCCTTAGGGGAAATGAAGGGATGGGCTGAAATAAAGGGATGCATTGGGCTAGTTACCTGCAGCAGGAGCATGTCCTTAAGGCACAGATTGCTCATGCTATTGTTTGTGGTTTAAGAATGCCTTTAAGTGGTTTTCTGTCCTGGGTGGGCCAGGTATTCCTCGTCCTCATTCCATTAAACCCACAACCTTCCAGCATGGGCATTATGGCCATATGAACATGTCATAGTGCTGCAGAGATTTTGTTTATGGCCAGTTTTGGGGGCAGTTTATGGCCAGATTTGGAGAGGCCTGTTCCCAACAACTGACAAGCAGCTGTTTGAACTTTTGAGCAATCAGTGGGTCTTTCTCTGGCCTTCCTGAGTCTTTGCCTTCCTCACCCTGCCTAGGCAATGCTTCCTCTCTCTTTCTTTCTCTCTGTGCAAACTGGTTCATTGAATGGTAAAAATTACTGTTTATCTCCTTTGTTAAGTTTTGATTATTGGAAAAAAGGATTTGTGAGGCTTATCTTAAGCTGCAGTGAATCTGGTGTGCCCTGTGTGTTTTATCATAAAGAGGGGTACCTCAGGATAGAAAACGGGCTTAGAAACCCATAAGCCCACTGTTCAAGATAGCCCAGCAAACTGGTCATTTGTAAACTTTGCTGCAGATCCCTGGTCGGGGTGGGGGGTGGGGAACTGGATGAGGTTTCCCTCTTGTTTTGTATGTCCTCAGGAGTTTGACCTTATAAACATATGGCAGTTCTTTCTCTTGGTCTCCCTCATCACAATGGTGGCTGGGGTTCAGTGTTCAATTCCTGGCTTAGGGAATGAGTCCTTTACCTTCTGTATATTTATATGTGTTGTGTGTGTGATATTTATATCTAAAACAGCTTTGATTAATTGGTTTAATAATAATACAAGCTTAAATCAAATATTTTGTCAGGAAAGTTAAAAGTGTAATGTCTTTTAGTTCACATGACTTAAGTGATCTTTGGAAAATAGAAACAGTTCTATATGTAAGGTGTGTAAAGAAAATGAAATGTCTTTTTGGTAAAAGATTATAAGAAGGCATGGGAACGTGGATGTTTCTGCCTAGATTAAATGGTTAATGATTGTTTTAAGTTTGGATAAAGCTGAATGTTTGAACAAGTTGTGGAAGGTTTGTGAAAAATTCATCTCGTTAAAAAAAATATCTATGTGTGAATATATTGGCCAAAGTTAAAGGGGTATTCAGTTTTTCTGTAAATTAAACATTGGAATACAAGCATACTTTTTCTTAGAGCACTGATCTGCTCTTTAACAAAAAAATTTGAAGGGTCATAAAAGGTTTATGAGAATCTTCCCCATTGTCAAATATTAAAAATTGGGTAGATAGGTCTATAAGGTTTTATTAGGACTTGGGTTTAACATTAACAGTATGTTAATGTAAAGGTGAAGTTTGGTTTATTTGGTACAAAAATCATAAAGGAAATATTGTCACATATAAAATTGGCTTTCTTTGGGCTATATTTGTATAAATATGTTATTGGTATGTGTTCCAAAATTATGGGAAACTCCAATAATTCTAACATAACTTAGTGTGCTTATCACTAATAATTACAATTATTACATAAAATTTTGTATGCCACAGAAGTAACCAAGTTTTCTTATCAATTGTGGCTTTGATAGTGGCTATCCTGACTTTTTATCATCCACAGACAATTGTTGTTTTGTTTTAATCTTCTTCAAAAGGTGGTTTGTAATCAGCTGCAGGACTTTGACAGATGTTCTTAAATGCAAGTTTCTGATGACTTTGAAGATTGTGACATTAGAGAAAAAAACTTTCAGGACTCATGGAGAGTCAAAATTTTCATGGATATCAAATAGGAGTTAACTGCATGGACTGAACTAAAGAAGACTGAAGTAATATTTTTGTTTAAAATGTTGCTGATCCTTTGATTTGTTTTTTCAGAGTCAAGGAAGCTTTTCTTTTGAGCTATTTACAGCTTTTAGCAATTGAGTGAAGTATACTCCTGTGAACAAAATTTGGAACATATTTGTTTCTCTCTACCTGATTTCTCCAGAATTTGGAACTAGTTGTGAGTATTCTTAATTTATGTCAGTATAGTTATTTGTGTAAGTGCAATAAGAATCCATTTTCTTTTGCAACAATACACAGTTGGAGAAACTGGTTATTTTACCAAGGCCTTGACTGGAACAGTGTGTTTTCCTTTAAGGAATTAAACTTGACATATAGAGGCAACAAAAGCCCCTTAGGAAATCTGGCCTCATACTTTGTCTACACAGTCCCTGCACAGGATTCCTGACCTGTATTAAGTAAAGAATATCACTTTCTGATAAGCTGATTAGCCCTAAGTTATCTTGGGACCTCAAAAGGAGAGACATTTACCCAACTCATAGGTATTTGAGGATACAATTCCATATCAGGGCTTGACTTTAGAAAAGTCTTATCTGAGATTCCTTCTATGGAAGAGAGTTCCATCGAAGCCAATTTAAAAAGTCTAAGTGAAAAATAATTATTCTTGCTACATTTTACACAAATAATCAGGCCAAGTATAATAAAGCAAATCAGTCTTAACATGATTTGTCTTTAATAAAAATGGGATACTGAAGAGAGGAAAAAGTTGTGTTTCAAGAACTATGATACACCTGTTATTAGGTTCTAGTCTCCTCAGTTGTTTTTGAGGTTTTTCTCTGCAATTTAGACTAACCATGCTTATTCCTGTGCACCAACCAGTGATCTCTGGCTGCTACTGAGAAGAAATAAGAGGGTTGGTCAATGTAAAACTCTGGATCGATATCCTAATTCTGGGCACATTGGAATCAGCTGGGAACCCCATATCAGCTTGGTTCCAACAATTGCCCAGTTCATGGAAAGCCTTCTAATTTAGTTTACTTGGGATACTTTTACTGAATTTGCTTTGCTATTGTGGAATGTGTTGTGGTTGTACTCTATGTGTAGGAATGCAAGATAGGCTTACTCAATGTTTTCTTAAATTGAACACTTATTAGTCTTTCAGATATCACCTTTTGTTGAAATTCAGAGTTATGAATAGCCCTCACCATACTGATGCTTTCTGACTGAGCCCCTCTCTACCCTGAAAGCAAGAGACCCAGTAGTTAGGCAGGAATATTATCACCCCTATTCAGCCTGAAGAAATTAGAGGAGACAGATCTTCATCTCTCTGCAACCCTTAGCATTAAGGGTCCTCCTGTAAAGGGAGGGGGGAAATATGTCAGAGGTGCTTGAAACAGAGCAACTCCATCTTGAGTGAGGGCTAGGAGAATGAGGCTGGAACTTGCTGGGCTGCATTCCCAAAAAGTTAGGTATCCCCAGCCTCTAGATGTTCATGGTTAAGGGAACAGATTGAAAACATTTACCAAACAGACCCAGACTTAGGAGTGTCCTGATGTCCCGAATATTGAGAACAGAAGCATTCTTAATTTTGCTTTAAAGATAATATCAATTCTTGCAAAATATAGTAATTAAGAAAGTAAATCCTTTATCACAAATTATTATAGCAGAGCTGATCTCCCCATATCTTTTTTATCCTATATATAAACAAGTATTGAACCTAGGGTGGACATGTTTGTCCTGGTACGTTCAAGAATGCCCTACTCTGTCTATGGAGTAGCCATTCTTTCACCACTTTACTTTCATAATAAACTGGCTTTTGCTTTGCACTATGAACTCACCCTGAATTCTTTCTTGTGCAAGAACTGGGAACCCTCTCTTGGGGTGTGGATCAAGACCCCTTTCTGGTAACGAGAGCACAGTTTGGTTTTATACATTTTAGGGAGACATGAGACATCAATCAACATATATAAGATGAACATTTTGATCTGAAAAGGTGGGCCAACTTGAAGTGGGGTTAAGACCTCTAGGCCATAGGAAAATAAGAGACAAATGGTTGCATTCTTTTGAGTTTCTGATTAGCTTCACCAAAGGAGGTAATAGATATGCAATTATCTCAGTGACCAGAGAGGTGGCTTTAAGTAGAATAGGAGGCAGGTTTGCCCTAAGCAATTCCCAGC
This sequence comes from Nomascus leucogenys, assembly GCF_006542625.1. Lineage (NCBI taxonomy): Eukaryota > Metazoa > Chordata > Mammalia > Primates > Hylobatidae > Nomascus > Nomascus leucogenys. The sequence continues at coordinate 41,734,855 of NC_044386.1, read as the reverse complement.
TTGACTTTTCCCTTTACCTAGAGATTTGGGGGTCCCAATATCTATTTTCCTTTCACATCTTGTTAATCTGTCTTTTGTTACAGAGAAGTCTCAATTAAGAATTATGAAGGCTAGAGAAAGCTATTTTTTCTCTCCTACAGTTTTGTAGGTCTTACAGAATAATGGAGTGTGTGAGTTAATCTAGCAGTTACGTGAAGTGGAGATTTTTGAAAGACTTTTTATGTATAATTATCTGTTGCGAGTAGAGATTAGGTTGGGTGTGGTGGCTCACGCCTGTAATCCCAACACTTTGAGAGGCTGAAGCAGGTGGATCACCAGAGGTCAGGAGTTTGAGACCAGTCTGGCCAACATGGTGAAACCCTGTCTCTACTAAAAATACAAAAATCAGCCAAGCGTGGTGGCGGGTGCTGTAATCTCAGCTACTTGGGAGGCTGAGGCAGGAGAACTGCTTGAACCCGGAAGGCAGAGGCTGTAGCGAGCTGAGATCATGCCATTGGACTCCAGCCTTGGTGACAAGAGCGAGACTCTGTCTCTAAATAAATAAGAATAGAGATTATGTCTTTAAGATTTCAGGAAGTATGTCTTGATGGCCCAGGGAAAGGAAGCAAAGAACATGGGCAAGAAAGAGTGAGTTAATACTGTAAAGTGTAGTGGTTAGAGGTAAGAACTCTGGAATCAGGTTATTTGGGTTATGTTCCTGGCTCTGTCAGAGGTGTTTAAACCAGAGTGACTCCATCTTGAAAGGGGCTGGGTAAAATAAGGCTGAGACCTACAGGGCTGCATTCACAGGAGGTTAGGCATTCTTAGTCACAGGATGAGATAGGAGGTCAACACAAGATACAGGTCACAAAGATCTTGCTGATAAAATAGGTTGTGGTAGAGAAGCCAGCCCAAACCCACCAAAACCAAGATGGTGACGAAAGTGACTTGTGGTCTTCCTGACTGCTCATTATATGCTAATTATAATGCATTAGCATGCTAAAAGACACTCCCACCAGCACCATGATGGTTTACCAATGCCATGACTATGTCAGGTAATTACCCTACATGGCTTAAAAAAGGGAGAACCCCCACTTCTTGGAATCGTCCAACCCTTTCCCAGAAAACTCATGAATAATTCACCCCTTGTTTAGCATATAATCAAGAAATAACTATAAATATTCTTGGTCAAACAGCCCATGCCACTGCAATGTCTGTGGAGTAGTCATTCTTTTATTCCTTTACTTTCTTAATAAACTTGCTTTCACTTTACTGTATGGTCTCGTCCTGAATTCTTTCTTGTGTGAAGTCTCAGAACCCTCTCTTGGGGTCTGGATCAGGACTGCTTTCCTATAACAGCTCCTTTAATAAGTTGTGTGAGTTTGGAGAAGTTACTTAAGGCCTCATAGCCTCAATTTTCTTATCTATGTAGGATTATTATTGCCTGTCCTGATTTCTCACAGGGTGATTAAATAAAATGCCCTTTAAGCATTATGTTCTTATTAATATTATTATTTGGGGGTGGTAATACAAGAAGAGGAAGTACATTATTAGCACTAGGAACCAATTTATCCTCATGATATAGCAATTTGATTTTTAAAATATCTAGTATTGGAAGCATATGTAAAGGTTATTTTGTATCAGGACCTATTTTAATACCTGGCTTCTTTCTTGTATCTTATCAAGTGAATGATGAAGTCACCTACTGCCAGAGTATCCCTATTTCCCTATTTATTTTTTGGACTACTCTGTTAATTCATTTATGTTCTCATCAACGATTTATTTAACGTTTAATGTATGTTAAGTGTTAGGCATAGAAATATGGTGGCTCACGCCTGTAATCCCAGCACTTTGGGAGGCCGAGGAGGGTGGGTCACGAGGTCAGGAGATCGAGACCATCCTGGCTAGCATGGTGAAACCTTGTCTCTACTAAAAATACAAAAAATTAGCTGGGTGCAGTGGTGGGCACCTGTAGTCCCAGCTACTCGGGAGGCAGAGGCAGGAAAATGGTGTGAACCCGGGAAGCAGAGCCTGCAGTGAGCCAGGATCGCGCCACTGCATTCCAGCCTGGGTGACAGAGCGAGATTCTATCTCAAAAAAAAAAAAAAAAAAGAAATATGACTTGTCCCTGTTCTTGAGGACTGCAAAGCATAGCTGTAAATACAATTTCATTGAAAGATAATTTGATTACAATGTAATAGGTACTACATTAAGAATACATAAAAAGTAGTGTGTGAATCCAGTGTTTTTCATTATACCAAATTGAGCTTAATATTCCTATAACTTCTGACTTATTTAATTTTGATTCCTGTGAAAGCATGGATTGGTTGTGGCAGATAATTTTGGAATCCAGTGACCATTCTCTTGTCCTCTTCTTCCTAACTAGTAGAACCTGAATTGTGTTCAGGCATTTACTCTCCAGTGTGCTCAGGAAAGGTAACAGTCCCCTCAGGCCATGGGGTATATCATGATTAACCTTCGTTACAATGGTTGAGGGCAATTTTTCTTGAAGCTTCTTGGATAGGTTTTCCAGTTTAATAAAGGGAGGTACCCCATCATCTTCAACAATAGTTGTTATATCTTCATGTAATGCTTGGAATTGTTTCAGCCATTTACAATCATGCAAAGAGACATCACAGGAACACCAAGAATGACAGAATGGAAAGATGATCCTGGTTCCTTTATGACATTTTTTGTCCTGCTGAATTAAGCAACTGTGCAGTAAAGGTTTAACTCACCAGACTCAGAGTGTTAAAATTCTGTTCATTACAAAAATAAATAAATGAATAAATAAATAAAATAACTTGCCCTGGGGGTTCTGAGGGATAACTTCTAGTCCCTTGGTATATCCTGCTTGATGAGAGTATCTGTGTTTACCTGGGGCTTTGGAACACATATTATCAGATTGACCTCTGAAAAGACTAGAGAACAAGTAACTAAAGTCAATCAGGCAAGCACTCTGTGCCTATGTGACTGACCCGTAAAAAAAAAACTCTGGATACAAATGCTCAAGTAAGCTTCCTTAGTTGGCAACACTTTGTATGAATTGTCACATATTATTGCTGGGAGAAGTAAGCATTGTCCATGTAACTCCAATAGAAGAGGACAACTGGAAGGTAGCACCTGTTTTCTCCAGGACTCTACCCTATGCACATTTTTTCTTTACTAACATTAATGTGTATTAACTTACTGTAATAAACTATAACCATGAATATCACCACTTTTCTGAGTTCTGTGAGTCCTAGCAAATCATCAAATCTAAGAATGATTTTGCATCCCTGAAACAACAACCCTGGAAACACCCACCTCCATGTTACATATTATCTGAATTAGGGGTGGAACCATTTCAAACTGTCAATTCATACTGAGTTCCTGTGTAGCAAAGTGTATGAGTTATGACTAAGCTACAGCCCCTTCTCTGTAGTTATCATTAAAACTCAAATTCAACAGTTTACATTTATCTCATTTTCCGCCATCTTACCCAGATCAGACAAGCCTATCTTTTCAAGATTGTTTATAGGTACTGACTCTGTTACCAGCATTTTTGTTATTATTCCTTCCTCATTATTTGCCAAAGTGCATGAGATGTCATCAATCCTGATCAAATCTTTATGCTTGTATATCTTCCATAAGTTAAATCCCATGAGAATGGGAATCTTATATATCTTGTTCACAGCTATCTTCATACCACCAGAAGCATACATATTTTTTGTCAAAATAAATAAGAAGAGAGTTTATCTCTAGGTAGATTCTTTTTAACACATACATTTACCCTAGCAATAGTAATATAATTACCCTTCAACATTCATGTGCAATATATTGTCTATTATATTGTCTACAACTAGCTAGGATAAGAACACCTAGAAATAGAATGTATTTAAGAGTTCTTTTGATGTTTGTGAGATAAGAAAGAGGGAGGCCTTTTGAAGCATAAAAAAGAGCCCATAGGGGAAAGGTCTGGCTTGGAAGATATAGTAAAAAATTCTGACTTTCAGTAGCCACATGACTATGCTAAGCTTCTGGACAAATAAGGGAAGAAAAAGGTAGCCAAGGGCATGTCTACTGAGACAGGAGTAATTTGAGTGTCTTACTTGCCTCCAGTGCAAAACTTAAGGAGGGGTTTTAAAAACCCAATAATCAACATAAAATAAAATATATTTAAAAATATAATATATTTAAAAGTCAAAATTAATGCCAAAAATCATAACAAACAGAATAAAACTAGGATCAATAGAAATGCTAATCCACTCATAATCTATTCACAGTCTGTAAGTGAGGCACCAAGAGGTCATGTACACAATGCTTCCTTTAATATTAGACTGATGAGTTTCCTGGCATCCTATTCTCTCTATCTATATGTAGTTTCTGCTTCCTCCTCCCTAACAAAGACTTTCTGAGGAGTTACCACTGAATCTAAATATACTCTTTTGGAGATAGGACCAGATTTCAATATGGCTTAGGTGTACCATCAAACTGATTACACCCCAAACACCAGGCTATGTATTTTCCTATTTCTCTGCCATTAAAATATGAAAACATCTGCAACATGAATTATTTGAAATTTAACCATATATTTTAAATGTTCTTTCAACTTACACAATGCAATGTTCCTTAACTCATGCACATGGCAGTAATCTGTTATATTTAGAACATATGGCTGCATTTGATATATCAAATATCTTTGGCAAGTGAAGTCATCCAAATTTAATGAAAACTTGTCTGTAAGATGACATAGGAGAAAAACAATAATTTTCCTCTCATTATTCAACATACTTCCTTCAAATTTATGTTGATCTAAGTTGGCCTAAAATTAATATTTTTCTAAAATAACTCAAGTAATTAAAATAGTCTCAAAGAATTTATGAATAGGCATCAAAAGTATGATATTCACAATTGGAAAGTAAATTGTTACCACCTTTCTAGGGAGTATTTTGGTGATATAGTTGAGTCTGTTAAAATGTCCATTACTTCTGACCCTGAGGAAAAAATTTATAATGCAATCAGAGTGACTCAATATAATTTAACATATTAAATACACACACGCACACACACACACACACACACACACACACACACACAAGTTTTAATGGTGACAGTGGGTTGCTTTCCTACTCTCTGGAAAAAGTTTACTTTTGCCCAGGTCAAGGACTAGAAGCTCACCAATCATGGCACCATCATTTCCACCCACTCTCCAGCAGATCTAAGTCCCTACTTCCCAGTCATGAGGGTTTAAAGTACCCAGGGCTGTTGACCTGCAGGTGGGGGCAGTCGTTTTTCTATGACCACTTGGTTGGTGAGTTTCTTCCATCCAGCTTCCTGGTCCTCTGTCCAGAACAGTTTTCTCTCTCTCTCTTCACAATTAGTGAAAGAAACCCTGTTCCTCTAAACTTCTTTCTCCTTTGCATTTGAGTCACCACTCTGCCTCTTCCCCTTCCTCTAGGCCCAATTTTGTATAATCATTGCGAGGGGTATATAGATAGATATCTCTCTATATATAAATATATAGATATATAGATATATATCTACCTAATAGTATAGGACTGATAAAATAAGTTGTAGTATATTTAAATTAAGACTACTATGAAACTATTAAAATAACATTTTTAAAATAGTAAAATAGTTTTGAAATAAAGATGAGTTTAAAACCCAAGATTAAAAAAATGTATAAACTACATGATTGGATAAGAAATAACACACAGAATGACACGGAAAAAGCCAGGAAAGAAGTGCAATAAAATATTAAGAAAAGATGAAAGCAAATGATGGGATTATTGGTATTTTTCCTCCTTGTAATTTCTAATTTATCTTTACTGGTTACAGATTCCCCTTCTCCTTCCCCTTCCCCTTCCCCTTCCCTTTCCCCTTCCCTTCCACACAATTTCACTCTCGTTGCCCAGGCTGGAGTGCAGTGCCATGATCTCGGCTCACTGCAACCTCCGCCTCCTGGGTTCAAGCGATTCTTCTGCCTTAGCCTCCCGAGTAGCTGGGATTACAGGTATCTGCCACCACACCCAGCTTATTTTGTGTATTTTTAGTAGAGATGGGGTTTCACCATGTTGGCCAGGCTGGTCTCAAACTCCGGACCTCAGGTGATCCACCCGTCTCAGCCTCCCAAAGTGCTGGTATTACAGGCATGGGTCACCGTTCCTGTCAGCTTATTTCTTTTAAAAATCAGAACAAAACTTGGTTTAGAAGTAAGAAATGTGGAAGAAAGGTAATGTTTCACCAGAATCTGAATACATGCATTATATATTATTCCATCAAGTGGACAATCACTTGCTGAATAAACCTGATCATGTACAGATTCCAAAGTCGAATTCTGGTTGTACTGATTCTCTACACTGAATTTTAATAGTCTGTGCCCAAGTTCAAATTTGGAAAGGGTAAACTGGAAAATTAATGATATTTTAATGACTCTATCTTTATGCAAAGCCTTGTATGCTACATACATTTTACATGCACTCCTGTAGGGGATGGACAACCATTGTAGAACTGTGAGCAGAGAAATGTTTGCATACAAGAAAGATAACTCAGATGGTAGTGAAGAGTAGTAGGAGAGGCCAGGTTATGCAGGTGAGGAAGTGGAACCAGCGAGTCCTTTTAAATTTTGTAATTTAATATTGAACAGATATAATATAATATTGACAAATTTTTGTAAAATTTAAAGAATAAAACAAAATAAACAATCAATGCCTACCTTCCAACTCAAGAAATAGGACATTACCAGTTGCTTTGAAGAGTTCCCCCTCTGCTGTGACCCCAATCCTATCACTGCTTTTCTCCACCAGTGGTAGCCATTGTCTTGAATTTTATGTTTATTATTTGTTAAAAGTTCAAAATACGTTTCACTTTCACAGTGAACAACTTGTATGGCTTTTCATTTGTTTAGTTTTGCATGTTCTTGAACTTTATATAAATGAAGGCATGCTTTGTATTTTCTTCTGTAAGGGGTTTGGTCATTCAACTTTAAGTTTATGAGATATATCCATGTTGAATTTTGTAGCTGTCGTTTGATGATTTTTACATTATATAGCATTACATTCCATGGATAGCTCTCAGTAGATAATCCTCCTATTGTTTAACATTTGCGTTGCTTCTCATTTTGACCTATTTTAAACAGGCCTCCTTAAATATACACTTCTCTGTAGTGTATGCTAGAAATGGAGTGGCTGGAATAAAAGTGGCTGAATCATCTTCAACCCTAGTAAGATGTCAAACTGTTTTCTAAAAGTGTTTTAGTTTAACTGTTATATATCAGTTTTGAACAGTTCTTTCACTTACTAGCAATTTATTATCAGCAACACTTGCTATTGTCAGACTTTTAAGTTTTCATTCATTGGGTAAAATGACATCTTTTTGTGGTTCTAATTTGCATTTCCATGCCTACTAATGAATTTGAGCTTGTTTTAATACAATTATTGGTCATTTTTATTTCCTCTGCTGTGAAATGCCTGTTCAGGATTTGTTCATCTTTTTTTTTTTAAATAGTTTGCAAATATGTTGCCCAGCTTGTGGCTTGACTTTTCACTTTCTTCAGTATTACATTTGATAAAGAGAAGTTCTTAAACTTCAATGTGATCATATTTATGTTTTGCTCATTAAAAAAAATCTGGTTAAAGAAATACTTCACAAATCTGACATTATGATATATTATCTTCCAAAATTTTAATAATTTTGTCTTTTTTCACATTTTAGTCTTTAGTTCAGCTGGAATTCATTTCTGTGTGTGATGTGAGATAAGTCTTTTTCATGTTTTTCCCTATGAAATAAATTATTTCCTTCTGTATTGCAGGTAGCTGAGACCAAAGATGCTGACCTCCCTCTAAAAGCTGCATTTCTGAATTTCTGAAGGCAAACTGTCTGCCTATATTGTACAGCAAACTAATTTCCTGTATTAAAACTTTTTTTGCTCTAAATTTTTAGGTTAAACTCTGCTTAGATATTGCTAAGAGGGTAGCCAAGTATAGAAACTTAAATTTACTAAAAAAAAAAAAAAAAAAAAAAAAGAAAGAAACTTAAATTTACTGACAGAAATCTAGAGAATGCTTAATTTTTTTCCAGCAATGAAGTAGAAGAGACAGGGATATCCCAGAAGGGTATGCAAAACATCAAGAGAAGATGAGAGAGTAAGTTTTATAGACTGAGTTATTAGAATAATGCACACTGGGGTTTGGGTTGCATAAAAACAGGGTCTATTGGTGTGTATTTATAAGTTCACACATGCACACACAAATATGTACACACACAGACAACCCTCAACATTCTCGTAATTGGCTTTTGTACATTATTTTTCAATTATTAATACCTCAAATTGTGTTTATATAGAGAAATTGAACTTTAGTGCATCACAAAAGAGAAGAGACTTCAATTTCTAGTTCAAGAAATGAATGAGAAAGATCCTTAGAATTTATAGCACCTGGAGATCTACAAGAAAAACTAGTTGATTTTCTTCATTCATTCTTGAGATTTGAAATCAGTCTGTTGCGTTCAAGTTCTTAAATTAGTTGCATGTTGAGTTAATTAGAAAATATCACTATGACTACAGTGACTTCGTATAAAAAGAGAGGTGGAATTTTTATGATTGTGGCCTTTAAGATTATTAGGGAACACTAGGAATAAAACCTAAGGTAATGACTCACTCTGCAATGTAGGTTAGCTAGAGGATAATGACCCATGTGTTCTGATCTAGCAGCATCTCTTTTTCAGATTAGTGGATCCATCCAGTGGAGTCAGATTCCCTTGGGCAAATCATAGTTCTACCAATGATTAGTGTTGCCATCTTGGGGAAGTCATTTTACCTTTCTGTGCCCATTTTACTCATGTTTAAAATGGAAATAACGACATAACTGCTTGATGGGGGTGTTGTTATGTTTAAATGCAATAATACCACTTCAAAGTGCTTAGAGGGGTAACAGATGCATCATGACTGTCCAACAAATTTTAACTGTTATTGTGTTTATTACGTTTAGCTAGTACTCTGTGATGTCATAAGGATAAGAAAGATGAAGGGATCAGGAAAATGAAGATTTTAGCTTCATTCATCTTAACAAGATTCACAGACATGATTTTCCCATTCTCCTTCAACATTCATATATCAATTTCATATTTGTGGGAAGTTTTCACTTACAACACTCAGTATATACCACTTAGAATTATGAAAGGATATCCTGTAGGGCAGATCCACATGCAGAAGAATGAAACTAGACCCCTATCTCTCACCATACACAAAAAATCAAATCAAATGGATTAAACACTTCAATCTAAGACCTCTCACTATGAAACGACTATGAGTAAACATTGTAGAATATTCATCTGGGCAAAAATTTCTTGCCCCACAAGCACAGGCAACCAAAGTCAAAATGGACAAATGGGATCACATCAAATTAAAAAGTTTCTGCACGGCAAAGGAAACTATCAATAAAACATAGAGGCAACCCAGAGAACTGGAAAAAATATTTGCAAACTACTCAACCAACAATGGGCTAGTAACCAGTATATATATAAGGAGCTCAAACAACTCTACAGGAAAAAAATCTAACAATCGATTAAAAACAGACAAAGGATTTGAATAGACATTTCTCAAAAGAAGATATAAGAATGTCAAAAAGCATATAAAAAGTTGCTCAACATCACGGATTGTCAGTGAAATGTAAATCAAAACTACAATGAGATATCATCTGACCCCAGTTAAAATGGCATTTATCCAAAAGACAGGCAATAATAACAAATGTTGACAAGGACGTGGAGAAAAGGGAACGCTTGTACACTGTTGGTGGGAATGTAAGTTAGTACAACCCCTATGGAGAACAGTTTGGAGGTTCCTCAAAAAACTAAAAATAGGGCTACTATCCAATTCAGCCATCCTACTGCTGAGTATATACCCAAAAGAAAGGAAATCAGCACATCGAAGAGTATCTGCACTCCCATGTTTGTTGCAGTATTGTTCACAATAGCCAAGATTTGGAGCAACCTAAGTGTCTCCCAACAGACAAATGGTTAAAGAAAATGTGGTACATATGTGCAGTCATAAAAAAGAACTAGATTTGATTATTTGCAATAACATGGATGAAACTGGAGGTCATTATTTAAGTGAAATAAACCAGGCACAGAAAGAGAAACATTGTGTGTTCTCACTCATTCACAGGATTTAAAAATCAAAACAATTGAACTCATGGAGACAGAGAATGGAAGGATGGTTACCAGAGGCTAGGAAGCGTACTGGGGGAATGGGAGGAGGTGAGGATGTTTAATGAGTACAAAAACAAGAAACAATGAATAAGACCTAGTATTTGATAGCACAATAGGAGGACTATGGTCAATAATAATTAAATTGTACGTTTTAAAACAACTAAAAGAGTATAATTGGATTGTCTGTACCCAAAAGATACATGCTTCAGGGGATGGCTATCCACCAATTTTCCAGGATGTGATTATTACGCATTGCATGCCTTTACCAAAATATCTCATGTACCCCATAAACATATACATCTAGTATGCACCCACAAAAATTAAAAATATAAAAGATTATTTGCATAATGGATAAGTACCATAGAAATATTTGGCAGAGCAAGGAGAAATTGGATATTTTTGTAATGATGAAAGTATGTATTCCTGTACTTTGCCTGTATATTTTTTTAAGTAAAAACTGACCACGAGATGTCACTGTTAACTTACGTATGGGAGGGAAAGTTGCCTTGAACAGCAGCTAGGTTTTGTGGGGCAGGTGTGGTTAGAAATCATTATTTTAAAATCCTTGGCAATAACTAACCCTCAACATGTTTCAGCTTTTCAAAACCACTGGAATGTTTTTAGAGTTTGGGAATTTTTTTTAGTTTTGCAAAATATTTTCAGTTGAATTCACACCCAAGTATATTTATTTGAAAATTTAATTTAAAACAATATGGTTTGCTAACAAAGTTGAAGCCTCTATTCTCCAGTGGAGAATAAACCCACAAAACCAGTCCGAGTTGGCATTACTCTTTTAACCAGGAACAATAGCTTTATTTGAACTAATGCACATTCCCTCCAGAAAAGATTTAATATAAGATGAAAAAGAGCATCGTAGAAGACGCTTTAAGGACTAGAATTGGTCTTATCCCCAAATAGTAGCTTAGGAATGAGAGTGTTAAATTGTTTTTTGTTACCTTTTCACTACAACATTTTAAAAAATTACTTTGCATATGACTTAGAAAGAAATCTATTGTTAACCCCCTACTTTCCAGCATGCTTATCTTTAAACCTTCCTTAATGTAAGTTTTGATTTCCAAAGAAGATCCCATAACTCTGACTCTGTTATGATTTTGCTTTTTGCTCCTCCTGCTTTCTCTGCATTCCTTCTCTTTCCCCTCATTTCTCTTCTACTGACCCTGCCTGTATCATAGTCTCACTCTTAGACCTCTGTTTCTGAACCAATTCTGTTTTCTAGTTCATATGCTATTAGGCTGAGAGTCAGAAGGATTTGGGGAGTGTATGGAATAATCCTCCATTTTATTCAGTCTTGTTCAATTGATTTAACAATAGCTACATGCCAGTCTCTGTGTTAGTCATCTGTAATTGAAAAATTGAGTAAGTCTCCTTCAACAAAGTCTGCTCAAAATTATCAGGATTTTACAAAGCCCCTACTGGGCTGCATGTAATTAGTTATTAAACATTTTCTGAATAAATGAAAAACAATGACAAGTTCACTGCTTTCGAGATGGCATGGAGTATTAAAAAAAGGAAAAAAACCCAAAACATTAGTTTGTACAACAAGAGAGAAAGCGTTATAACTCTGGATCCACAGTTGGTTTTCATCACCTTCATCAAATCACTTATTGCCAAACCCCAATTTCCTCATCCATAAAATTAAGAAACAAGACTAAAAGAGTTCTAGGGTACTTTTCATTTTTTCCCATTCTGTGAGAATTTAGGGTCACCTGTTTAACTATTGAAAAGTATTAATTGCTAGAAAGTTTTTCCTGAGTTGAACTTGATGTCTACTTTCCTGTAGCTTTTAGCCATTGGTCCTAGTTCTGCCCTTGAGAACCACATAGAGCCAAGTTCTTTCCTGCTTCTACGTAACAACCTTTTAAATATTTGTTGAAAATTGTCATTTAACTAAGCATCTTTTTCATCTTCTTAAACTCAACTTCAGTTTCTCACCATCTTAATATTAGTACCAATTTTAGGTCCCCATTATCTTGCTACTGTCCTCTGATGTCATAGGCTTACAATAGTCTTAAAATATGATGCTCAGACTGGAATTTGACACAACAGTTGGAGGAATCAAGAATACATTGAGATCATTGATTTCCAGAATAATTTTTGTAGTCTAATGTCATTACCTACTTTATTAATCAAATCTTTCCAAACCTTTTGCCCATGAAATACCATGACCCAGATTCCCACTGGTCTGATGAATGTGTGCAGTTATATATTTATGTGTATATACATGTGTGTGTTTATGTGTGTGGCCAAAATCTACCTCTCCAGCCTTATACTGAACTGCAATGATATGACATCTAGGTTATGGCTGATTAAGTAGCAAAATAAATGTGTCTGCCAGGCGCGCTGGCTCATGCCTGTATTCCCAGCACTTTGCGAGGCTGAGGTGGGCAGATCGCAAGGTCAAGAGATCAAGACCATCCTCGCCAACATGGTGAAACTCTGTCTCTACTAAAAAATACAAAAATTAGCTGGGTGTGGTGGTGCGTGCTTGTAGTCCCAGCTACTCGGGAGGCTGAGGCAGGAGAATCACTTGAACCTTGGAGGTGGAGGTTGCAGTGAGCCAAGATCGCGCCACTGCTCTCCAGCCTGGCAATAGAACAAGACTCCATCTCAAAAAATAAATAAATAAATAAATAAACTTGTCCTCTTGGTTTCATTTTCTCTTGTAATAACACAGGTCAAGACACCACACAAGCCAAGATGTGTATTACATATATATATATATACACACACACACACACACACTATATATTTTATAGCATATATATTTATTTTTACAGTATATATTCATTGTATAAATAGTACTCATTATATAAATAGTAAGTATACTATTTATACAATAATATACAATATATAAAACATATAATATAGTCATTGTATATACTATTCATACAATGAGTTCTTATTCATGTGGAAACTGTCCACATGATTATTGATAGCACAGGAAAAGGAAAAATCATATTTGCTGAATTTTTAAAAATAAACAACTGAAGCGGACCAGTTGCGACTGGACTTGAAATCCCAAATGTGTGAATTACCATCTAGATTTAAAACCTACAATCTAAATGAATCTATGAGTCAACAAACTCCTTTGGAATATATCACCTAGTCTTAAATGGCTATATAGAAGCAAAAACAGTGGAAGAGTAGTATAATGAAGTGGCTTAGAATGTAGGAATAAGAAACAGATGGGTTTCAAATCTTGTATCTCTCATGTACTATATCGCACATATTTGGCTGTATACCTGCTCCTAGCATTAGTGTAGGGTTTAATTAAGATGAGATATGAAAGGCTTTTAGCATAGCACCTGGCACACAAAGGGCATTCCATAAAATATAGCAAATATGATGAATAACAAACAGGTTGCAAATATGTTTGTACTTTCTGTCTACATAGAATTGAGATATGTTTAAATAAACTGAGTGATGGATTTACAGTGATATCAGAATATCTGGCCCCTTCTGTGATCCTTAGTCAGTGCTTATGAAAAAATTGTCAAGAATTAGAGAACTGGCTTCTGGAACCACCACACACAGGGTTAATGTCTGATAGAAGCTCTATTAGCATGGCCAACCACCCTTCCTCTTTTCTTTCATGTGGTGGTAATAGCATTTGGTTCTGGTTTGTACATAGAATTCTGAGGGAAGGAGGTAGCTAAATATCCGTTTGCTTCTCTCCTCACTGCCTCTTCCACTAAACTTGGAATTTCTTTTTTAATGTGGGGCTCTCAGAAAACTGAGACTTGCTAGAGAAAAGTAAAAACCTCCATATAACAAACCACACCTTCTTCCCTCAGTATTTTAGAAAATAGTTAATTGAAATTAGGGGCTCTGGAGTTTTTCTTCTAAATGAGGACAATTTGGGGGATTTCAAAAGGCTTTCACCATTACCTCATTTCATTCCCATGGGTGCATTTAAGTAACTAGCTCAGCAAGAATTCGGATGACGAATTCCTCATTACTTTGTTATTAAACCAAAGAGTCACTGACTCTCCTCCCATGGCCAATATCCACACTTATTAATCTTTCCACAAAAAGTAATCATTTGGGCCCATATCTTATAATACTTTGCCCCATTAAAATTTGGCTGTGATTCAGTGACCATTTCCTCTACATTGATAATCTAATTATTTGCTCCCACTGATCTCTGTCAAAATGATGATGCTGGAACATGTCATAATTACTACATAAATATGTTATTACAAATTATATATATTACTGAGTTCTCTGAAATGCAGATTGAGTCATATTCACTCACAGGCTTTGTGACATTACCAACTTTAAATTAGGCGATTTTAGAAAATGTATAAATTCTTTCAGCAACTTATTAAATAAGTCATATGCTCCCAAGTGTCTTGTTAGGTTTTTATCCAGAAATTCAGGTTAAAGCCCTTATTTAGGGATCTACAAGATCCATAGGACTTTTCTCTGCTTTTGTTTTGATCTTAATCTTTAAAAACTTTGTTTTGTTATATTTAAAACCAAAATATTTTCTTTTTCAGTGATAATTTACACCTGAAAGATATTTTCTTAAATTGAGGAATCTCAAATTTGGATTCATGAATCTCTTATTCACTGGTCTGTGACAGCATTTTTTCCCTTTAAAAGGAATCTGCTCATTATTAAAGCTTGACAAGTAATACTTAAATTACTTTTATAAGTGGCAAATACTTGTTAAGTTTTCTTAAGTTTTAAGTTTTCTGTAATTTAATTTAATTTCAATGATATTGACTTTATAAGAAGAACATGTTATTCTTAATTTTTCTAATTCACAGGACTAAACAGAAACTACTGTAAACCCATCCTCTGCCGGTTTTGTCACTCAGAAGATACTTAACGTCAGCAATGATGCCTGTTACAGGACATTTTCAGTAAAAGGAATAAAAGGTCCTTGATATTGATAAAGGAATAAAAGGTCCTTGTTATTGATAACAATAATAGTTGTTATCAATGCAGTGTATTAAAACTCTGTTATCTAAAGCTATTAGCTGACAGAACTTAGAAGTCCCTTCAAAAAGGCAGAAGAGATGGACGATGAACGTGTTTCATAGTTTGCTATTTCTACATCAAAACTTAAGCCCTGATATATAATAATGCCGGCAGCTAGTCACTGACTTGTCTTTGTTAACCCCCCTCAATGATTACATAGACAAACGTAGTTTTAGTCCCTTCTCCGTTCCAGTCCATCTGCCACATATTCACTTTTCACCAGCACTTACTTCTCTATCAAAATATTTTCCAGGATGAGAAAAGAACCAACTTCCAGGCAGGAGAGAAATGAGAATGAGTGATTCTTGTTAATGACTACCAGATAAGAATTTGCTTATTTTCCTAATGGTCTACTGTGCCCTGCTAAGCTATCATGTCACAAACAAAATAGATAAGTCTAATGGGAGAAACATCTAAGGTTTCAGGATACAGCCACAGCACCTTTTTCTACATAAAATATTTTTTAAATAAATAAACTAACAGTGGCTGCCAACAAATGAAATCTAAGAATAATATAACTGAGCTTTCAGGCAAAACATTGTTACAACTTGTGAAATCAATGAAAATAAAATCTGTAAGGACTAAACACATACATTCTTTTGTCTACCTTACAAAATATTTCTATACTAAAGAAATAGTGCACAGAAGGACATAAAGGTAGTGAAAACATATTTCTTCACTGGAAGACAAGATTGAGAATTCCAGTCTAGGATTGCATCATTTATACTTTTCTACACTGTTTTCCTTCCATAATTATCTGAGATGCATTTCCCAAAGTAGTCCCAAATAGGAAACCCCTATTAAAAAAAATGTAAACATTAAACAAATAGTAATGGTGGTCTTCAGTCTTCAGTTCACCACAGTGGTCTGACCACATCAAACATGAATGAGTAGGTGGTTTCCAGAAAACTGTCAAATAATAGAAAACAATCTGTTGAAAATAACATTGAGTGGTGGAAAAAGAGATGCCAAACTGTTTCATCCTCATATTAATAAACGAGATAAAGTAAAAATATTAACAAAAACACAATAGAGCAAGAATATCATTTAAGGAAAACATTTCCATATGGTTTATTATAATTAACAGTTATAGAGTAAAAACAAGAAAATGGGGGGAATTTTGGTTACTGTTTTCAGAACCGGTCTGGCATGGAGGTTGCCTTACCTGCCTTCAGGAAACCATTTATTTATTACTCTGTTTTTATCTATCAGTAAATGATGCCCAGGGACAGAAAGAAATCCTGCTTTAAAGAGATATTGAATTTATTGAATTTAACATTTGTAAAGTTGGTTTAGTTGCTTAGCAATCAAAAAAAGTAAGTTAAAACTATTATTATATTGTTTGTGGCATTTAAACCTATAATTAAGGTGACCAAATATTTTCCATAACCCCCCTTATATTTAGCCATTTACACATTTTTTTTGCAATTTTGTGATTTGAAGCTAAAACTTTCCATGGCTTCTATGTATTTATTGCCTGGAATCACTTAAAAATAATTCAGATAAGTTTGAACTTTGGTAATTTGTCTTTCCTCGACTAATTTAAGAAATAGTCATTGACATTTTTATAGAAAACAAAGCACATTCTAGATTTCATTTTGGATTAGATCTTAAAATCAAATGTAACATTCAGGGAACCTTCAAAAAGACCATATATGAGCTTGGAAAATAATAGTTTAAAGATAATAATACCATTCATAAATTAAAACAACGATCTCGACATGCTCTGTTGCAAATTTTACTTTGGAAATGTGTTCCTGCTACTTGGATCAGTTCCTCCTCTCTCATTTGATTTATAACCTCACCAACTGGTTGTTTGAATGTTGTACAGATTATACTATAATAATTACTTTTATATTTTGAAAAAGGCTTCTAGAAGCATTATGTTAGAAAACTTTCCATAACATATGATATGGTTTGGCTGTGTCCCCATCAAAACCTCATCGTGAATCCCCACGTGTCGTGGGAGGGACCTGGTAGGAGGTAATTAAATCATGGGGGCAGTTCTTTGCCATGCTGTTCCCATGAGAGTGAATAAGTCTCTTGAGATCTGATGGTTTTAAAAAGGGGAGTTTCCCTGTGTAAGCTCTCTTTTTGCCTGCCACCATCCATGTAAGACATGACTTGCTCCTCCTTGCCTCCCACCATGATTGTGAGGCCTCCCCAGCCATCTGGAACTATAAGTCCATTAAAACTCTTTTTCATCCCAGTCTAGGGTATGTCTTTATCAGCAGCGTAAAACAGATGAATAGAATATATAATACACATTATATATATTACTTTATATTATTAATCATTTTAGAGGAATAGTATGTAAACATGTGAGATGAATTACAATCTTATAAATATATAGCAAAATTCAATCTTAGATTGATTATAATATTTTAGTTTTAGAGCTCCAACACTTAGCCAATGGATATTATAGGGCAAGAAGTACAGGATGGGGATGGAGAAGAAAAGAGAGGGAAAGGGAAATCTCAATAATATCTTCAGTTTTCCAAAGTATATATAAATTTCTTTTTTTTTTTTTTTTCAAATTTAGTAACCAAAAAGTGGGTGATTAGGTTGTTCACTCTACATTATCAGTACAAGGAAACTAGTTGATGAAGTTTTGTTGTTGTTGTTGTGTTTAAACTTATGAAGATATTTGATAAAGATACTGGAATATTTTCCATAGCTTTTAATCTGAGAGCACAGACTATTCATCATGCATTTATTGAGAATCTTCTGTGCTCAGCTGGATTGGGCAAAAGCAGTACCAAAAGAATTAGGCACAGAAAACTGTTTTAAATAGTGTAACAGAAAGCAGCTGCAATACAGAGTGATGAATGTGAACTTTGAAAGTAAATTTGGTGGGTTTCAGGATTTCTGAGGAAGAAAGTCAAACAATTCTAAAGAGTTGGCAAGGCCAATTGAGAGGGTGGTAAGCTATCCTAAGCCCTTTCTTCTACATTAACTCTGCTTTCCAGTTAGTCTTTAGGTGCTTTAGAATTTGAGATCCTTGTTTCTCATTGTGTGGTCCATGGACTGGCAGTATTAGCACTACCTGGAAACTTGTTCAAAATGCAGAATTTTGTGCCCCAAAACAGACCTACTAAATAAAAGTCTCCATTTTAAAGAGATTGCTAAATGATTCATAGGTTGTTAAAGTTTGAGAGGTATTACCTTAGATTCTGTCTTCTTCTTAACCTTTCAAACCCAGCTGAAAGCGGAAGTTTGTATTTCCCTTTACTTTTGAACTTTAGGAAAGTACCATCTCAAAGAACACCTGTATGTATGCAATGTATTTAAGCAGAAAGAATGGGCTCAAGATAACCCTTGATTCTAGTTCCCTACAGCATACATGTGAATGGGAAACATTCGTAAGTTCCTATTTGCCAAGATCATGTAAATGTGATAAAGCAGATCCGAAGACACATGGGAGTGAGACTAGGAAAGTATTAAGAACATGGGCCTTGGCAGGGCGCAGTGGCTCACGCCTGTAATCCTAGCACTTTGGGAGGCCGAGGCTGGTGGATCACAAGGTCAGGAGTTCAAGACTAGCCTGGCTAAGATGGTGAAACCCCGTCTTTAAAAATTAGCTGGGCACAGTGGTGGGCAACTGTAATCCCAGCTACTTGGGAGGCTGGGGTCACTTGAACCCTGGAGGCGGAGGTTGCAGTGAGCTGAGATCACACCACTGCACTTTAGCCTGGGTGACAGAGCAAGACTCTGTCAAAAAAAAAAAAAAAAGAACATGAGCCTTTTGACTAGGAGCTATGGCATAACCATAGACAGTAGCAAGATGCCTCAGTGCACCCAAAGGCCAGAAGGGATGGATACATCAACAGTGGAGATCAGAAAAGGCCCAGAAGGCAACTAGTGGAACAGAGGTCTCTCCAATCCCCACTCTTAACGAGTTTTTCCTTAAGCTCAGATACCTCCCAGGGAGAGATGAAAAAGAAGGGTAGTGTAGAAACGGGAGAAAGAAGGTAGGAGGAGCACCTGGAATTGGCCTAGCTAACCTGAAAAAGACTAAGTTTTAAACTGGAAGAAAATGGGTTGCCTGGCAGGGCCAAGTTTAAGTTATTTTCTCCCTTAGCAGATATGAAGCTATACGTACAAATAATTCTTTTATGAAAAATAAAACTCTACTTATGCATATCTGGTTGACAATATGACAACTTTAAACTACAGTATAAATATGAGATGTTGGTTAAAATCCTTCAGTGGCTCCTTATGTCTACTTGTGTTCTATCTTTCTTGGCACACCCCATTCTATTTTGTTCTGGCCTACCTCTCTAGCATCATTTCCTGAAACCAGCAATGGAAACTGAAAAATAAAAAATATGTCAAGTAATAGAAGGAAATTAAAGTGTAAATTCTAAGCCATTAGACCTATACTATTCTCTCTGTGTGTGCACACATGTGTATCGTCTGTCTATCTGACTGTGTGTAATATATATAAGAATATTGACTCTTTAACCACTTAACTCTGACCAAAATAATGCTGCATTAAAAAGTATCCCAAAACTCAGTGACTTAAAACACTGAATCAATTATCCAACAGATCTTCAGATTGGCTGACGTTTGTCCAAGTCAGTCTTGCATGGACGGTTCTATTGGTCTTCTCATTCATACTCTGGAACCAGCCGAGTTCACTTGGGCATGGCTCTGCCTCACATGTTTCATATCCTCCTGTGGGACCAGCAGGCTAGTCTAAGCATATCCTTCTTGTGCTACCATAGGTTCAAAAGTACGGGACCAATCATGTTGTAGCTTTATAAACTTCTGTTCATGTCACATCTGCTAATATTCCACTGGTCAAAGAAAGTCACATAAAAAAAAATAGTCAAGGGGTTGGAAAATTTATTCCACAAACTATAGGAAAGCACTG
Organism: Nomascus leucogenys; assembly: GCF_006542625.1. Lineage (NCBI taxonomy): Eukaryota > Metazoa > Chordata > Mammalia > Primates > Hylobatidae > Nomascus > Nomascus leucogenys. Next base: position 41,714,805 of record NC_044386.1, on the reverse strand, counting down.
AAAGCTACATGCCAAAGAGTATAGGTTTATAATTTAATTACTGCAGATAGAAAAGTAATGCACTCTACCGCAAATCTCGTTTTTAAAATAACTGCCACCACATCATACGGAAAGATGTGTAGCAATTAGAGATACAAAATCTGGCACAGTAGTGCTTAATCTCTCCACAATATAACCCCATAATCAAGTCTTTTCATTTTCTATCTTTTAGGACAACTTATTTAAAGGATTACAAAATGATAGCTGAATAATATTTTGTAATCAATGCATTCATAAATGTGATTTTATCATTTTCATGTTCTTTTAGAGGAGCGAACAAACTATAGCTTGTGGGCCAAATCTGGCTCAGCACATGATTTTGTAAGTAAATTTTTATTGGAACACAGCTGCTCTCATTTGCTGATGTACTCTCTGTGGCTGCTTTGATGCTACCACAACAGAGTTGGGTAGTTGTGCCCAATCAAATATTTACTGAAAAGCTGAAAATATTTACTATCTCACTCTTTGCAGAAGTGTTTGACACTCTGCTTGTCATATTTAAGGCAATTATACCTTCTATTGCCCTTAGCTGTCAACAAAGTTCTATCTTCCTTCAAAAATGAAGAAAGCTTTAAGGAATAATGGAGCCAGGATCTGAATGCACACCTGGCTGACTCTGAAGCCAGTACTTTCATCTAATAGATTATGCTGTTTCCAAAGTATTTATAATACTTTGAAGAATGCCACCCCTTATATGGGTGGGAAAATAGAGGGCCCAATGTATCACTTACATTCAAATTATGCAAAAATTTTGTTAAAATTTTTAAATTCTTGAGCTAATAAAATTTATATGCCAGAGATTTGTGAATCTGAATTTCAGCAAAGGTCATAGGTCGTCCTTATTTACACTAAAAATAAAGATCCTGAGGTATAAGTGAAGGAAGCAATGTGTGATTAATACTGGATTTGAGCTGGGTTTGAGGAGAGTTGAAAAAGCTTCACATCATTATGGCGACAAATTGAGTAGAGAATCGATGCAGCCTGGGAAAATAAAGGACTTCTAAAGAGAACCAAAAAAATCACTGGAAGTTATCTAAAATATACTTGGAATACATAGTATTCTAGCTCATCCTCAGTTTTCCACTTCGGGTCTACTATTGTAATTATGATTGTCATGTGAATCTCCAATCCAGAAGCAGCTCAGATAAACAAGAAAACTTAGGAGGGCAGAAATAGTGTATGCATGCTATATAAACAGATGTCTGTTTCATGGGAGGAATTTTCTTGTAATCCACTTTTCCAGTATATATTAGGGGTATGTTATAACAATATCAACAAAAATATGATAAAACATTAACACAATAAGAATAGATTATCATAATGTAATTTATATTGTCAATTGTCTTTTCAGTCAAAATATTGATGGTGACTTTTCTTTCTGTTTAAAAATTGTAGGGAAAGCATAAAGCTGAAAACAAAGGGTCATTAGCACCCTACTTTGCAGGTTCAGAAAGATGTCTCTAAGTAGCCTAGAGTAGAATCTAGCCACAGTGCTGCAGGGCTTGCCAAGAGACATTGGAAGCAGTCTTACTACCGCCCCTCAGTTGATAAATATATATGAGCAATGTTGCTTTGCTTCCCCAAAACAAAGTTAGGCACTGTAAGTAAATCTTTCATAGAGACTGGGGAATTCCTGCAGAAAGAGGTGCTTGGTGTCTTGTCTTTCCCAACTAGAGACTTTTTGAGATACGGAGACTAAAATCCCAACTCAGGCCAAAGCTAGGGAAGATTTTAGTGAGAGTATCCTCAGAATAAACATCTGAAATCTCAGAGTATGTTACACTATTCTCTTCAGTTGCTTTTATTCAGGTATGAGAAAAATTAGGAGAACTTGACATGTACCCTCTGCAATTTGAACATAGATATTTGTGCTTTTCCTTGTATAGAGATTTTTGAGGCCTGGAGGTCTGGTGGAATGGGATACAACTTCAAGTTTTCAAAGGGTCATAGTGTAATGTGTCTGGGAATAAAAAAGGGCCCCTTAGGGTTATGGGAATGTGCAAGAAAGGATACCATGGGGGTTAGTGGTGTGGGATGAGCTGCAGAGCTGCTCAAGAGGTCAAAGAGGTCAAGTGATTAGATGTTTATATTAGAGAAAGGATTGGGGATTTTGTACCTTTGACTTGTCAAAGAGAGTCAAGACTGTACTTTGGAGCAGGCAAAGAGCCTGGGGCAAGGTGAAAAAAAAAAGTCTGTGTAGTACTTAAGCATCATATGAATAGGACGCTAGGAGAAAAGGTGAGACCAATTGAAACCAGAGTGAGGTCAGAGAATCTCTCCACCACAGATACTTGTCCCCCACCCTCATTTCTCCACAGTGTCCCTACTGTGGAAACTAAATGCCAAGAAAGGGAAGAAGATGAGGTTTCTCTGCCACCTTACTCCAAGAGCTGAGAAGGCAAGGTTTTAGCCTGTGGTGGATAAGGCAAGGGGATCCTTTCTGCTGGGAAAACTGGCTAGCCATATGCAGAAAGCTGAAACTGGATCCCTTCCTTACACCTTATACAAAAATTAATTCAAGATGGATTAAAGACTTACATGTTAGACCTAAAACCATAAAAACCTTTTAAGAAAACCTAGGCAATACCATTCAGGACATAGGCATGGGCAAGGACTTCATGTCTAAAACACCAAAAGCAATGGCAACAAAAGCCAAAATTGACAAATGGGAACTAATTAAACTAAACTAAACAAATGGGATCTAATCTAAACTAAAGAGCTTCTGCAGAGCAAAAGAAACTATCATCGGAGTGAACAGGCAACCTACAGAATGGGAGAAAATTTTTGCAACCTACTCATCTGACAAAGGGCTAATATCCAGAATCTACAATGAACTCAAACAAATTTACAAGAAAAAAACAAACAACCCCATCAAAAAGTGGGTGAAGGACATGAACAGACACTTCTCAAAAGAAGACATTTATGCAGCCAAAAAACACATGAAAAAATGCTCATCATCACTGGCCATCAAGAGAAACGCAAATCAAAACCACAATGAGATACCATCTCACACCAGTTAGAATGGCCATCATTAAAAAGTCAGGAAACACCAGGTGCTGGAGAGGATGTGGAGAGATAGGAACACTTTTACACTGTTGGTGGGACTGTAAACTAGTTCAACCATTGTGGAAGTCAGTGTGGCGATTCCTCAGGGATCTAGAACTAGAAATACCATTTGACCCAGCCGTCCCATTACTGGGTATATACCCAAAGGACTACAAATCATGCTGCTATAAAGACACATGCATACGTATGTTTATTGTGGCACTATTCACAATAGCAAAGACTTGGAACCAACCCAAATGTCCAACAACGATAGACTGGATTAAGAAAATGTGGCACATATACACCATGGAATACTATGCAGCCATAAAAAAGGATGAGTTCATGTCCTTTGTAGGGACATAGATGAAACTGGAAACCATCATTATCAGTAAACTATCACAAGGACAGAAAACCAAACACCGCATGTTCTCATTCATAGGTGGGAATTGAACAATGAGAACACATGGACACAGGAAGGGGAACATCACACTCCGGGGACTGTCGTGGGGTGGGGGAAGGGGGGAGGGACAGCATTAGGAGATATACCTAATGCTGAATGACGAGTTAATGGGTGCAGCGCACCAACATGGCACATGGATACATATGTAACAAACCTGCACATTGTGCACATGTACCCTAAAACTTAAAGTATAATAATAATAATAATAAAAGATTAAAGTTTTTAAAATAAAAAGAAATATGTCTAGTACTAAAACAAACAAACAGAAATCTTTGCTAATAACTGAAAGTAATTGCTGGGAGATAATCCCCATGAGTGTTTTGCATTTCTGTACTTCTTACAAGTAGATGCACCAGCTGACTTTGTTCTGGACCCTCTTTATGAGAGTATCTGTATAATAAATACTCTCTGAAGCAAACATAGTGTCTCTATCTGGAGCAAAAGGCCAGTATAATAAAATTGATGTCTGTATCTAGAGCAAGGGCAAGCAAGAATCCTGTCAATGATGAAAGATTTGGGTTCCCCGGACTTGGGTTTCATCTCCTGTAACGCAACCTGCTGCATGTGCAGGTGGTATGTGGCCCTCTTCACCTCACCCTGTGAGAAGTGAGACTTGTGCAACTAGCACAAAAATGCAAATGCTCTGATACTTCTATTCTTAAAAAGAATAATCTATCTTTCTGCTCTGACCCATGAGTTTTATATCTTCTAACAGCATCAGTGAAACCATGGTAGGCTAACTTGTCTCATTTTTCACTGTTCATGGGAGTATATGTATATAAAATATACTTACTTGCCCCTCCCAGAAGACTGCTAAAGCTTCATTCCTTTATGGCATTAGGCTCAGGCATAGAGTCCAGAATGTCATTGCTGAAATGATATTCAAATAATGGATAAGACTCCTCTGGTGCAGTTATCCCTGATCTGAAGATCTGTGAACTAAAGTTATCTATTACCCATATGGTATGCTGAGGTTCAGATAGGGACCTATAATGGTGAGATAGGGATAGATAAACCACAATATAATATCTTCTTTAAAAATGATCTCTGTGGTGGTGAGAGGCACATAACAGTCACTAATTTTGAAATTCTAGAATCTAGCCCTCTTTATTGTTCTAGGGGCAAAAATAGTGTGTTCATTAGAACTCAGTGCTACTCTCTGAGAGTGTTTTTGTTTGTTTTGTTTTGCAGCTCTTTGTTCCACCCTCTGGGGTCTTTATTTTCTATGATAATATACTGCATTTGCATGTGAATAGTTTTCTCAGGCTATGTTTGGCCTGTAGGATTTAGAAATCTTTTTTTTTTGTTTTAAATATCTTTGTTCCTTTTAGTGCAAGCTAATATAATTCCTTTCAAAGCTTTGTGGATTTCCTGAGTATCAAATTATAAGAGTATAAAACACATACCCTTAACATCCTATAAGTCTTTTTTATGGCTGAGAAGTTTATAAAGCACCATCTTAAATATTTCTCAGTTCTCTAAAAGAGGTCTTATAGCTGTACCCTTCCTTGACTTTTTGCTATTTGAAATCACGATTTACTGTCATTACCTTGTGCTTGATACTTGCACTGAGACCTGTTTTTACCTTGAAAACCTTTTGCCAAGTGGAAAGCCTGGGAATGAAAAACAGTTTTGCTTTCCAACCCAACAAGTTCTCATTTGTAAACAATTCCTCTAAATTATGTTCAAAAACTGAACATTTCCCCCTTTAGTTCACTTCTTTTTTGAAATACTTTAAAAAGACCATTTATACTTGCAGTATTCTTCTTGAAAATCACCTTCTCTAGACTACAGATTGATAGTCACTTTCAATTTACTGCAAGTGATAGCCTCCCAATTGTTCTACCAATATACAGCTCCAATCCCCTCCACCTTTTAATAGCACTCTCCTTCCTGCACTTCAAGCTTCCTTCAACAATCTCCTTACTGCCCAGTCCCAAAGCCACCACCCCTGTATTCGGTTATTATTACAGTGGTATCCTACTTTCAGATGCTAATTTCTATTTCAATTATCTATTGCTGCATAGCAAACATTCCAAAAACTTAGTGGGTTAAAACATCCACCATTTTATTTCCTCACAATTGTATAGGTTGGCGGGGGCTAAGCTGCACCATTCTTGTGCTGTTCTTGCTTGCGGTCAGATGGTGGCTAGAGCTGGAGCATTCAAGACAGCTTCCTCCATGTTTAGCTCTTTAGCAGGATCCAAAGCCATGCAAATATATATCTTAGAGATAGTCTTTTGTCTATGAGTTTTATAGTGCCCAAGTGCTATGCCTTAATAGTATGGAAACTCTTTCCCTCTCTATTTGGGTTTTTCCACATGACTAGCTTGAACTTCTTCACATGGTGTCTGGATCTCAAGAGCAAGATTTCCTAAACAACAAGCTCCAATGAGCAAGTGTGCATCAAGTCTCTACTTAAATTATGCTTGCATATACCCCATTAGTCAAACTAAGTAAATTCAGGAGATTACACTCAATTTTGGACAACGTAAATACCTTAGGACTGGTTCATTGGTTCACATAAGATTCAGCCCTGCAACATCAGAGCTTTCTTCATATATTTCTATTATTGCACTAATAATTTTGTAGTTTTGATTATTTCTTTCTATTTATCATTATGACCACAGGAACTAGATAAAAGGTCTAGAATGCAGTGGGTTAACAATAAATATTTGTAATTCTTTCTGAGTTAATGAATAAATACGGAACTATCAAGATGAAATCTATTTAAAACTATCAGATAGAGCACTTCATGGATGGGGACCAACTTTGTCCTTGTATTAAATGCTTTTTGAAGACGTATAGTAATTTTTGCAAAGGAAAACAAGGTTTGTTAATATTAAAATATGAACTCTTTAGAGAAATAATGTATCACATGGAAAAGTATTTAAGAATATCTTAATTCTTCCAGTTAAGAGAAAACATGTAAGAAAAGAATTTATTATCAAGCTTTGGGTTTTGAGAACTTTTAGCATTTAAGTGAGGGGATTCTGACTTTAGTAGTTTCCTGTTGCTATAACAAATTACCACAGATTTAGACATTTAAAACGTCACAAATTTGTTTTCTTTTGGTTCTGGAGGTCAGCAGTCGAAAATCAGTTTCACTGGGGATCTTGAGGATCTGGAGGCAGAATCAGTTTCCTTCCCTTTTGCTTCTATCAGAGTATTCCTTGACTTGTGGTCCATGTCAGGTAGCCATCAGTATCTGTAATCAATTATCATGCTATCTATCTTTCTGGTCCTGTTACAAGAATTATAAGAAATAAAATTCAAGATTTAATATCAATTCAAAATATTTTCCATATAAGGACATTCAGTTTGTTTGAAGCTTTTGGGTGATTATTATCAACATGAATAAAATACATATAAATGTACATATAAGTAAATAACATCTGTTTTAAAAAATGTCATTAACAGAAAAAAAGAAAAAAAAAAACAAATACTGTTTATAAACATGTAAAAAGAAGTAAAGCATTCACAGATTAAGACAGTATGTGTTGGACATACACAAGGATAGGAATGTCCATATAAAAAAAAGAAAAAAAAAGCTTGCTTTTCTTCTACTCTCACATACCACAACACACTTCTGACACCCGATTCTCCAGCAAACTGGGTGTCCTCTAATTCAATTCAATTCTGACAGTATCTACCTGGAGGCAGCACCAGATCCCACAGTTTAAGAACTCAGTGTCACAAGACTGCACCCACCTCAGACCCCAGTTGCAAGTCCCAGGTTGTTATCTTTGCTTCTGACTAATTGGCTGTAAATTAAGGTTTCTATGATCTCTTTCCCAGTTTGATTAATTTACTAGAGCAGCTCACAGAAGTCAGGAAAACACTTACTTATGTTTAGTTTTTTATCACAAAGTTATTACGAAGAACACACATGAAGAGCCAGATAAAGACATGGATAGGGCAAGACACATGGGAAGGGGCATGAAGCTTCCATGCCCTCTTCGGGTGCCACCTTTCAGGAATCTCCACTTGTTCAGCTATCCAGAAGCTCCCCAAATCCAGTCCTTTAAGTTTTTTTGTGGAGGCCTTATTACATGGCTATATGGATTAGATCATTGGCCATTGTTGATCACCTCAACCTTTGGCCCCTCTCCCCTCTCTGAAAGTTGGGAAATGGGGCTGAAAGTCCCAACCCTATAATCATGCCTTTGTCTTTCTGGTGACAAGCCCCCATTCTGAGGCTATTTAGGGGTCAGCCACCAGTCATCTTACTAACATACAGAATACATTTTTATCAATCTGGAGATTGCAAGAGTTTTAGAGCTGAAGACTAGCTATCTATTCACAATATCATACCATGGATGGTGGGAGACCCTCACTCAAGAATAGAGATCCCCTGAGCTTGTGAAGGAGGTGAGAAAAAGATTTGTGTTTTCTGGCAGTGTAACCAGCAAAGCAGCAAGATCCCTGATGTGAATGAGATTAAATAGGAAAACATTCTCTCATCAAAACCTGGTGTATTAGTCTGTTATCATGCTGCTCATAAAGACATACCTGAGACTGGGTAATTTAAAAAGGAAAGAGGTTTAATTGACTCACAGTTCCACATGGCTGGGGAGGCTTCACAATCATGGCAGAAGATGAATGAGGAGCAAAGTCACATCTTACATGGTAGCAGGCAAGAGAATATGTGCAGGGGAACTCCCATTTATAAAACCATCAGATCTCGTGAGACTTACTACCATGAGAACAGAATGGGAAAGCCCCACCCCCGTGACTCAATTACCTCCAACCAGGTCCCTCCGGGGACACATGGAAATTATAGGAGCTATAGTTCAAGATGAGATTTGGGTAAGAACACAGCCAAACCATATCATCTGGCCTAGAAGCAACAGAGACCTGAAGAGGTTGTGCAAACAGAGGAATGGATGATTAAATAGTTATACCAATGAACATCCCCCAATGCCTTGGCACTGGAAAAGAACCAAGGGATCAAGATAGGAAGGACACCAGTAATGATGACAATTGAATTTTTTACCAGATGGATAGCATGGAGTCTCAGCATCAAAAATGAAGTTGTAGAAAAATTTAAAAATATATATATTTTTGCATGCCTGAGGTTGAGGACTAAAGTTTAGTCCTACTTGCTTAGCTCTCTCTCTCATGCTTGCTATATAATTTTTAACATTGTTTCAAAAATATAAAAAGAATTATAATTTTGTGTATAAACTTTTGAAATGAAAGTATAAACATATTTTAGAAAAACACTTATCTCCCACCCATTATTACTCTTTATTGGTCATATTAACTAGGTTATTTTTAGATTCATATTTATTCTTATAATGATATATTTATTAGAGTTCCTGAGAAAAATATAAAATTTTTCTCCCTAGACTTGAAGTATACTAATTCCACAATTTCCTGTTAATAATATCTGTCAAAGGTATTACACTGACTTTTTCAAAGTCGTTTGTTACTCAAGGGAAAAAGTGTTTGTCTCTATGTTCTTATTTTGACATTGCTTATTAATGTCAAATTATTATTTAGAATCTGTATACAACTTCTTTTTCCTCTGAGAGCAACTGATTTATGCAAAATAGCTATAAAATGATTTCAAGAAAGATAGCCAAGAGTCCTTCCTACTGAGAATTGTAACTTTAATTTTCAGATAGTTTTGTAAGAATTGCCCCATCTGATTTTCAGAACAATAGTATATAGTATGGCAGGCATTTTCACGTAAATTTGACTAAGTAAATTATTCCAGAAAGTCAAGTGGGCTATTGTGAGGATTAGAAGTAGAAATTCCATCTGCTCAATAAATACTAACCACTATTGCTATTATTTTATACATATGAGAAGTGAGGCTCCAAGTGGTTATGGCTTGTTCCATTTCTTCTGACCCAGAGTCCAAAGTTTTTTCCTCAATGCCCAACAGAGTCCCTGTTAATTTTTCCCTTCAAAGAATGATAATTGTCTTAGTAGTAGAAAAACAACAGGAATAATCTCACAGATTGTATTCCATTTGCAGGATCTCAGCGTAGGCTCAACATTTACTTCTGAACAAAAGGGCTCTGCCAAGTCCAATCCCCTCATCCTCCCATACTACCAGTGTTTATCTTTGGAGGAAAAAAAAAAAAAGAAATCCCTAAAAATATCTTACTCCTTTTCTCTCAAAGGTGAGAGAAAAACACCTTTTGAAACTACTCTTGCTGTCAAAGTTCAGTCCTTGATTTGTGAAGCCTGGTCTTGCAAAAGTACTAAATCAAAGTAAAATGGATTTACATTTGTAAACTTTGTTTCCACTTAATGGGATTAGAAAGACCACTCACATTAAACAAACAAAAACATTGGTTCAGCATCAAGACAGCTAGAACAGTAAATTAACTATATACAAACTTCGAGACTCAATGTGAATTTAGGCTTACAAATTCTATTTTAAGATGGTTTGAAGAATCAAGAGACTTCCAGGGTGCATTTATGTTTTTTTACATCTACTCTTTACCTGAGCCGTGTGCACTATTGAAGAGAGAAAAGACACAAAAGAATGATACACAATGTGCAGTGAGGTTGGTTGGAGAGCAGTTGAAAGCTCTTCTAAACCTAAACTTCTCCAGACGCAAAGATTTAAGTGTGAAGATTTAAACTCACACAAAAGCAGCAACCCTTCTGCTGAAAATCTTCTCAATATGCAGAAAACAAATGCACAACACTTTTTCAGAATATACAGCAATAAACGTTTTCTTACTTAAAAATAAAAGTACCTTAAGCATTCCCAAATAAATTAGCTTTGAATATATCTGGCAGTATTATGACCCATTGTCTGCTTACACTTTCGAAAAAATTTCTTAATCTTTTAATTATATCTGTTTACATTCTTATCTTCTCTAAAAGAGAACTCAGTACTGTCTTAACTTTCTGGCCTTCCATAGACATCAGATTTCTCCATCTGGAAATCAAGTAAGGTATATGAAATGAAAGCTGCAAACAGGATGATTATTTACTAATTTGTTTTGTCTTTGGGCTTTTGCCAACATATAATCACAATAACCAAGTAAATTTGTCAATGCAAGTGATAGTCTCATTTTAATTGAGAGAGAGAAAGATCATGTTAGGACTTGTGCAGCCACAGGGCAGATGATATAAGTAGAGCTGATAAAATAGGAAGGAGGCTAGTAAATGGGCCCAAAGTTTTACTCAAAAAGTTCAACTAAGATAACAAAAGTCAGGCAGATGCTATAGGGTAAAGTCAGCAAGGCGATTGGGCAACTGGATTTGAGGACCAAGATTAAGTAAGTGGCAAAACCCAAATCAATGATTCTAGCAACAGAAAGATACTTGGGCATAAAACCTTGAGGGACAAGAAAAAAAGGTTACTTTATGCAGAGCCCTGTGATCCTTACAAATGCTTCTTTTACAAGCAATGCCTATGAAATATCAAGAGGAAGTTTAGGTGTGTTTGGTGTTTTAGCAAATATCTTAAATCATATATATTCAGATCAAGCCTCAAAGTTAATCTATTGAGGCTGCTGTTAACAAGCACAGTTCTGAAATCCTCTTGTTAAAATTGCTTTAAATTATTGCATCATCTCACTTATATATGTAAATCTAAAAATATAACAAAACAAAACAGTTGAATATGCGGAAATAGTAGACCTGTGGTTACCATGGTGAAGGGAAAGGGGAGAGATAAGTCAAACGGTAGAGTTGCAGTTACATAGTGTGAGTAAATCTAGAAATCTAATGCACAGCATGAGCATAAAGTCAACAATATTGTTTTTTGTAAATGGAAATTTGCTAAGAGAACATGGATTTTAGGTGCTCTGACTCCAAACCAAAAAAAATTACTATGTGAAGTTATGGATATGTTAATTTGCTTTCGTAGGTATCGTTTTACTATTTATGTATATCAAAACATTATTGTAGACCTTAAACACAGCAAAAAATGACAAAAGAAAAAGAAAATAATAAATACCTGGAAAAATATTGTTTTCACGTCCACCTTTAAACCGCACAGTGAGATCAATGATATTATTCATGGAGAAGACAAGCTGAATCTATGCTTATGCTTGTCCACTCTGCTTCCCAAATCTCACCCCACATTGATCATTATTTCAAATAAAAGTAAAATAATTAATTAGCTACTACTTTTTGTGGCGATCAGAAAATTTAAAATAAAAATGCGGTACTGCTGCCTCATTCACATTCTCAAAATGCCAACAGTGGCCTAGGGAAAGTGATACAGAGGGTCCTTTGCCTCAAATATCTCATTCTTAGTGGGTGTTAGAAAGCTGTGAATAGTTACAAAACTTACATGGGACCTTGCCTCATTGAGGTGACTTGAGTAACTCCAGTCAATGCCTTACTGAAAAAAATATTCTTTTCACCATATACTTATCTTGCATATCCCAAATTTCACTGATTGGGTGCCATCGACCCTAAGCTCTATGTACTTGCAAATGGACCCTTATCTCCCACATCTACAACCAAAACACATGCTGAAATACATAACTCTTAGCCCAATATCCATTAACAAATAGCCAGTGATGTGTTACTGTTCAGAGATAGGGCCTCCGGTACCTAGTTTTGCCTCATTTTGCAGCACTCAGAATAAATGAAGTGCTTTCAAAATTTACAGTGTTCAATGTTATCAGTTCTTCCTCATTACTATCTTTCCATAACATTTAATTTTTGTGGATTATACCTTTTAGAATGTTGTACATCATCACTAGACAACTCCTCACCCACCCCCCCAACACACACTTTATAACATTGTTTTCTGTAATCTCCAAACATATGTACAAAAAGGGGTTGTTATGGTAGTAATAATCATGAGTTAAGGGGCAGGAAGATGAATTTCAAAATATAGCTCCCCAGAGTAAAAATATATTTGCCTAGTTTTCTGATTGATGCGGATTTATTTTTGGACCAGGGAAATAGCAGGAAAGAGAAAAATTTACCTACTCCTAATTAAGTAAAGCAAGGTTGAAATACCTATCACAATTTTCAACTCAATTCTTTTACCTTCTAGTTTATGAAAATTTCTCACAGATACTTGCAATAGGTTGTCAGTTCTGGTTTACAGTATTCTGACTTTTGTGATCTTCCTGTGCCTTCACAGATAATGTTTGTGAAAAGTTGAGCCCAGCTGGCTCATGGGCTGCAAACCATATGCCATTTTACACCAAAAACCTCTGTTTTCTCTCTGGACCTGCTTGCAATTACTCTCATCCTCTGATTTCCTGGATTTCTGGCACTTTAGCTCAATTTCTACATCTGTTTCTAACCCACTTGGTTTGGTGAACATCTCCTTCCAAGCTTTTTGGACTTAGTTACTCACACACTCTGGGATCTGCTCATTTCTCTGGTTTTGGTGACATCTATCCCATCCCCTAACCTGCTACCATTCCCCTTTTGTACTGGAACAATTGACAGATAGGGTCTTGCCCCCAGAACTACAGCCAAGTGAAGAATAGTAATAATTATTTTGTAATACCAAAGCCCATGTGGAATCCGTGAATCAGGTGAGCTTGTCTTTCTAGGGTATGAGTATTGTAAAATTATTTTTTAATTTATTACTGTTTTGTGTGTAGTTTTTGGCCTTTGGTCTTTAAAGACAATTTTTCCATGGTATGCACTAAATAGAAAATATGTTATTTAGGCAAGAGGCTTGGGTTGCCAGATAATATTTTGAAAACAAATACAAGAAAATCACACGAGATGATTACATAAAGAGCTGAAGCAAGACTATGAAGTGTAATGTCACTAAAGATTATTGGGTTAAGATCTGAAACTTTTATGCTTTTTGTATTATTATAAACTTAAACTAATGAAGCTAAACTGATTCAGAGGTTAAATATCACCCAAGTCATGCTGAATATTAATTCTCATCTTTTTTTTTATATGTTTTTGAAGTCAGAGATGGGAAGAAACAAGAACTTTGACATGCTTGGTGTTCTTGCCCAAGCTTTGAAGATGTTTACAAGTGAGCAAATGTTTATACTTTTGAAATGACTGGAAATGACTTCACAGTGGATCTTAAAATGGACCAGTTAAATATTATTCCAGGAGGCCAATTATCTAGTTATTAAAATGAAGCATAGTAAGTTAGCTGCTATTATTGGCAGCTGAAAGAATAACAGACATGATTTGGAGACCTAAAATAATTCCTCAGATATTTAGTAGAAGTAAGAAGATTAACAGTGAGATACCATCTCACATCAGTCAGAATGGCTATCATTAATAAAAGTCAAAAAATAACAGATGATCATGAGGTTGTGGAGAAAATGGAACACTTATACACTGTTGGTGGTGGTGTAAATTAGTTCAACCATTTTGGAAAGCAGTGTGGCAATTCCTCAAAGAGCTAAAAACAAAACTGCCATTCAATCCAGCAATCCTATTACTGAGTATATACTAGAGGAATATAAATCATTTTACCATAAAGACACATGCACACTTATGTTCATTGCAGCACTATTCACAATAGCAAAGACATGGAATCAACCTAAATGCTCATCAATAACAGGTTGGATAAAGAAAATGTGGTACATATATGCCATGGAATACTATGCAGCCATAAAAAAGAATACAACATGCCTTTTGCGAGAATATGGATGGAGCTGGAGGCTGTTATCCTTAGCAAACTAACACAAGAACAGAAGACCAAATACCTCATGTTCTCACTTATAAGTGGGAGCTGAATGATGAGAACTCATGAACACAAAGAAGGAGACAACAGACACAGGTCTACTTGAGGGTTAAGGGTGGGAGGAGGGAGAGGAATAGAAAAAATAACTGTTGGGTACTAGGCTTATTATCTGGGTGATAAAATAATCTGTACAACAAACCCCTGTGACATGAGTTTTCTTATATAACAAAACTTCATGTGTACCCCTGAACCTAAAATGAAAGTTAAAAAAAAAAAAGAACTAAGAAGGTCAGCTTCATGAACAATGATGTAGGTATCTTTAAGATGAGTATTCTAGTAATGTGTTTATTACCATGTTTATTTCCTGTCTCTCTAACTCTTTAAACTTTCATTGTCCTACAGTTTAACATCTGCATTGTTTATATATTCTATATATATATTTTTATTCACCTGATTTCAAAACCCTTTTTGGATTAAAAAGGCTTGAGATTGAACAAATAGCATATTTTAAAGTAGTTGTTTAATTTGTTTTTAAATTACATATAAATTTTTCCTTTGTGAAGGAATTGACATTTTTATTTCTTTTTTCTTTAAATAACTCCTTCATGTTCTTTGTAATATGAGACCAGTATGCTTAAAGATATTGTCTTTGAATCTAAAGTCCAAGTCTGGTAGGAACTATTTTCCTTTTATATTTCTAGTACTCAATTTTTAAAAATTGATTTGTATGCTACTGGGTAGCACATTTAATTCAACTTATACTACAAATAACAAAAATTATCTTCTTTTTTCTTTCTTTTTATTTTTTTCTGTTTTTTTAATAGCAATGTTTTTTCTTTACCACTATAGTCTGTATGTCAGAATACACATTGCCCACCTTGCCCAACAGTAGAAAAACATAAGAAGAGAAAAACATTAAAAAATGACAAGGAAGTTAATGGAAGGTTTGTGCATTTATTTTCCTTTTAAGATTTTGAATCATTATGAGTTTTAAAACCATTTGTAATGTTCTTGTGTTTAAACCTAAGCAATACAAGTAGTAAATAAGGTTTGTTTAGTAAGTGAAATATGACCCAATGTGCATTTACTGTACTGCTTGGCTTTATTTTGTTACCATACTTTGAATCCTAAGCCCTAAGAAACAGTTTCGCAAATTTATCGATGACGCGAAATAAGTAAATACATATATATTATTTAAAATCTATTAATGATAGATCATTAAAATCAACTCTCTAAAAAAGGCATGCATGTTAATAATTCTGAAGACTGTGATCTAAACGTGATCCCTTTTGAAAGAGATCAAATTGCAAGTAAAATAGTATTTTTTTTAGTAACTTCTGAACTGTTGATAAATTCTTCAACCAAGGAAAAGTTTCTTCCTGTCATCAAACGTTGAGGTGATGATGAGGATCATAATTAGAATGGAAGCTACAAGAAACAGTTAAGGGTACCTGTTACGAACTGAAAGTTTATGTCCCCCCAGTCAGCAATGTGATGGTGTTTGGAGGTGGAGCCTTCAGAAGGTAATTAATGCCCTTGTAAGAAGAGGCCAGAGAGCTTGATCACCTTCTTCCTGCCATGTGAGGAGCCAAGAAGCCAGCTGTCTGCAACCTGCAAGAGGACCCTCACTAGAAGCTAGCCATACTGGCACGCTCATCTTGGCTTTCCAACTTCCAGAACTGTGAGAAATATATGTTTGTGGTTTAGTCAGTGGTCTATGGTCATTTGTTTTAGCAGTCCAAGCCAAGACAGTGCCTTATTTACTACATACCATTTATATTATTATATCGGCTCCTTTCAGAAACCCATGTTCAAATGAGAGAGAAGATACTGAAACACATAACACCTTTACTAGTTTTTAGTATATAAATCTTGAGAAATAGTTTGTTATTAAACTATTTCATCCAAGAAATGCAGATTCATGTTGTTTCTAATTTTTTATATATAATTGACAAAATGAAGAAACTTAACACCATCCTAGATTTTAGCTGCCCAAAGAATGAAAAGAATGAAAAAAAACCTTTGAAAACCCACAAGTGATATGGATCTAATTTATGGATAAGTAGATATAGATAAGAAACAGAATACACCTTTCTAAAACTGTTAAAATGACACTGGTTCTAATTATGCTTTTATTTAAATTGAAAGACAAAGCATTTACATGGTATCTCTAACCATCACAACTTTTGTGTGACAAAAAGAAATTATCACCAAAATATACCTCCTTAAGTAAGTGTCTGATTTCACACTTCCAGAAAAAGTGCTCTTTCTGGTCAAGCCAGCAAGAATTGAGAAAGATTAAGAAAGTGCTTCAAAGATGTTTATTAAAATGTGAAGTAGATGTAGCATTAAGCATGCCAAATAAAGTAAAACTGTCATCGAGAAGATTCAACAGCTATGAAAAGAGTTCTTCAAAATATATGGTTTTCTAGATGATAACAAAATTTATCAATTCCAAATGTCCACATTAGTCTTTCATAAAGACACCAATGAGTCACAGGAAAAAAATTAAAAATAAAAAAATACCCTATCTCAGGGAGTCATGCTAACAACCTGATGTGTTTTCTTCCACATATTTATGTCTGCTCATAAGTATTTACAAACATATATTTGCATATATGCATTTGGAATTTTTTCTGTTGCTGCACTTAAATTTTTTTTCATGATAAAACAAGATCTCTGCAATTTGCTTTTTTAGGTACACTATGTGTCCCTGACAACCATCCAGGTCAGCTTGATGATTAACACATTTGTTTTATAGCTACATAGTATTCTGTAAGTATGATTTATTCAAGTATGTGTGTGTGTGTGTGTGTGAGAGAGAGAGAGACAGAGAGAGAGAGAGAGAGAGAGACAGAAAAAGAGAGACAGAGGAGGATATTCAGGGATTCTGTCCACTACAACATTTTGCCACAGGCGGCAGTGCTGAAATGAAAATACTTGAACACATATTTTTATGATTTTACTTTTTATGATTTTCAAATTGTGTCTGCAAGGTCAAAGAATAGATTTGTTGCTTTTAATAAGTTATCAAGAGATTATTTACTACTACCCAAATTATATTGTAGTTCTTCTTGAACCATTTAATTTGTGTCCTCCTATCAGTGAGGAGAAATATTTTATGCTTAGACCTTTTGCAATATTTCTTTCATGAATCATTGCCATTTTCTATTGTCCATTTTTCCGTTAGGCTCTATGATTAGCTTATTAGGCTTTGTGGTTTATATGCATCAGAAAGAGTAAAACTTAATTTTGTGTGGAACAAATACTTACCCTGGTATAGTATATTTCATTAGAATTTGTTTATAGAGATATTTGCCATAGAAAAGTTATTTTTTATTAGTAAAGTATGCTTTGTACTTCCTTTGTGGCTTCTAAGTACCCTTTTTTGGTTATTATACCTTTATCCATAAGTATCTTTAAATATTACAAAAATTACATATTCTTTTAAATATTTTAAAGATTGATTTTATTCATTTAGGTTTTAATCCACTTTTAATTTTTTAGTTGAAAAGTAAGAAAAGTACATAAATCATGAGCACAAATGGAATTAACCAAGTAACAATCAATCTGCTCAAGAAATTGAGCATCACCACCACCTCCTTCTGCACTGTCCAAATCAGCACCCCAGTACTCCAAAGCAAATGTTACTCACTACACTGACTTCTAACACAATAGACTTGCTTTGTCTGTTTTCAACTATACAAAAATGAATCATAGAGTAT
Source organism: Nomascus leucogenys (assembly GCF_006542625.1). Lineage (NCBI taxonomy): Eukaryota > Metazoa > Chordata > Mammalia > Primates > Hylobatidae > Nomascus > Nomascus leucogenys. The sequence goes on along the minus strand of NC_044386.1, from coordinate 41,696,930 downwards.
GTGTTGTTTTGTATCTGGCTCCTTTCACTAAAATTTTGGTTTATAAAATTCATCCATGTGGTTGAACACAGTTGCAGATTGTTCATTTTAATTGTTTTACAGTATTTATTATATGACTAAAACACTACTTATTTATTCTATAATTGACAGACTTTGGGTTGTTTTTGCTTTGGGAGTATAAACATTTTTATATCTATGCTTCAGGTACATGTTCATGAATTTGTACTGAGTAAGTACTTGAGTGTGAAATTGTTATGTTATGAGATATATAGTAGTCAAATATAGAAGATAATGCAAAACAATTTAAAAGTGATTGTAGCAGTTTGCTGTATTCTACAGCAGCAGACTGTAGCAGATGACTGTATTCTACAGCAGCAGCATGTGAGATTGCCAGTTGCTCAAATTCTTGCCAATACTTGGTATTTTTTGTCTTTTAATTTTAGACATTCTGGACAGTGTGTAGTAATTTTTCATCTTGGAAAATTACATTAAATTAGTATCAATTCCTCTAATTTTGATAACTTTTTCATAAGTTTATTGGTTATTAGATATTTTATTTTGAAGTACTTATTGTCCATTTTGAATTGGGTCATCTGTTATTGAATTGTAAACATTCCTTGAATATTTAAATATGAGTGCTCGGTCAGTTTTTGTCACAAATATCCTCTTTTTTCAATTTTTGCCCTTTTATTATTCTGAAAATGCCAATTGATAAAAATCAATTTTACTATTGTTCAATATATCATGCTTTGTTTTTTCACAGTGTGTTTTTTGCCCTGTATAAGAATTCCTTCTCTCATTTGGCATTCATTTGGCTTGGCAAAATTGGCATCTTTTTTTTTTAACCTGTAACTTTTCCTCTTTGGTGATATACCCATGGTAGGGGTAAGGGAGGGACCCATAACAAATTCTAGGTTTCCATTTTGCCTAACAGGAGTTAGAAACATGAATTTGTTTAGGAATATCACTCTTCCTTCTCTCATATTTTTGAAGCAATTTTATTTGAATTCTTTAGATGCATCTTTGACATCAATATTTTTTGCCACTAGTTCCACTTGATGAGTCACCGAGTACTTTTTCGTAATGCACTTAATCTTCACATGGCCTAAGTTGTTTAAGATGCAGCCCCTTTTCAATCCACAGCTGATGGTCCCTGGTATTTCCTCACACAGTTAAATCTCATTTGCATGGCATAAGACAGTTTTTTTCTCATTTCTTCTAAAGACATATTTTTGATTATCTCTGAAATGTAACCAGTATATTTTCACTCTGAATAATTCTAAAAATTCATGTTTCTCATTAAATACAAAACCTATAAATAATTTGCACTGGAATAATTACCAAATCTTTGTTCAATTTTTTTGCTATCTTCATTAGTCAACCCTGTCAGGTAAACTTGATAAGCATCCCAAAGCATCCCAAACTGCCTTGAGGGCTATCATTTAAGGCTAATATGTCCTCCTCAACTAGATAATCATTGCTTAAAACATACTGAGAGCATGACACATAATTTGAGATACTTTGTAAGAACTCAAATATATAACGATTCATTTATGAGAGATAATCGTGTAGAACAAAAAAAAATCAAACCTGCCTTACATGCAGGCATTTGTCTTTACTATTCAATTTTGTCCCCCATAATTCTGAAATAATTTAAGCATTCAGGTTATAAAGTTTCTCATAAGTGCAACCTTTGAATGTCTTGTAGTAAATTTTATTTTCAGTTTCTCTTTAATTCAGGTGCTACTCATTACTGTTTCTTAATTTCCAATGTGCTACATTTTATTTTTGATTCCTAGTTTTATTAGATTGTCACAAGTAAATATGCAGGTGTTTTCTGCCAGAAAAATAAAAAGAAAAAATGACGAATTGGAAAGTCTTTACCCTGTGAACCCTAACCCTTGTTGATAGAAACTCCTGTCAAAGAAGTTTCTACTCTCCAAGGTCTCCCTGCATGCCAACTGCATCTCTTCCAACTGCAGGAGCTGGGAACAATTCAGATCAGTGGAGCAGTGACCCTCTAGTTCTAACAGCACTGGCATGAACAAACAATGCCACCAAAAGCAAGTCCATAGGGCAGCCCCTTTCCAAAGGATTCTGCGACTTGAAGTATTCAAATAAGACTTTTGCCCAGCTTCTGGGAAAAGTAATCCTTATCCACCAAAAGTATCTTGGTTTTTGCTTGCTACCAAAGAGAGCAAAGTCCTGTAGCAGCTACTGCTCTCTCAAGCACAGATCTCAGAATTCTAGCCTTATACGCATCCTCCAGGTGAGGTCAGCACACCCCTCTCAGTATTAGATTACTTCCCAGAGAGACAGAGAAGGACCATGGCATCTAGGGATGTGGCCAAGATGCCATACCTAGTCTGAAATGAGTATTTCGACACCATTCTTAAACATAGCTAAAATGATTGCATTCATTGCCTCTGGTACAGTTCTAAATGGATTTTACAAGTATGATTTGTAAGATATTAATAGATGACAAATGAAAGATGAATAAATGTTTGGAAAATGCTTGGCGATATGGTTTGGCTCTGTGTTCCCACACAAATCTCATCTCGAATTACAATCCCCAGAATCCCCACGTGTCAAGGGAGGGACCTGGTGGGAGGTGATTGGATCATGGGAACGGTTTCCCCCGTGCTGCTCTCATGATAGCAAGTGAGTCCTCATAAGATCTGATGGTTTTATAAGCCTTGGACAGTTCTTCTTTCACACATGCTTTCTTTCACCTACCCACAGGTAAGAGGTGCCTATCTTCCCTTCCATCATGACCGTAAGTTTCCTGAGGTCTCCCCAGCCATGTGGAACTGTGAGTCAATTAAACCTTTTTCCTTTATAAATTACCCAGAGTCAGGTAGTATCTTTACAGCAGTGTGAAAATGGACTAATACATTTGGTTAACTAGAAAAGTTTCTTTACTGCAAGATTTGTAAGAGGCTTTAATATTTGAATACACATAATTTGCTTTTGAGGCAGAATTTCTGGTGTTTCTAATTATTTTGACTGAAGAACACTTTTTTGCTGTAGTTGTTATGTCTGTTTTCGTCGTTGTTTTAACATCATTTCCAAGATTACGTTTCTACAAAACATACTTTGGAAAAAGTTGGCCTTTACTTTTGTTCCAAAAATTACTGAATATATCACTATTTTCTTAATTTTCAAGTATATTATTATATAATTCTAATTATAATAGAATTATTCAGATTTAATTATTGTAATGTAATTTATGTATTTAGTAAAAGTAAATAATGAAAAATCATCTAACAATTTTCAAAGTCAAACCATACATGGCAGATAGAATGAAAAGCTAGTCTCTTTCCCAACCTAATATTCAATTCTATTTCCCAAAAGTAGGCACATATACACACAATTATGTTTTCTAATTATATCTTTTAAAATATAGATATATAATTAGGCACATACTATAATCACTCTTTTGCCCCTTTTAAAAATAATCTTAATTGAATCTTTAGATATCTCTGTATTAGCTGTATACTAAGATTTGTTTCACTTTTAAGACCTGCATTATATTTCATTGTATGAATATATTATTACTTATTTAACTAGTCATCTGTTGAAAGACTTTCAGATTGCTCCAGCTCTTCGCAATTAAAAGCAAAGCAGAAGTAAATAAACTTATAGATATATCAGATGGCAGAAATTTTTTTAGGATAGATTTCTAGTAAGGTAATTGCTGGGTCAAATATCAGGCATATGTTTAACTAAAAATTGTCTTCACCAATAAATCTTTCCCAGTTTCTGTGTCTAGTATTGTATTGCCTAGGTTGTCTTCCAGGGTTATTCTGGTCTGAGATTTTTACATTTAAGTCTTTTATCCATCTTGAGTTGATTTTTGTATATGGTGTAAGGAAGGAATCCAATTTCAATCTTCTGCATGTGGCTAGCCAGTTATCCCAGCACCATTTATTGAATAGAGTCTTTCCCCATTGCCTATTTTTATCAGCTTTGTCAAAGATCAGATGGTTGTAGTTGCATGGCCTTATTTCTGTTCCATTGGTCTATGTGTCTGTTTTTGCACCAGTACCATGCTGTTTTGGTTATTGTAGCCCTGTAGTATAGTTTGAAATCAAGTAGCATGATGCATCCAGCTTTTTTCTTTTTGCTTAGGATTGTCTTGGCTATTTTTGACTCTTTTTTGGTTCTGTATGAATTTTAAAATAGTTTTTTCTAGTTCTCTGAAGAATGTCATTGGCAGTTGGACAGGAATAGCATAGAATCTGTAAATTTCTTTGCACAGTATGGCTGGTTTAATAATATTGTTTCTTCCAATCTGTGAGCATGGAGTGTTTTTCCACTTGTTTCTGTCATCTCTGATTGACAAATGGGATCTAACTAAACTTAGCTTCTGCACAGCAAAAGAAACTATGAACTGAGTAAACAGACAACCTGCAGAATGGGAGAAAATATTTGCAAGCAATACATCTGACAAAGTTCTATTATTGAGTGTCTATAAGGAACACAAACAAATTTACAAGAAAAAACAACCATTAAAAAGTGGGTAAAGGACACTTTTCAAAAGAAGGCATACCTGCAACCAATAAGCATATGAAGAATAGCTCATTATCCCTGATCATTAGAGAAATGCAAATCAAAACTACAATGTGATACCATCTCACACCAGTCAAAGTGACTATCATTAAAAAATCAAAAAGTAACAGGTGCTGGTGAGGTTGCAGAGAAAAGGAAACACACATACACTGTTGGTGTGAGTGTAAATTAGTTCAACCATTGTGCAAAGCAGTGTGGCAATTCCTCAAAGAACCAAAAACAGAATTACCATTCAACCCATCAATCCCATTACTGGGATATATACCCAGAGAAATATATTAATATGTCATTCTACCACAGAGACACATGCATGTGTATGCTCAACGCAGCAGTATTCACAATAACAAAGACATGGAATCAACCTCAATGCCCATCAGTGGTAGACTGGATAAAGAAAATGTGGTACATATACACCATAGAATACTATGCAGTAATGAAAAAGAACAAGATCACGTCCTTTGCAGGAACATGCATACAGCAGGGGGCCATCATCTTTAGTAAACTAATGCACGAACAGAAAAGTAAATACCACATATTCTCACTTATAAGTAGGAGGTAAATTAAAAGAATACATGGACACAAAGAGGGGAACAGCAGACACTGGAGCCAACTTGATGGTGGAGTTTGGGGGGAGGGAGGGGACCAGAAAAAATGACTATTGGGTTACTAGGCTTAGTACCTGAGTGATGAAATAATCTGTACAACAAACCTCCATGACACAAGTGTACCTATACAAAAAAAATGCATGTGTACCTTGAACCTAAAATAAAAGTGGAAAAAAAAGTTATCTTCAAAAGCAATTATAAGAGGCTGGGCACGGTGGCTCACGCTTCTAACCCTAGCATGTTAGGAGGCCGAGATGGGTTGATCACTTGAGATCAGGAGTTCGAGACCAACCTGATGAACATGGTGAAACCTCGTCTCTACTAAAACAAAATTAAATGTGTGTGGTGGTGTGTGCCTGTGATCCCAGCTACTTGAGAGGGTGAGGCAAGAGAATTGCTTGAATCCAGGAGGCAGAAGTTGCAGTGAGCCGAGAATTCGCCATTGCACTCCAGCCTGGGCAACAAGAGCAAAATTTCGTCTCAAAAAAACAAAATAGCACAAAACGAAACAAAACAGAACCCAAAAGCAACTATAACAATTTAAACTATTTAAACTAACAGTGTAGGGGATTTCATGTTTAGTTAGATCCTTGCCACGGAATTCTCACATGTTAAAATTATTGCCAATCTGACAAAGGAAGATATAAAAATACTGAGATTGTATAAATGATGATTAAGTCTGACAACCTCGTACAAATGAGCCATTTTCAGCTCTTTACGAATCTATTTACTTTGTATCTTAGTCTAATAAAATTTTAGCTTTTCTTATTTATTTGTAAGGCATTTTCTCTGTTAAGGAAATTAGCTCTTCCTTACTCTGATGTATATTGAAAATATTTTCTAAGTTTGTGTTTTTGTGTGTTTTATATTATGTTGTACTTTTGTTATAGTGTACTTATTACAAAGAAATTTGAATGTATTTACAGTGTACCTACTTTTATGGATTCTGGGTTTTGAGTGTTGCTTAAAAAGGCACTTCCTATCAATGTCGAAAAAGAAAAAAGAGAACATATTTACTGTGTGTGTAAGTGTGTGTGTGTGTGTGTGTGTGTGCATGTTTAAATCTTTGATCACTGGAATTTTATTTTGGTGTAAGTAGTAAGGTAGAATTTCCCCACAGTCAAGGCTTTAAATGACTGTAGATTCCGCTGACACCTTGATTGTAGCCTTATGTGAGACCCGCACCAGAGGCACACAGCAAAACTGCTACTGAATTTCGGTTCCACAAAAACTGTGACATAATCAATATATATTTTTTAAATTTCTAAGTTTTGTGATAATTTGTTTTGCAGCAATAGATAACTAATAATGCTTGTTTTGTTCCAAAATGATTATAACTATTTCTAGTGTTTAATCACTTGCCCATTTACTCAAATTTTATTTAAGATTTATTTAAAATTCAGGAATGGATGGTAAGTTTTACCAAATGGTCTTAGTTTTTGGTCATTTGACTTATGAATATGGTGAGTTATATTAACAGATTTTGTAATATTGAATGATCCTTATATTCCTGGAATAAACTCCAGTTATTTTCTTTACATTAGTCTTTAAATATATTGTAGAATTATGTTTTATATGATTTATTTAGGATTTTACATTTATGTATGTGTGTATGTATCTGTATGTTTTGATTATGAAAAGTCTTGTCAGTCTATACCATGGAAAAGTATAAAAAGCATTGAAATTGTCCATTTTTGGAGGGCTGAATTGACTTTACCTGTGATTCCAACCAGGGCTGGTGTTTTTTAGAAGTGAATATTTGAACATTCTCTCAATTCTACAATTGTTTAAATTTTATATTTAATCTATGATAATATTTCATATTGTCTAAAATTAGCTACATGATATCCATGTTTTAATAATTTTATGTTGTTGAACAAAATACTTTTATATTTCTTTAACATTTCTGGGTATCTCTGGTTATTTCTATATTCTCAGGCCTCATCCTTTATCCATAAAAGTATTATAAATTAGAGGTAAATACCCCAGCTTCTTCCTCACTCAGGTGAATAATCCTGAGTTTCCCATAACTCGTTATCTGGATGAAGCCCAGCTGACTACAGCAGGAACCTACTTGATGTTGTATCTTTTATAGACTTGCTTCCCTGTACTGTCTCTCTTCTCTAATGCCCCCCTGGTATTTTAAAGAATCACCTCCCAGGTAAACTATTTGCACTGAAATCCTTGCCCCATTGTTTAAAACTAGGAGAAGGCAAACTAGCTACCTGCCCAGGTAGAAAAACTTTTTCAGCAGCTCCAAAACCAAATTCATTAAAGCTTTATTACCATTTATTCTTAGTTTTGTTCCTCTTTCCCCAGCTTCAGAACAGAAAGAAATTAGGCACTACGAGATGACAGCTAATGATGAGAAAGAATGATTTGTGGGAAGACTATTTTCAAATTCAATGAACTGGAGAAATAGTTTGCAAATCTTGTCATTAATTATTCTATGATTCATTATGAATGACAAAGATTTACTATAATGATATAAAATACTATATACAATATAAATATATAATAGATAATACTCTAAACTTATATGAATTATTTATATTCATATAAATATAAAAAATTTATGTTTATAAATATAAAATATTTAAATATATTTATAAATACATTTTATATATACTTAATTTCTGATCCACAAAAACTATGAAATAATAAATATATATTTTTAAACTTCTAAGCTTTGTGGTGGTTCGTTTTGCAGCAATAGATAACTAATGGTGCTTGTTTTATTCCAAAACAATTGCAATTGTTTCTAGTGTTTAATCACTTGCCCATTTACTCAAATTTTATTTAAGATTTATTTAAAAATCAGGAACGGATGTTGAGTTTTACCAAATGGTCTTAGTTTTTGGTCATTCAACTTATTAATATGGTGAATTAGATTAATAGATTTTGTCATATAGATATTTGTTATATAAACATTTGTATAGTTATAAATATATATTTATATATAAATATATAAATAGTATATATAAATACTTATATAAATATAAATATATAGATAGTATATATAAATATTTATGTAAATATAAATATAAATAAAATATTAAGCTTTAATAAAGAACAATTAGTGAAGAAAACCATAGCTGTCGTAATTATAGCTTACTCTTCCTAATTAACTTTATGGAAAATCTTCATTTGCCTATATTTTATCGTTAGAATCTAATGTAATGTTCTAAAATTCAAAGGGCTTTATAATCACTCATAACAACTTGAGATTTACAGTTCTCTACACAATGCTAGCTTCTTCCAAATAATGAAAACTGATGCCAAAGAGAATCTAATCAAACCTTAATATTTAAAGAACTAGTTGTAGTTTCCAAAAAACGATAGAACATGTTGTAGAAATAACATTATTTATTAATCTGTTATTAAAATAACAAAACTAATCTGTCCTCTGAAATGGCCAGATTTACCATGACCTTAGTTATATTGAAGGACTGCTATATTCAATACTGCTTATGATATACAAACATATTTATGAAACAGCCGATTTCTCTCAGTTATGGTACTAACTAAACAAGTATTCAGAGCAATACTTAAGCTTTCACATAAACACATCCTTACTCTTACTGATCACAGCAGACTCCCTGCTACGAATATTTGTGCATCAAACACATTTATATTATTCCAAAGGAAACTAACTGTTCCAGGAAGGTCATACATTCCTAGTCTATTTCAAATGAACAACTTGATCATGTTTGTTTCTACCACTTGATGTATTTTATCTTAAGAAATAATTTACTTTATCCATGATAATTTAACAATTTTTTGATGTCCTGTTCTTAGTTACATCTCTTACCCAGATTCATGGCTCTCAATACTGCTTATATATTTTGAAGATTGACTTAGCCCAAAAATTCATATAAAGAATGCCCTTGGGAACACATGCTTTCATTAGTGTGTATTCTCTTCAGATTTATTATTTCACCCTCATAAGATATAATTGTCATAAGACAATTATAAAGGAAAAATAACATTTTTTAACTCCTATTCTTACACAAAGGCTATATATATGAAAAAATACATATATTTTGAATGGGCTTTTGACAATGCTATTTTTTTTTTTTTTTTTTTGAGATGGAGTCTCGCTGTTGTCAGCCCGGACTGAAGTGCAATGGCACGATCTCGGCTCAATGCAACCTCCGCCTCCCAGGTTCCAGCAATTCTCCTGCCTCAGCCTCCCAAGTAGCTGAGATTACAGGCACCTGCCACCATACCCAGCTAATTTTTGCATTTTTTTAGTAGAGACAGGGTTTTACCATGTTGGCCAGGCTGGTATTGAACTCCTGATCACAGGTGATCCACCTACTTTGGCCTCCCAAAGTGCTGGGATTACAGGCATGAGCCACTGCGCCTGGCTGACAATACTATTTTTATTAATATAAATTTTTTCCTTTGGAAATTTCACTCATTATTCAGAGAGTATAATTCTGAAAAAGAAATACTTTTAGTAAGGTACATATATATAATCTAACATTAATAGCTTATTTTTGCTTTAGGTCTTCTTAAAGATATGCTGTACATTAATGAGAGCCTGCTAAAAGAAAGTTTAAAGACATTTTATAATTATATTCTATAGTTCACATTTTTAACTAAATTGAGTTCTAGTAACTGTAGTATTTAACGTATTTTTTTCCTTTAGATAATGTTCTTTAAAAAGTAGGTTTCTAAAGAAAACTTTAAAAATGTGCTGGTAAATATAATGAATTACTTCCTAAGGACAAAAAGATTTGGTTGACACTATACGAAATGCTGAAGTAAGTATAATAAAATTTGTCATGAACATCTATATTCAAGCCCTTATTCTTTTGAAGGTGGCAAGGACAGGACCCTGTCTATCCCAGCAAACGTGGACAATGTACCAATTCCAACCTCAACCTGGGGAAGATACCCTAAACAAATTAGGACTGGAGATGCCAACTACATATTTCATCAATCAGGAAACTAAGTCACAAAAAGGACACAGTACTTGCTAGTATTTCCATAAACAGGGCCAAGTTAGAAAAATGGCATATGTCAATTTTGGCTTTTGTTGCAATTGCTTTTGGTGTTTTAGTCATGAAATCTTTGCCCATGCCTATGTCCTGAATGGTATTGCCTCGGTTTTCTTCTAGGGTTTTTATGGTTTTGGGTTTTACATTTAAGTCTTTAATCCATCTTGAGTTAGTTTTTGTATGAGGTGTAAAGAAGGAGTCCAGTTTCTATTTTCTGCGTATGGCTAGCCGATTTTCTCAACACCATTTATTAAATAGGGAATCCTTTCCCCATTGCTTGTTTTTGTCAGGTGTGTTGAAGGTCAGATGGTTGTAGATGTGTGGTATTATTTCTGAGGTCTCTGTTCTGCTCCATTGGTCTATATATTTGTTTGGGTACTGGTACCATGCTGTTTTGGTTACTGTAGCCTTGTAATATAGTTTGAAGTCAGTTAGCATGATGAAATGGGATCTAATTAAACTAAAGAGCTTCTGCACAGCAAAAGAAACTATCATCAGAGTGAACAGGCAATGTACAGAATGGGAGAAAATTTTTGCAATCTACCCATCTGACAAAGGTCTAATATCCAGAACCCACAAGAAAATTAAACAAATGTACAAGAAAAAAACAAGTAGCCCTATCAAAAAGTGGGCAAAGTATATGAACAGACCCTTCTCAAAAGAAGACATTTATGTGGCCAACAAACATATAAAAAAAACCCATCATCACTGGTCATTAGAGAAATGCAAATCAAAACCACAATGTGATACCATCTCACGCCGGTCAGAATGGTGATTATTAAAACATCAGGAAACAACAGATGCTGGTGAGGCTGTGGAGAAATAGGAATGCTTTTACACTGTTGGTGGGAGTGTAAATTAGCTCAACCATTGTGGAAGACAGTGTGGCGATTCCTCAAGGATCTAAAACCAGAAATACCATTTGACCTAGCAATCCCATTACTTGGTATATACCCAAAGGATTATAAATCATTCTACTATAAAGACACATACATATATATGTTTACTGCAGCACTATTTACAATAGTAAAGACTTGGAATCAACCCAAATGCCCATGAATGATAGAAGGTATAAAGAAAATGTGGCACATATACACCATGGAATACTATGCAGCCATAAAAAAGAATCAGACCATGTCCTTTGCAGGGACATGGATAAAGCTGGAAGCCATCATTCTCAGCAAACTAACACAGAAACAGAAAACTAAACACTGCATGTTTTCACTCATAAGTGGGAACTGAACAATGAGAACACATGGACACAGAGGGCAACATCACATACTGGGGTCTTTTGGGGTGTGGGGGGCAAGGGGAGGGAGAGCATTAGGAGAAATAGCTAATGCATGTGGGGCTTAAAACCTAAATGACGGGTTGATAGCTGCCTCAAACCACCATGGCGCATGTATACCTATGTAACAAACTTGCGTGTTCTGCACATGTATCATCTAACTTAAAGAAAGTTAAAAAATAAATAAAATAAAAAGAAAGAAAGAAAAATGGTATATGTCTGCTGATTGTTAATTTGGATCATGTTGCCACTTATAATAAGACCACTTTCATATAGGATGTCACTTTTTGAACAGCCACAAAAATTATTCTTGACTTTCTGGGAGTCAAGCAGGCTAACTGTAGTATTTTTTTTTTAATTAATATAACATGTGACTATGAAACTCTGTAAGGCTATGTTCCAGGCTGACTTCTTTAAGATTTCACTCATATTTGGTCTCCTCTGGGAAGCTTTCCTGCTGCACCTCAAACCCAGTCTGGGATTAGTACCCCTCCCAGGCACTTCTGTAGTTCTGTCTTTTGCAGTCATGGTTCTTTCCCTACACTGATTGCCATATTTCTAGCTTGTCTCCTACAGTGAACTTTAATCTGTTGGACTACAGGAATCACACTCATCTTTATGTCCCCAAATGGTATTATTGCCTAGAATAAAATAGGTGCCCTGTCAGTGGTTGTTTTCCAAATGAATGAGTGAATGACTATTCACTGTTCTAAGATGCTATTACTATTGCATACCTAAGACAGGGTAGGGATCTCTCTTAGCCTGCTGCTCTCCCATCCTCCAAGCGTGGAAATAAAAAAGAATCTTGAGTTTCTTCAGCAGAAACTCCAGGCATCTAAGGAAGCTTCAGAAGTAAATGAGCAACTTGATAAGCAAGAAGGTAATAAAAGCTTACAATAATAGTCAAGGAAGTAAGAACCACAAGATGCTTTGTTTCCTACAGAAACTAAAGATAACATCTTAATATGTGTCTCAGAGTTGTTTTTCAAAAGCCCAAGCCTCCACCAAATGGAAAATGCTATCTGCTGGCTTGTAGACCTCAGATAAGGGAGAACTGAGGAATGAACTCTGGCCGCCATTCTTTGTTCTAAATTTCTTCCTGGAGGCCTAGAGAGAGTCATATCCACAGCCCAGGCATCATCATTCCTTTCTGCTAAACCCAAGTTTTTAGACAAAGCTTTTCCTCTTTAACCAATCACAAATCAAAGTTTGAATCCACCTGTGACTCATAAGCCCCCATTTCAAAATATCTCACTCTTTTGAGGCAAACCAATGTATAACCTCCAGGTATTGATTTATGATTTTGCCTGTAGCTTGTGTTTCCCGGAAATCCTTCCCTTTAAAAACTATTGCCTGTGAACTTCTGGGGAGGTCAGATCTTAAGCATGAGCTGCCTGATTCTCCTTGCCTGACACTCTGCAAATAAATATCCTCTTTTCTCTTGCTGCAAACCTCTGCGTGGATGTACTGGACAAGTGGACCCAGGTTCGGTTAGGTAATTTACTCAGATGATCTGCTCGTAGCTTCTTCTCAGCTAATCAAGATTTTAGCTGGTGTGTGTTACCATGTTTTATTTTCAAAGTGTTTTGATTTTCACTGGGAACACATCAGAGTTTAAGGCAATTTGGATAATGGACTTTCAGGAATTGTAATAGACAACAGGGAGGTTGGTTTTTTTTTTTTTTTTTTTTTTTTTTTTTTTCATTAAAAAACAGGGCTGTCCTCTGTATTATATCATGGAGGCATCCCACTTTACCACTTCTTTTTTGTTTTGTTTTGTTTTGTTTTTGGGACAGAGTCTCTTGCTGTTGCCCAATCTGGAGTGCAGTGGCATGATCTCGGCTCACTGCAACCTTCACCTCCCAGGTTCAAGCGATTCTCCTGCCTCACCCTCCCGAGTAGCTGGGATTACAGACGTGCACCACCATGCCCTGCTAATTTTTTTATTTTTGGTAGAAACGGGGTTTCACCATATTGGCTAGACTGGTCTTGAACTCCTAACCTCATGATCTTCCCGCCTCAGCCTCTCAAAGTGCTTTGATTACAGGCGTGAGCCACTGTGCCCAGCCCACTTTGTCACTTCAAAAGCTAGCCTAACCTGATGTTATGTACATCTTTATGTACAGATACATATATTTGCAGAGGGATCCTGTGGGTCCAATAGATGCTGCAGTTGAACCTGACTAGATTATGTTCCTTTGACTTGCTTGGCAAAGGCACTCATGTAAGACAGTAAAAGAGAAGGAAAACATGTCCTGTCTTGTCAGCAATAGTAGGGCATCATGGGTAATGGCTGCTGAGATATCTACTCTTCACTGTTTTGCTTCTCACCTGGTAACAATTCCAAATGTATGAGATTTGAAAAAGACATAAATCATTAGTCTCCAGTTAGAACAACAATCCCAAACTAAGCAATGTGTTTGGCATTTTCAGAAATACTTTATTGGAATGATCAAGGAGTTGAAAGGCTAGAGTTATATATAATGATCATTTGCCTTAAACGGGAGAAAGTCATGATGAAAGTTGCTTTTTATTAGTAATTAGAGTTCTATAGCAGCAACATGTCCTAATTATGACATTTAGACCACTAGCAAATGAGTAACATTATTCAGATTTTGCTATGGAAAATTACTCCAGGCTATGTGGAATCTTATGGAGTGATTGAGTATAACACTTTGTGGCCTATATCTCACGAACTCACCCAAACTTATTTCATACACACACACTCCATCTGGACTCATTTATTAAGGGCACTTTAGTGCTCAACACAGAACTTGAGAAGTGGCACCTCGATGGGCTTGAAGATGAAATAAACATAGACTAAATATATGTAACTTATTAAATTTTGCAAAACGTGGAAAACGTTATGCTTGGTGAGACACAGTGAAACTTAAGTATCTAATGAGCAATAAACATTTATGAATGACCACAGTCCTTTGCATCATTCTTCCAGAAACACAGGCAATGAAATCAGAAAGATCTGGAATCAGAAATTAGAAAATATCCAGAGGTTATTTTAAAGTAATTTTTCCTGGCATTTTTTAAACCAAATGTATTCATATGCCATTCACATTTACAGAGCCAGGCAATATTTCAAATATTAAGGATAAGGCACTATTCCAGACATTGAGGACAGAAGAAACCCTTCATTGGTCTGGGTGATTCTGAAATGTAAAAGCAAAATTTCTACCCAGAGGGCAATGAGGATTGATCACGGGTACAGTTACCTGTACCATTGAAGTAACATTGACTTGTTCCCATAAACACAGCTGAGTATTAATGACCAAAAGAATTTTCCTTGTCTGTTTTCTGTTGTTAATCCAACTCAGCTTGCCATGGGATGACAATCTAGTGTCACCTGACCCTAGTGGCCACTCAATCACTTTGCTCACAGGACAACAGTACTTGAGAGTTTAAGAGCCCTTTTGTTTCAGAAAATTCTGCCAATTATTCAAACTAAGGTTTCATTTGTTTAATGACTTCCTCATTTGATCATCTGCTGTGCTTTCTCATTCCTTTATCTTTGTGCTTTTTTATTTTGTTTAGTTATTCTTTGGTCTAGCTATGGTTAATTCAATCTTTCCTCCAAAGTCAATGCCTCTAACCCCTGAAGGCACAAGGCCAAAGGCCAAATGACTTTAGCTGCAAATGTATGAAAACTCTCAAAGTATGGC
Source organism: Nomascus leucogenys (assembly GCF_006542625.1). Classification (NCBI taxonomy): domain Eukaryota; kingdom Metazoa; phylum Chordata; class Mammalia; order Primates; family Hylobatidae; genus Nomascus; species Nomascus leucogenys. Next base: position 41,681,785 of record NC_044386.1, on the reverse strand, counting down.
GGAGTGAGTGTCATTACCAGGGGCATGTAAGTGGGGAGGGAAATGTCTACCCTGTCAGTCATAGTAAATTGCCGACTCTGAGGTTCAATAACACAAAATGAAGTCCTTTTATTGAAGTAGTAGAGCTTTTAAAGGACTTCCCTTTCTTGTTTATTTAGGCATATTATCCCATTAATGGTGAGAGAGGAATTGAGGAGTTCACAGGAATTCATACAACAAGCATAAAGGGGAGTTACCAACCCTGGGTGATCTGTGGCCACTTGGGGCTCTCAGAGGGGAGGTGTTTTGTGGAACATCCTTAAACACACTTCTGTAAAATACTAAATAGTGTTTGTGCATAATATAATAATACTTTAAAGGTTTTACTGAGCAGATATTTCCTCATTTGTAGTGTGACAAACATATAAAGCAATGGAGAAAATCTTAGAAGCTTTAAACATATAAATATGTGTCCATCGTTTCTACGTCAAATCTGTGATTTTCTTAAAATCAATACCAGATGCATAAGACTACTTAATAAATGTTAGCTAAATGGGATAATTCTTACTTACATTCATCGCACTTTTCTTCTTTCAAGTATTTGTGGTATTATGTTCCAAAAATTCTGACCTTATTTTGCCAGTCTTTCCTTCAAGTTTTAATTCTAGGCTTCCTTTTCATTTATTTCCAACATAAATGAAGGCTCAGGTTTTGTTGTAGGAATTTACACTAATTCTTTTTGTTACTTATTCAATTTTGGTTTTGTTCTGTTTTGAACTTTTTTTTCACTCTTCCTTGTCAGTGTTTGTTGCTTATGCAAGAGAGCTTACCCTCATTTTTATTTTAAATAGCTTAAAATTTTCTCCAAAATTATTTGGGTCTCATTTTAAGATTTATATTTTATTATATAATTGCTTATAGAAATTAGAGATTGAACTATATGTGTTATTAGAACATTTGTCATTTTCTTTCTTTTTGGGGGGGATGGAGTTTCACTCTCATCGCCTAGGCTGGAGTGCAATGGCAAAATCTCAGCTCACTGCAACCTCTGCCTCCCGGGTTCAAGCAATTCTCATGCCTCAGCCTCCCGAGTAGCTGGGATTACAGGTGTGCACCACCATGCCCAGCCAATTTATTTTGCATTTTTAGTAAAAAGGGGGGTTTCACTATGTTTGTCAGGCTGGTCTTGAACTCCTGACCTCAGGTGACCCACCTCGGCCTCCCAAAGTGCTGGGATTACAGGCGTGAGCCACCGCACCTGGCCTCATTGCCATTTTCTATACAATGAATGACACAACTATTTTGAAGTTGTGCCATTTATTGCTTAAAGTCAGTCTTCCATTAGTTGGGAAGTCATTCTCACGCATGATGGAAGATGCTATGTAAAATCTGACACATAGTAGTGTGTAAAGTTAATGAAAGTTATGTTCTGTTATCTGATATGCTTTGGATGCTGGGAAATAATTTCCCTCAAGGATTAATCCTTTCATACCAGGAAGAACATTTCACTTGGGTAAAGTTGTCAGGAAAACAAGGCAGATCTCCCTTTCCTCTTGTGGGTCAGTTTATCTATCTTTTGGTCTAATAGTCAGCTTCAGAGTATTTAGAGCAACGTGTTGGTCTTTTTAATATAGCCAAATTAACACTCACCAGCAAGAACAGGAAAATTTTTCTAACTTAATTCTATTAGGTTAATATACTTTAGATATTTGAGGATTATTCATGAGAAACCCCATGTAAGATGTTTCTAAATGTAGACTGAAGCAAATTGTTATTAGTGAATACCTCAAGCATCACGGATTGTACCATCTGATGTTTTCAAGTGTCTTAACAATTGATCTGGAACATCATATATTCCATTTGGTGGTAGCAGCCATCAAAATACCCCAAATTACTATACCTGCATGCCAGGCCCAGTCTGGAGGTAACATATAAACATGATGATCATTAGAAAATATGAGCCAGCTGTTCATTTCCTAAGAATCTATGGAAATGATTACTTATGTTTTGGTGTGTAGTCAGTCTTGACATGAAAAAGACAAACTCAATTTAACATAGAAGAAAGTACAAAATTTTGAATTATCCTACTGCACCTCTGGGAGGAAAAATCTATGAGTATGAGATTTTATTAAGTTGAGATTTTTTGCTTAGGTTTTTTCTTTAGATACTGATGCCTAAGAAGTTGTTCAAATATAGTAATCTTCCCATCTGTTCCTAACTGTGGCTCCCTTTACGTATCACCTGATCTACTTTATTAGAATGGCCTAATTTAAAAGAGTTAGCTTTTAAACTAGGTAAACCTTCTTTCTTTCAGTTATTCTAATTTTAATTAGTAGATGGTGATCTACAAACCTTGCTAAGGGAGACAGGCCCATTGAGACTCATTACTTAAATAGCTTTTCATTTTTCAAAATTATTATTGTTTTGTTCACATGTCTACACTGTCACACCAACTGGCTTTAAGACAAAACTTCATTTATAACTCTGTAGAACATGTCATTTGTTGTATTGTGGTCTATTTTGTTTTCTCTTGATAAACATGAAGGCCAGAGCTGATTGTCACATTTTTTCTTTCCGTTTCTGCACATAGATGACTTTGAAATATCTTGCGTCAAAGTAGAAAGAGAAACATAGTACTACCTATTAAAATGTGGCTACAAAAGTAAAAGAATACAGTTACTTCTCTACTTCTCCTACAGAGGGAAAGATTTTCAAACCTGTTATAAGGAGGTACTTCATTGAGTCGTGAGTGTTACTACCATAGGTCATTACTTAGGGGACATTACATGTGTGAAAACCTTACTTTAAGCGCATACATACTTTTTAATGTTTTCCAATTCCCTGTGTGAATTTAATCCTAGCATATTTGAAGTAAAGGTTTTCAGTGAAGCTGGATATGAATTATCTACAGAAAGCACACTGACAAAAATTTCGAGACTCTGTTAGAGAGTTTATACTTTCAAAGACATTCCGCTGATACACTCGTCACAACCTACACAGCTGTACTGTCTGTCATAGTCCTACACTTATTACCTTTCTAGAATCCATGCACATAAAGGCGTATCTGAAGATCACTAAATAGGATTAACTAGGCATTGTAATTCCAATGCCTCACATGAAAGCAATTTGAAATAAGCTGAACGTTATCTATGAACTGTGTAAGTTACAGAGCCATGATCATTGGTGGACATCAAAATTGTTATAACATCGCTTTAATGTAATATCAACTCTAGAATCCTGTAGCTAATGAACAAAAATGTTTTACTTTTCTTTTTTTAAATTTTTTAAAATTTTATTATTATTATACTTTAAGTTTTAGGGTACATGCACACAACGTGCAGCTTTGTTACATATGTATCCATGTGCCATGTTGGTGTGAGGCACCCATTAACTCGTCATTTAGCATTAGGTGTATCTCCTAATCCTATCCCTCCCAACTCCCCCAACCCCACAACAGGCCCCAGTGTGTGATGTTCCCCTTCCTGTGTCCATGTGTTCTCATTGTTCAATTCCCACCTATGAGTGAGAACATGCGGTGTTTGGTTTTTTGTCCTTGTGATAGTTTGCTGAGAATGATGGTTTCCAGCTTCATCCATGTCCCTACAAAGGACATGAACTCATCATTTTTTATGGCTGCATAGTATTCCATGGTGTATATGTGCCACATTTTCTTAATCCAGTCTATCGTTGTTGGACATTTGGGTTGGTTCCAAGTCTTTGCTATTGTGAATAGTGCCGCAATAAACATATGTGTGCATGTGCCTTTATAGCAGCATGATTTATAATCCTTTGGGTATATACCCAGTAATGGGATGGCTGGGTCAAATGGTATTTCTAGTTCTAGATCCCTGAGGAATCTCCACACTGATGTCCACAATTGTTGAACTAATTTACAGTCCCACCAACAGTGTAAAAGTGTTCCTATTTCTCCACATCCTCTCCAACACCTGTTGTTTCCTGACTTTTTAATGATTGCCATTCTAACTGTTGTGAGATGGTATCTCATTGCGGTTTTGATTTGCATTTCTCTGATGGCGAGTGATGATGAGCATTTTTTCATGTGTTTTTTGGCTTCATAAATGTCTTCTTTTGAGAGGTGTCTGTTCAGGTCCTTTGCCCACTTTTTGATGGGTTTTTTTTTTTGTCTTGTAAATTTGTTTGAGTTCATTGTAGATTCTGGATATTAGCATTTTGTCAGATAGGTAGGTTGCAAAAATTTTCTCCCATTCTGTAGGTTGCCTGTTCACTCTGATGGTAGTTTCTTTGCTGTGCAGAAGCTCTTTAGTTTAATTAGATCCCATTTGTCATTTTTGGCTTTTGTTGCCATTGCTTTTGGTGTCTTAGACATGAAGTCCTTGCCCATGCCTTAGACTCTCACACAATAATAATGGGAGATTTTAACACCACACTGTCAACATTAGACAGATCAACGAGACAGAAAGTTAACAAGGATACCCAGGAATTGAACTCAGCTCTGCACCAAGTGGACCTAATAGACATCTACAGAACTCTCCACCCCAAATCAAGAGAATATACATTCCTTTCAGCACCACACCACACCTACTCCAAAATTGACCACATAGTTGGAAGTAAAGCACTCCTCAGCAAATGTAAAAGAACAGAAATTATAACAAACTGTCTCTCAGTCCACAGTGCAATCAAATTAGAACTCAGGATTAAGAAACTCACTCAAAACCACTCAACTACATGGAAACTGAACAACCTGCTCCTGAATGACTACTGGGTAAATAATGAAATGAAGGCAGAAATAAACATGTTCTTTGAAACCAATGAGAACAAAGACACAACATACCAGAATCTCTGGGACACATTCAAAGCAGTGTGTAGAGGGAAATTTATAGCACTAAATGCCCACAAGAGAAAGCAGGAAAGATCTAAAATTGACACCCTAACATCACAATTAAAAGAACTAGAAAAGCAAGAGCAAACACATTCAAAAGCTAGCAGAAGGCTAGAAATAACTAAGATCAGAGCCAAACTGAAGGAAATAGAGACACAAAAAACCCCTCAAAAAATTAATGAATCCAGGAGCTGGTTTTTTGAAAAGATCAACAAAATTGATAGACCACTAGCAAGACTAATGAAGAAGAAAAGAGAGAAGAATCAAATAGATGCAATAAAAAATGAAAAAGGGGATATCACCACCGATCCCACAGAAATACAAACTACCATCAGAGAATACTATAAACACCTCCACGCAAAGAAACTAGAAAATCTAGAAGAAATGGATAAATTCCTCGACACATACATCCTCCCAAGACTAAACTAGGAAGAAGTGGAATCTCTGAATACACCAATCACAGCCTCTGCAATTGAGGCAATAATCAATAGCTTACCAACAAAAAAAGTCCAGGACCAGATGGATTCACAGCTGAATTCTACCGGCGGTACAAAGAGGAGCTGGTACCATTCCTTCTGAAACTATTCCAATCAATAGAAAAAGAGGGAATCCTCCCTAACTCATTTTATGAGGCCAGCATCATCTTGATACCAAAGCCTGGCAGAGACACAACAAAAAAAGAGAATTTTAGACCAATATCCTTGATGAACATCAATGCCAAAATCCTCAATAAACTACTGGCAAACCGAATCCAGCAGCACATCAAAAAGCTTCTCCACCATGATCAAGTGGGCTTCATCCCTGGGATGCAAGGCTGGTTCAACATACATAAATCAATAAATGTAATCCAGCATATAAACAGAACCAAAGACAAAAACCACATGATTATCTCAATAGATGCAGAAAAGGCCTTTGACAAAATTTAACAATTCTTCATGCTAAAAACTCTCAATAAATTAGGTATTGATGGGATGTATCTCAAAATAATAAGAGCTATCTATGACAAACCCACAGCCAATATCATACTGAATGGGCAAAAACTGGAAGCATTCCCTTTGAAAACTGGCACAAGACAGGGATGCCCTCTCTCACCACTCCTATTCAACATAGTGTTGGAAGTTCTGGCCAGGGCAATCAGGCAGGAGAAGGAAATAAAGGGTATTCAATTAGGAAAAGAGGAAGTCAAACGCAGATTAGGACTAGAAGAAATAATTGCTTATTTGGATACCCCAAGCATCACAAGAAACATCTTAAGATACTATGTAACCCACTAGAGTTGAAAAATAGGAGCCAGATCAGAAATAGAAGATCACAAAGACACGTATCAAATGATGACTGTGGCTGACAGACTGGGTTGAGGGTGAGGCAACCTTTGGGGAACTCCTCAAAATAGTTGGAGTGGACATTGTCAATAGAATTAGGACATTACATGAGCAGATAGATGCAAGATGAGGAATTTGTGCTTGTTAGAATTCATATATTTCATCTGTACTACAAGTAAGGCCTGATGGCATTTGGTTTATTCAAAAGGAGCATTTATACTATAAAGTGTTATACTGTTGTATGCTATAATGGTTAATACACATGCTAATTTCTGTATTACTTTTAACACGTTTCTAATTTTCTTTTATGTGCATTTTTAGTTATTTCACAAACCCATTAGTTAATCTCTTTTTTCAAGGAGAAATTAAAAAATGTGTTTTATTGTTTAAGCACTGCAGCAGTGCCTAAAATTGCTCAATTTAAAATGCTTGATAAATATTAATTGATTATTTCAGAAAAAAATTAAGGGAATTTATAAAGACGCCTGTTGAACCACGAGATTAAAAAAAATAAGCAGAGAAGTTCAAAGTGAAAAAGAAAACACAGGTAAGAAAATAAATTAAGATTAGAATAAAGATGAATACCCAAATAAAAATAGAAAACCCAAAATGTCTTCGTATTTCCTAGGTGTATGTTATAAATTTACTTTTATGCTTCCTGGTAGCTAAGACAAAACTGGAATCTTGGTCTGTTATATGAGTCAACATCCATATAATACAAACTAATTTTCCAGAAGACATACAGTTATTCCTTCTACTGAAACCTAAGGCAAATCTTTCTTCTTTTTTTCCCTTCCTTCCTTCTTTCCTTCCTTCCCTTTTTCCTCTCCTCCTCCTTCTCTTTCTTTCTTTCTTTCTTTCTTTCTTTCTTTCTTTCTTCTTTCTTTCTTTCTTTCTTCTTTCTTTCTTCTTTCTTTCTTTCTTCTTTCTTTTTTTCTTTCTTTCCTTCTATTTTTTCTTTCTTTCTTTCTTTCTTTTTCTTTCTTTCTTTCTTTTTTTCTTTCTTTCCTTCTCTTTTTTCTTTCTTTCCTTTCTTCTTTTTTCTTCCTTTCTTCCTTTTCTTTCTCTCTTTGTTTCTCTCTCTCTCCCTTTCTTTGTTTCTTTCAAGACAGTGTCTCACTATATTGCCCAGACTGGAGTGCAGTAGCTTTTCAGAGGTGTGATCCTACTACTGATCAGAATGGGAGTTTTGACTTGCTCCATTTCTGACCTGGGCCAGTTCACCCCTCCTTAGGCAACCAGTGGTCCCCCACTGCCAGGAGGTTATCATATTGATGCTGAACTTGGTGTGGACATCCAATTGGCACAGGGCACTATGGCCTGGAACTCCTGGGCTTAAGTGATTCTCCTGTCTCAGCCTCCCAAGTAGCTAGGACCACAGGCACGCACCACCATGCCTGGTGCAAATCTCTTTCATAAAGGTGTTACCATATTATATCGTGAGCATCAACCATATCACGATCATTATGATGCCATTCTTAGGGGTGTTTATTCTAAGCAATGTAGACTGAGAGGTAATAGGAAAGTGAAGAATAATAAATTCAAAACTTTGAGGGACCAAGCAATGTGCTGCATGTATCCCAACTCCCAAACAATCTTGCTTCAAGATAATGTTTAGAATATCAAGAGGAATCAGGCAACCTTCATAAATATAGCTTACTATCATGACTGTTAGGTGTTTTCAGCAAAAGTTTCCCGTTATATTTCTTGTAATTCCCTGAAGAGTTGAGGTCATTTTCAAGTAGACTCCAGTAAAATAAAAACAGTAACATCAACAACAATATCAGCATTGTCTTAATTATTAGTTTTTTAAAAATTAGAGTATATTAGAATTCTAAAATGGCCATGTGATTCCTGCCCTATATCACCCATGCCCTTGAGTTATCTCCTCTGCTTGACTCTGGACAAAACACATGAATTTGACAAATATTATTCCCGTGATTAGGCTATGTTTGTTAAAGGTGAAAGGATATGCAAATGTAATCAGGTAATGTTAATATAATCAGAAGAAAGATTATCCTGCACAGGCCTCACCTGACCAAGTGAGCTTTTTTGGAAAGACCTGAAGTAGCAGCTGCAGATGCTTTTGTCAACTGAAGAATGAGGTGGTTCATAAATTTAGAAAAAAGAGTACTGTTTCTCATAAAGGGTTGTAGCCTGCAGTCTGGCTATCTCCCAGGCTAGGAAGCACAGCCCCTGGTGAAAGCAGAGAGGAGCACTTTGAGGGAGGGAAGAATGAGACAGGAATTTATGCTGAATGGGTTGGCTAACATACATATTCAACAGATTATAGGAGGATCTCTGAATATTCATGAAGAGGAGGTGCACACATGCATAGGCTAACATGTATGCAACATGCACCCCATGTTCACTTTGGGTAGAGATTTAACATTTAAATGTATTGCAATCAATCAGGCTCTATACATCAAACAGTGGAGCAGAGGCCCATAAGGCCCTCTGTGTGCAGCTTTCATAGACTGAACAGAGCCACTCCCTGGTCAATGGTTTTTATCAGGAAGGAATGCTGGTCAGTGGCTGTGTCCAAACCACAAAAAAGAGGGGCAGCAGTCAGGTTGTTGGCCGAAATCAGCTGTGAATGGCAGTTAGTAAGGGAGGAGGTATAAGGAGGCCTGTTCCACCTTCCATCCTGTCAGGACCAGGAACTCAGAATTTAAGTTTTTTCAGGGGTTCTTTGCCAAGAAGGGATCTGTTGAGTTGGCTGGGGAGCTTAGAACTGCATTTTTATTTCTCACTGTCTTCGGCTTTAAAGAAGCAGTTTGCTGTGTTGTGAAGAGAGCTATTTTGGACATAAAGGTGGCCCATAGGAGATGAGAGCAACTCTAGTCAACAGCCAGCAAGAAAACTGGGACCTGAGTCCTACATCCACAAGGAGCTGGATTCTGTCAACACCTTGAAAGGAAATGGAAATGGATTATTCCCTTATCAAGATTCTAAGTGAGAACATAGCTCATCCATTGATTTCAGCTTTATAAGACCTTGAGCAGAGAACCCAGTTGAGCTGGGGCCAGATTTTTAGCTTACAGAACTCTGGGATAATAAATGGGTGTTGTTTTATGGTAATTTGTTACAGAGTAGCAGAAAATGAATATAAGGGTATTTAAATTAAAATTATAACTAAACAGCAATTCTATGCTCAGCTCTATATAAGCGAATAAAAGCTTGTTTCCAAATTTATTTAGATACCTTACTAATCAAAACCTGATATAGATTATAAACAATAGGCTAACAGAAGATTCAATGATTGTTAAGTAGTTATGTTTGGAATTTTAAAATAACATTTTCTTGGAATACATCTGTAGATTTAGTGATATGTGGAAATAATAAAATATCTTAGATGCTTCCAGATTTTGAAAATTAAAATAGAACAGCAGTGGATTCTGAGGTTTCTGCTTAGGTTTTTAGCAATTGCTATCTCTAATAACTGCTTGGAATGGATGAAACATTGATTGAAAAAGGAATGAGAAGTTGGTAGAGGTCAACTAAACATTTGAAAAAACGTTTGGCCTGATTTAGGGTATAAGTAAAGCATAATATGTTATAACCCATAACATTTAAATGCATGCAACTAATATATATGGTGATAACAGCATGAACATTTTGAAGGATTCTTGAGGGGAGAATACCCAGGAAGAATGAAAATAATTGAGTAATTCTCTGAAATGTCCCAGGGTTATTTAAAAAGGTGAGGGGGATTACACAGCAGTAGTTGCTTAATGCAAAAATCAGACTGACTCAACTAATTGTTTAGTAAATGTTGATCAGAATAAGACTTTTATTCATAATGGTTAATTAGTACCTAATTAAGTCAGTTAGGAAGATCTATTGACCCTAGAACTCCCTACAGCCTTTGTGTAACCCCTTGCCTGCTCCTAGGGAGTATACAGCATTTGCCATGTGGACAGTGGTCAAATGTTAATGGACCATATGCATTGATGAGTAATGTTTCATGTAAGAAGGATGCTTAGAGTGCATACAAATACAAAACAAACCCTTTAGTTACAGGGAGTCTTAAAGTATGATTGTGAACAGTTACTCTCGCCAACAATAAGAACCCTCTAATGGGAGCTCTGCCATTGTTCCCTTGAGCTAGCCAGGCTGCTTGTGGCTTTAGGGTTTACTCCCTCTCTGACAGCTAATATAAACATTCTAATGCAGTTATGGAAAGAGAAAATTCAGAAGATAAGCTTGCTATAAAGATGGTCAAGCCTAAAACAGGGGAAAAAATGGTGTATTTTCTTTCAGCCTTCTAGATGCTACAATTCATGTGTCAAGAGTAAATTAGAATGCAATGACCATGCATTTTCTGCTACAAAAATCAAACCTATATTATTCTTTTAATAATTAATTGGTCTAAAGCTTCCATTGTGCAAAAATTGGCAGTAGAGCTGCCTGTTTTCACAAAACCAACACTTACATTTTAATATTTTTAAGTAATCATTACTTTTAGCCTGGAAAAAAATGGATTGAATCTATAAGGGCTAATATTTTTACATTAATTTCTCATTTTTTAATAAAAACTCTATGAGGTTAATAGTGCTAGAATCAGTATTTGTATTTGAGAGACAGGAAAATTAATGACTGAAGTTAAAGGACTTAGCTGAGGTGGTACAGCAATGCTACTGGGAGAAGCCAAGTTTGCTCCCAAAATAATGCTTTTTCTAACAGGACTACATTTTCTTGCTTAAAAGAGGATAAAATATTATTATTATGGTCAAGAGAGCCATTTTCCTGGAATATTATTAATTTCATTTCTAACTTTAACAATGTTATTGTGGTGTTGGAGATAAAGCAATTTAGCTTTGTTAGAAAAAGTAGGAAAATAATTACAGGCCTGTGAAAGCCATTCTGTAATTAAGTTAACAGTCATAGATTTCTAACTTACTCTCCACATTTTCCCAATCACAGTTAACTCTTTAGGGTACTGTGTTTGGTGAATCATATAGACTTTTTAATATGAAGTGCATATTTGACAAAATGAATGATAATGCAGTGAGTTACATTAAAGCTAAAACAGCATACTTGATCTTGGCATTTGCAGATTTTTGATACTTACTTTTGACTATTTGTTGGGAGTGAGCTTGAAGATTTATGACGTGGAATTTGTCACTACATTAGGTGCCCCTTTATATAATCTACATTGATAACATACTAAAGAGGTAATTGTGTATAGTACTATATTCCACTAACATTTTTATCATATAAAATTACTTTAAATATCTTAAGCCTCTTGTTATAAATCCCTTTGTATAGAGCTGCAGTTGTGTTGAGGTATTGAGTAATACTGCAAATGCCAGATAAACTAGCTTTTTGTCTTTCAGGGAGAAACAGAAACAGCATTTTAAATGCTAGTGTAAATCAAATTTTGTGCTTTTTAGTATGCAGTTTAAAAAACTTCACCATGTGTATTCTTTCTAGGTCGCCAATGACGTACACGTTTGTGTTTGTGTTTGTGTGTGTATAATTGCAAACCCCATGGCCCTTTTCTTTGTTCTCATTCTCTTTGATGATTCTGTAGCATCCGAAATTGGTGACTCCACCCTTCCTGAACTGTCTTACTCCATTGGCTTCCATGAAATAATGTCCTAATGTCCTGTTTGTCTTCCTGCTTCTCTGATTGGTGCGTTTTTGTTTCCTTAGCTGGCTCCTCTTCTTTAACCACTGATACTACTGAGTTCCAGTTTTGGGACCTCAGTCCTGTTTTTTTTTTTTTTTTCCTATGGACTTCCTTTTCAACTATGCTGATGAGTTTCAAATATCCATTTCCAGATAATTCTCATCTAAGTTCTGGTTCTATACATATGTTTCCTGAGATTTTAACACGAGCTCCCTGCTGTAACCACCAAGTCAATGTGTTTGCAGGTGAACTCATAATGTTCTCCATCTTGCATCTCTCCATCAGGTATGCTTACCTGAGATCGAATATCAGAAGTTATCTTTTATTCATATGTTTCTTTGACACTTGCAATAGTAAGTAGTTAAGGAAAACTTAACATTAATTAAAAATTTAAATCCAATTTTACTTCCATCTAGATAATAATGCTATAATAAAATTATTTAGAGGAATTCCCTCTTGCAAAATCAGAGCCAACCTGATCTTGACCTACCACTTTGACGAGGTCTGTCTTCTACTCTGAAAGCTTCCATATACCCTGTTTCTTATCAAGGTAAGTTTAGGCTCCTCAGCCTGGATTTAAGGCTTCTATTAACCAGATCCTACTCCACTTGTCCTACCTACTTTCCTCTATTCTTTTATGAACACCTTTCTCTTACATCAGAAAATACTTTTTCAAATCACTGAGCATATCACACTCCTCAGTCTGAACCCTGTTATTGGCTTGATGGTTGACTTGCCTGGCATCCTTCTTTATCCTCTTCACCTCTGAATCTCCCAGGCATCTTCCAAGTTCCAGTTCCATTCTCGTTTCCTTATGACAGTAGTCCCCCATAAATACGATTACTACACTTACTCACCATTTAATCAGACATAGAGGGTGTATCCCACAAAATACCACTGACGCATGTTGTTTCATATATTTTAGTTTAGATTAGAAATCTTCTGAGGCAAGATACATGTTTAGTAAATAGTGTGTTGGACCCTGGCTCCTAGAGTCATGTATACAAAATAGATGGCCAATAATTAATAGTTGATTGAAAGCTCTGGTTTATCAGTTTCCTAATTTACATCATTTCAATATCCACCTGGTTATTTGGAAAAATAAAGTGATACTTCAAAGCTTGAAGGATAAATGAAATTACATTCTCTTCTTTAGTAGAGAACACAGTTTTCCAGATCACCTTTGGGAAAAGAGAGTAAACATTAAACCCTTGATTTTTTCAATTAAGAAAAATTATTTTGCAAGTCTGGTCCTACGTTTATCCTAGTTTATTAACAGAAAACACCTGAGACTAATTACTTTCTGGCTTACAGAAACCCCGTTTGTTTTTAGATCTGCCATTTAAATATAGATATAGCTTTGATAAATATAATTACTTATACTTAGACAATGTAACATTCTTTGTTTCTATGGCTGGCTGAAGTTCTATCATTAAAGGTGATTTTAATTTGGAAATTCTAGATGTTGTGAATTAAATTCTACAGATCTTAGAAGAGGAGGAAAATATTTGAAGTGCTGTTCTGGTTGTTCTATAAACTGTGGAAAAACTGCCCATTGTAATCTTAATATGTTCATTAAGCTGAAATTTCTTTTGCGGATTTACAGTAGTAAATTTTTACTGTGTGGCTGTCTAGCTGAGTAGTTTGTTATTTCAGATTTTTGATATTAAAATTGTTTTATTTAATCTCTTACATATTTCAGGCCTGTCACACATTAAGTAGCATATCTTTTATATGGCAAAATGAATTCAAGTTGATATTTTTGTTTAGTTATTATTAATTTGACCCTGCCCATTATTTCAGGGTTTTGGGTGGGGAAGGCGGAAGGAGCTGGAGCAGGTGAAGATAAAATAAGTAAGCCAGGCATGATGGAAGCAACTTTCTTAGCTTGCTCATAAACTAGAACATCACTCCTCATAGAATGCACAGCTGAATATGAGTGGAGTGAGTGTGACATGTGCTGTGGGCTGCCACCTTACATTACTGGAAGATCAAGTTGCTGCTCAGTGGAAGGGTAGCATTTTGGGCAGCACTTCAATGCACTTCTCAAGATTTCTACTTTAGGCTGGGAGCAGTGGCTCATGCCTGTAATCCCAGCACTTTGGGAGACTGAGGCGGGTGGATCATTTGAGGTCAGGAGTTCAAGACCGCCTGACCAACATGGTGAAACCCCATCTTTACTAAAATACAAAAATTAGCCGGGCATGGTGGTGGGCAACTGTAATCCCAGCTACTCAGGAGGCTGAGGCAGGAGAATCGCTTGAACCCAGGAGGCAGAAGTTGCAGTGAGCCAAGATTGTGCCACTGCACTCCAGCCTGGATGACAAAGAGAGATTCCCTCCCTGCCATCGCCTCCAGAAGATTTCTACTTTGCACTTGACAGGAATACCATTCCAACAAAGCCAGCTTTTCTGCCAGATTTGGTGGTGAGACATTTGAGTGGGAAGAGGGATGGAGAAGTCTGAACCTCACTTTACTGAAGTCCTTCAATAGGTCTGATGCAGAAAAACCCTCTATTAGGCAAATAACTTGAGAATTAGTTATCAATTACACTAATAGTACTCAAATGCACAATACCTAAAAAATTGAAATAAGTATACAGCTAAAGTCTATTTTAAGAATATTGTAAATTCTGTCCCCTCTTTTTCCTCAGATACATCATTATAAACTTGGTGTGTAAGCTTTTTCAGTTAATTTATGTGCATCTATATGCCATTACAGAAAATACATAACATTGTTTTAGATTATATTTTTAATAGGGTTATTAGGGTATAATTCATATCACACAATTCACCCATTTACAGTGTAAAATTCAATAGTTTTTAGTATATTTATGGAGTTGTGAGTCTATCACCACAACCGATATTACAACATTACCCGGTTCCCATTACTTTCTACTGTAATATACTAGCCATAGTTCTAGGTGGTGGAAATCCAGGTAAAAATATGATTGAGTTGCTGCTATCAGGAAGCATTTATACTAGCCAATATTTTTCAGTGCCATTTATTGAACTTGTCTTCCTTTCTTCACTAATTTGAAAAGCAACATTTATCACATAAACACACACCCACTTGCAAACGTGCGCGTGCGCACACACAGACACACATACATTATGTGGCAGCCATGGGAACACACCACTCAGATCTCCTGCTGCAGAGAGCTCAACTGGTTGAAAGTCTCAGTGCCAACTCTCAGGAGTCACTCTGATTCACTCAGGCAAATGCTATCAGTTTCAATCGGTGACTAATAATACCTCTATAAAATTTTTTTTTGCTGGTTGTCCTAGATTCTGCAATTTATATTTTTAATGAATCTAAATATACCCTCAGATAACACTATTTTCATGTGTAGTACCTGTGCCTTATAACAGAATATTCCCAATTCCTCCTTCCCATCTCTTATTGTCATTTATTTTACTTACCTATATGTTATAATCATTCAATACATTGTTATTTTAAAAATAATCCATAATTTTTAGATTAATTAAAAATAAAACAATTTACCTTACCTTCATTCATTCTTTTTCTGACAGTGCCTTTTTTTACATAGATCTGAATTTCTAACCTATATAATCTTTTTTATCTCTGAAAAATTTCTTTTTAAATTTCTTTTAGATCAGGCCTATTGGTAAGGTAATAAATTCCGTGAGTTTTTGTTTGTTTGGTAGAGTCCTTATTTCCTTCTTTCTAAAGGTTAATTTCACTGAATATAAAATTTTAGTAAAATATTTATTTTTTCTTCTTTCCAACACTTTAAATCTTTCACTCCATTCTTTTTTTGCTTGCATAGTTTCTTATGAGAAACTCATTATAATTCTCATGCTTGTTCCTCTATAGTAGTGGTCCCCAGCCTTTTTGGCACCAGAGACAGGTTTTGTGGAAGAAAATGTTTCCATAGACAAGAAGGCAGGGCAGGGGATGGCTTGGGGGTGAAACTGTTCCACTTCAGATCATCAGGCATTAGATTCTCATAAGAAGCACACAACCTAAATCCCTTGCATGTGCAGGGTTTGTGCTCTTATGAGAACCTAATGCTGCCATTGATCTGACAGGAGGCGGAGCTCAGGTGGTAATGCTCTCACTTGCCCTCTGCCTGGGAGTTGGAGACCACAGCTCTGTAGGTAAGGTTCTCTTTGGCTTATTTCAAGATTTTCTCTTTGTCTTTGTCTTTCTGCAGTTTGAATATATATGCCTATGTGTAGATTTCTTGGTATTTATCTTGTTTGCTGCCCTCTAGTCTTCCTGGATCTGGTCTTGTGTCTCTAATCAATTTTAGAAAATTCTTGTAAATTTGTTTGAGTTCATTGTAGATTCTGGATATTAGCCCTTTGTCAGATGAGTAGGTTGCAAAAATTTTCTCCCATTTTGTAGGTTGCCTGTTCACTCTGATGGTAGTTTCTTTTCCTGTGCAGAAGCTCTTTAGTTTAATTAGATCCCATTTGTCAATTTTGGCTTTTGTTGCCATTGCTTTTGGTGTTTTAGACATGAAGTCCTTACCCATGCCTATGTCCTGAATGGTATTGCCTAGGTTTTCTTCTAGGGTTTATCAAAAAGTGGGCGAAGGACATGAACAGACACTTCTCAAAAGAAGACATTTATGCAGCCAAAAAACACATGAAAAAATACTCATCATCACTGGCCATCAGAGAAATGCAAATCAAAACCACAGTGAGATACCACCTCACACCAGTTAGAATGGCCATCATTAAAAAGTCAGGAAACAACAGGTGCTGGAGAGGATGTGGAGAAATAGGAACACTTTTACACTGTTGGTGGGACTGTAAACTAGTTCAACCATTGTGGAAGTCAGTGTGGCGATTCCTCAGGGATCTAGAACTAGAAACACCATTTGACCCAGCCATCCCATGACTGGGTATATACCCAAAGGATTATAAATCATGCTGCTATAAAGACACATGCACACATATGTTTATTGCGGCACTATTCACAATAGCAAGGAGTTGGAACCAACCCAAATGTCCAACAACGATAGACTGGATTAAGAAAATGTGGCACATATACACCATGGAATACTATGCAGCCATAAAAAATGATGAGTTCATGTCCTTTGTAGGGACATGGATGAAACTGGAAAACATCATTCTCAGTAAACTATCGCAAGGACAAAAAACCAAACACCGCATGTTCTCACTCATAGGTGGGGATTGAACAATGAGAACCCATGGACACAGGAAGGGGAACATCACACTCCAGGGACTGTTGTGGGGTGGGGGGAGGGGGGAGGGACAGCATTAGGAGATATACCTAATGCTGAATGACGAGTTAATGGGTGCAGCAAACCAACATGGCACATGGATACATATGTAACAAACCTGCACATTGTGCACATGTACCCTAAAACCTAAAGTATAGTAATAAAAATAAATTTTAAAAAAAGAAAATTCCTAACCATTATTACTTCAAATATTTCTTTTGCTTTATTCTTTTATGCTTTTCTTCCTTTACCTATCTTTTCTGTGTTGTAAATGTCTTTTGTTCATTCATTTGGCTTCAAGTTGGCAATTCAACTTGATATGTATAAGATGCAGTTCAACTGATTCTTTTAAAAATATTTATACTATAATTTCAGTTTCTAGTTTGTTGAATTGATTAAATACTTTAATAAATATAACAGAAGCAATTATAGGATACTTATACACTTAGAAAAGCATAAAGAAATTCTGCTTATTATTGCTAGAAAAAAGAAAGATGTTAAAATTCATCTTTTAAAATTACAGAGGTACAAATATAACCAATTAAAGAAACAAGAAAGAAAGAAAGGGAGCCTTCCCTTGTATTATTTAATGCAATTAAATACTATTATTTCTTCAATCTGAAACTTAATAATCTCAAGGAAATAATGAATTAGTATTTTAAGTTAAAAATAGTAATATGAACTAATTATTTAGAAAAAAATGCAACCATTGGTTGTAAAAACAGCAATAGATTTTAGAGACCAGAAATATGGGCAAAGGCATATTTTTTATGTTCTTGAGAGCCATTTGGTATTTTTAGTTAAAAACTGCATATATTACTTCAATATAAAGTTTTAAAATTCGGTTATTCTATAGCAAACTTCATTGTAGCTAAATCTGCATATTATGTCTATCATTGTTTTTTCAGTTACAATTCTAGGTATTGAATTTCTGTGTGAAAGGCATATTCAATATTAAACATTTTCACACTATTACCAGAATGCTTTTCTGAAGATTTAAACATCTTTCCATGAGCTTTCTTCACAGCTTTCCCATTCAACTATCGTTCATAAACTTTTTGCAGTTATGGCTAGATGATAAACTAGAAATATTTTCATTGTATGTGAACAAGTCTAAGAAAGATAAAGAACTACTTCATAGAAAAATAATTCATGAATACATACATTAGTTTACAAAAAAGATGAGTTCATGAAAACCATAAAATATAGCTTTTTTTTTTCTATTTGGGTGATTGATTTTGCATTTACTTCAATCTTAACTCTACCTTAATATCTCATTTTTTATTCCCTGGAAGATAATTTTTTTAAAAATGGGCAATAGAAATTCCATACAAAACAAACAAAAAATCTACATGTATCTATTTTTTGCTAAACCTGGATGCAGTAAAATAGCATTTTTAGTTTATAAGTTCTTCGAGCAATGATCAGTTGGGCTGTAAGATAAAGGTATTTGCTTTTTATATGCTGTGTTCTTTCCATAGTCAATAAAAAGCCTTCTACATTTTACTGGCATTTCTATGTCAACATGTCTAAAATAATCTAATTTTGATAATGGAAACACTACACATCTGATCTTTCAAATATGAATCTAATTCTATTACCTCTCTTACCTCATTGGTTCACAAAATCACAATAAGAGTGCTCCTAAATATTTTTTTCTCTCAATGGAAACCACCTTCATTCATACACTTCTTTCATACCTTCACTAAAAATAAATCCCCAAATTGATATGCTTGCTTACAGTATATTTCCCTTTTAATCCTTTCTCCTCCTTTTATGTGGAGTCCTCTTTCAGAAATAACAAATCTGAGTTTGTTTCTTCCTTCAGTGCCACCCTACTTATGTTATAAAGCCCAAACTCCACTGGACATGCTAACGGTGATTCCTGACCTGGCCTGTGCCTTGTTCTCCAGCCTCTTTTCACATGCTGTTTTCTCAGATCTAGTATTTCAACATGTCAAACTCTTTATATTTCCCTGTCCACAATATACTGTTTCATTCTCACTGCTTTGCACATGAAATCTTTACCTCCTTATGTAATCTTCAAATGTCCAATAATGATATAATATTTAGAATAGATGTATATATTATAGTAACTCAAGACGGGATGAACAATGCGTATAACAAAGTAAGCAATGGTGGTTTCTGTTTTAATAAACCGAATTAATTGGCTTTCTTGCATTTGGATGACTAAAAATTACTTCAATATAAATTCTAAGTATTTACCTACAAATTAGGTGTGGAAATATGAAACAAGACAATGTATATTTAGGATATATAGGGCATAGACACATATTATTCCATAGCAAGAAACATTATTTAAAGAGTTTATCTTTTTACTTGTTTCAGAAAGTCTTTGAATAAGGTGACTTTGTGCTTAATTCAGCTACCCTAAATATCGACCTATGCCATTCTAAGTTTGCTCTTCAAATCAGCATCAGTATCACCTGGAAATGTGTGAAGATACAGAGTCTCAGATATTGCCAGTATTCCTAAATCAAAACTTGCATTTTAATGAGATTTCCAGATGATCTGTATAGATATTAAAATGCAAGAAACGCTAACTTTTCGAATATGTGTCTTATAAACCTCCTACTTTGCACGTGTTGCACCTTCTAACACATACAACACTGAACTGTTCGCCGATTGCTTTCCTGGTATGCACTGTATTACAGTTGTAATAATAGATTTAATTATCCCAAAATATTCTCATTGAAAATTATGTGTAGATTGTAGAAATCCTGGCAATATCACTGGTTAACTCTTCATTTGCCACATCTCACTGTGTAAGATGTTAGCATCACCATCTGATACTGCTCTGTTTGCACATTCATTGTTCAGGCTTTATAGTCTCCTTGATTTTCTAGCTATCTAATAATTTCACTAATTTCAGACTCTTCCTAGACCAATGATGTATATGTCTTCATTAGCACACACTACTTTCACACATCTTAGTACTTGTCCTTAAAAAAAGTACTTTGGGAGGCCGAGGCGGGCGGATCACAAGGTCAGGAGATCGAGACCACGGTGAAACCCCGTCTCTACTAAAAATACAAAAAAAAAATTAGCCGGGCGTGGTGGCGGGCGCCTGTAGTCCCAGCTACTCGGAAAGGCTGAGGCAGGAGAATGGCTTGAACCCAGGAGGCGGAGCTTGCAGTGAGCCGAGATCGCGCCACTGCACTCCAGCCTGGGCGACAGAGCGAGACTCCGTCTCAAAAACAAAAAACAAAAAACAAAAAACAAACAAAAAAAAGTCATGCGCTTAGTTACTTTGAGGCAACAGTTTGGTACAGGCAAGTACATTTTAAGGGTAAAATTATTCTTCATTTTCAACATTGTTTTGGTATTTAAGTACTATACATTCTCATATACATTTAAGGTCAGTTTTTTATTTTTTTTTAAAGCCAGTTGGGATATTGGTTAGAATTGCAGTAGATCTATGTGGAGACAATTGATATCTTAATAATATTGATCTTTCCAATCCACAAACATGGTATATCTCTCCACTTGTTTAGGTTTTATTTCTCTCTTAATGTTTATAGATTTTAGTCAGAAACACCATATGCCTTTTGTATATTTTTATGCTAATACAGAAATATTTTGATGTTACCTTTTGTTTTGTGGAGTGGTATATAAATGTGATTTTTTTCTCTGTATTTACCTCATACACTGTGTCATTGCTAAATTCACTTATTAGTTCCACTAGTTTTATGTAGATTATTTGAAATTATCTATAAAACAATCATGTTGTCTGTGAATAAAGACAGTTTATTTCTTCTTTTCCAATCTGCATGCCTTTCATGTCTATTTCTTGTTTTAGTGAACTAGCTAGAACTGAGAACAATGGAGATGGTCATATAGAAAAGGCGATATTGGGGTGTTCTGGGTTTTTTTTTCTATCTTAGGGGAAAGTATTCAATGTTCATTGAATATTCAATGTATTCAATGATGTATTCAATGAAAGTATTCAATGATGATACTTTCAATGATGATAATTGTACGCTTTCCATAAGTGTAATTAAATTAATTGTAGACTTTACGTAAGTGCCATTAAATTAAGAAATTTGTATTCCTATTTTCTTATTTTGCTGAGTTTTTTCATGAAAGTTAGTTAAATTTTGTTAAATGTGTTTTTCTACACTTATTGAGGTGCTTCTATGGTTTTCTCCTTTATTATGTTAATATAATGAATTCTATTAAATAGAATGTAATTTAAGTTGAATGTTCAATCAAACTTCCATTCCTGGGGTAAACTTTATTTGATCATGAGGTATTTATACATATTTACACATATTTAGGCTGTGATTAGCTAATATTTTGTTAAACATTTTTAACACTAATATTTATTAGAGGTATCAGTAAGATTTTTTTCCTTGAAATTTTAGGATTTGATGCCAGGGTTATTTTGAACCCATCAAATGAGTTGGTATGTTTTCTTTACTTCTCTGTTTCCTGAAAGAATTTGTGCAGGATTAATGTCATTTCTTCCTTATGTGTTTGATAAAATTCACCAAAGAAACATTTAAGCTTGGAGCCTTTTTCATGGGAAGGTTCATAAGTGCAAATTAAATTTTGGAAAAGGAAAAAATCTGAAAAATTCTATATTTCTTTCTTAATTTTGAAAGATTTTAAATGTAATATAGAATTCTGAATTGGCAGATTTTCTTTCATCATTTTGAAGATGTCATTGTTTTATGACCTTAACTATTACTGATAAGAAGTCAACCATTATTTCATTATTACTGTTCCTCTGTGTGAAATATGTTTTCTCTAGTTGCTTTTAAGGTTTTTCTTTTTATCTTTGGTTTTCAGCAGTGTGACTGTGTTGTGACTTTGTGTTTTTGTTTTATTATTATATTTTAGGTTTTGGGGTACATGTGCACAATGTGCAGGTTTGTTACATGTGTATACATGTGCCATGTTGTTTTGCTGCACCCATTAACTCGTCATTTAGCATTAGGTATATCTCCTAATGCTGTCCCTCCCCACTCCCCCACCCCACAACAGTCCCCGGAGTGTGATGTTCCCCTTCCTGTGTCCGTGAGTTCTCATTGTTCAATTCCCACCTATGAGTGAGAATATGTGGTGCTTGGTTTTCTGTCCTTGCGATAGTTTGCTGAGAATGATGGTTTCCAGCCTCATCCATGTCCCTACAAAGGACAAGAACTCATCATTTTTTATGGCTGCATAGTATTCCATGGTGTATATGTGCCACATTTTCTTAATCCAGTCTATCGTTGTTGGACATTTGGGTTGGTTCCAACTGTTTGCTGTTGTGAATAGTGCCGCAATAAACATACGTGTTTTTTTTTATTTGTATTAATTTGCAGGGTTTTTTTTCTGATTTTATTGGACCTGTTGATATATTCTACTGAATTTGTAAAATTTGGCCCTTGTGTTTTGAAATGCTTTTGTCTGCCCAATTCACTTTTCCTAATTACCTTGATAATTTGCCAGAGGTCATTAAAAATTTGTCATTATTTTCAGTGTTTTTTTTTCATCTTTTCTTCAGTTTGGAAGATGTTTGTTGATTCCTCTACAAGCTTATTGATCTTTCTATCCTTTCCAATTTGTTGCTAAGCCTATGTGGTGAAATTTCCCATTTCATAAATTGTACTTATTAGCTCCAGAATTTCCCTTTGGTTCTTCTATGCAATTTGCATTATTCTCTGCTGAGATTCCTCATATGTTCACTTGTTATATTTCCTTTACATTTAGTCGATGTACATACTCATAATAGCTAATAATTTCAATATCTGGATTATTTCAGGATTTGTTTATATTGATTGTATTCTTTTTCTTGATTTTAGATCACATGTCCATGCTTCTTCAAATGCCTAGTATGTTTGAATGTATGGTAAACTGCCCGGATATTAAATTGCAGAAAGGTTGCATTATGTTGTACTCCTGTAAAGGGTACTGCATTTTCTTTCACCTGGTTGATTTTATCCTTTGCTCTATTAGGTCTGTTTCAATTTTGTCCACTGTCAAAGGGTTAAGTTCTTACATTGGAGTATGGTCCTTACTCCTACAGTATGCCCTTTCTGAGGTCTAAACTGAATGTCCAATGAGCTCTGTGGAATATCTCTACTCTGCCTAGGTCAAAAGGTTAGCATCTCTCGGCACTAAAAGAACTCTGATATATTCATTCAATTCTCAGCACTAGTGCAGCTGCTGTCTGTTTTTCAATGTTTTTTGGTTTCTTATTTCCTTAACAATCCTAAGTATTCAGGCATCTCACTTTTTAGGCTAACACTAACCAGGGTCTCTCTAATATTTCCTCATGACCAAACTCAGGCTCTACACTTTTGATATAAATCTTCACAACCTATGCATCTGACAGGATTAATATCCAAAATCTACAATGAACTCAAACAAACTAGAAAGAAAAAAACAATTTCATCACAAGTGAGCTAAGGATATGAATAGACAATTCTCAAAAGAAGATAATGCAAATGGCCAACAAACATATGAAAAAATGCTCAACATCACTAATGACCAGGGAAAATCAAAACCACAATGCAATACCACCTTACTCATGCAAGAATGGCCATAATAAAAAAAATAAAAAAATCATAGATGTTGGCATGGATTCAGTGAACAGGGAACACTTCTACACTGCAGTGGGAATGTAAACTAGTACAACCATTATGGAAAACAGTGTGGATATTACTTAAAGAACTAAAAGTAGAACTACCATTTGATCCAGCAATCCCACTACTGAGTATCTATCCAGAGGAAAATAAGTCATTATACACACATATATTGCACACACATATTTATAGCAGCACAATTTGCAATTGCAAAAATGTGGAACAAACCCAGATACCCATCAACCAATGAGTGGATAAAGAAACTGTGATGTGTGTATGTGTATATATACATATATATATATATACAATGGAATACTACTCAGCCATAAAAAGGAATGAATTAATGGCATTCACAGAGATCCAGATGAGATTGGAGACTGTCATTCTAAGTGAAGTAACTCAGGAATGGAAAACCAAACATTTTATGTTCTCACTCATAAGTGGGAGCTAAGCTATGAAGATATAAAGGCATAAGAATGACACAATTGACTTTGGAGACTCAAGGGGAAAGGGTGGGAAGGAGGCAAGAGGTAAAAGACTACAAATTGGGTACCCTGTATATTGCTTGGGTGATAGGTACACCAAAATCTTACAAATCACCACTAAAGAACTTACTCATGTAACCAAACACTTGTTCCCCAATAACCTATGGAAATGATAAAAATTTTTTTAAAAAGAAATACCACAGAAAAGATGCTGCTCTTTGCGAAGCATCATATCTAAGAACCTTCCAACACATCCCCCCAGTAGTGATGGTAACCTTGATCATCTAATCAAGTTGATGCCTGACAGATCTCTGCAATGTAAAGTCATCATTTTCTTTCCCCTGTGTTTTGGATTGCTGTTTTGTGGGAAGATATTCAGACATTTTGCTAACATCCTGTTCTTCATCATACCTTCAGCCTACAGCTTTAGCATTCAATCTACATCCATAGCATCCATTGACTGTTTGTCACTGCTTGTATTAACTGACTCTGTGATGGTTGCCCAAGAGTAAACATCCATTTCCATCATAACTTCTACATACTAGAAATTGGCATTTTGCTGGAAGAAAGATCCTTCCTTTTCCCTCATTTTTATATTTACCCAATTATTTATATCAGTGCATAGTCATGAATTTCCATTGTATATGATGAGCTGTAATTTGATCCTCTCATTATTTATTTTGTCCTAGATATGACCAGAGGAAACTCCTTCAATCTGCCACATTTCTATCATTGTTTGAGCATTTTCTTACTTTCTGACAAAACAAAATATTTCAAGGTCATCTTGAATTTTTCTGGCAGCAGTCCTGGTACAACCACTATGTCAAGGAACTCTAGCTTCTTTTATTGGAAGACTGTGAGATGGTGTTTGGATTACTTGACATCTTATTATTGAACTGTAAGGGTTCTCCACATATTCTGGATATAAAAATTTTTGGAAATATATATGAAAATTTCTCCTAGTCTGTTGATTGCCATTCCATTTTCTTATTGGTGTACTTGAAGAGTACAAGTTTTAATTTTGGTGATATAGAATTTATCATGTTTTTCTGTTTTGGAGAATAAGGGAATTGGTTTTTTATGATCCTGTGTATGTAATCTCTGCCTACCCAAAGATTATAAAGATTGTATTCTATGCTTTCTTCTGAGTTTTATAGAATCAGATTTTTTTTACATTGAGGCCTGGGATTAATTTCAAAATTTTTTTTGTATTGTATGAGGTAGATGTAGAGATTATGTTTCATTACATGGCTATTTAGTGGATCAAGCCATCTTAGTTCTAAAAGTTTATGCTCAATTTTATTTTGCTCCACTCCTACAACACAACTTGTTTCTTCTTTTCATGTCTTTAGATTGACTTTATTTATGCTGTAAAGACAATTTTTTTCAGCTTTATTTATTCCATCCTAAATGGAATGCTTTTGTCTTCTTTTCATGCACTTGATCTTCTAATTTCACTTGCTTTCTGGATTTGTGATTCTGCTTTCCAGAAAACTTCACAGATTTTCCTGTCCACTTAAATTTCAATTCTAGTCTAACTTTATGGCTTACACATTTAACATAGTTCTGATACTCTTTCTTGACTCTACCCCTTCTTACTTTTTCTTACTTTTTCATATTTTCTTACATTTTAACATTATTACATAAAGTCCAGTATGGATAGATACTTACAGGTACCTATGGGTTACCAGTTCTTTTAGCCCCACTACTGATACTTTAAGATGGTCATCACAAACAATTTTGAAGAGTAATACTTAGTCCATGTATCTACATATGTATATCGTAGGATGTGGAGGGGTGTGCAGGACTAAACCTAAGCATCTTAAGACTAGGTTAATTTAACTTATTCTTAAGATGCATGTAGATATAATGAAGAGTCATTAAAGGTACAATAATGATGATAGCAATCATCGTATAACTATGATATAAATTATAATTATAAATTATAAAATATCGTTTGGGGTCTAGCTGATGGAGAACTTATTCTTAACACAGACATAGTTTGTGATTAAGTTTTTTGATCTTGAATAAAGCATAGTGTTATTTACAAGAGATTTTAGCAAATAATTTTTTAATTGAAGGTATTTTATGCATCTAAAAACAGTCATTTATATGTTAAGCTTTGAAAAATTAGTCACCCAATCAAAAGCCTTAAAGATCTTTATTACATAACAAAATTATATTTAAATTGAACATCTTCGAAACTTTTATAACAACATAGTCTTTTTTCAAAGTATTCTATCATAGTTTAAATTCTTATAATTTAATTTGCTTAAGTTATTATATGTTTTCTTCAAGTTAATGCACATTTTCATATTCCCCCTCATAAATTAGCATTTATAAAATGTATTTTCTCCTGTTATTTATCTTTGGTAACACAGATTTTTATAGAACCAGAGGCAAAAAATGTATTAGGGATTGAGGTGTGTGTATGGTATCCATTTCTTCTGATTTTTGTCATTAAAATTGTGTTTTGAGGGAATCATGTGGGATGAGAGACTGAAGGAAGAGCACGGTCCACATAGCCTTTTAAAAATTATTTCAAATACTACAATGGTGCCTTCCAGTGGAGCTACATTTTTTGCAGCACCTGTAGTCTGGGCAAACTGTTCTAGGTTAGCCAATTGGGATGACCATTATTTGAAAGACTCAATGAAAATGTGCCTGAGGTGGCCACTGAGCATCCCACATGCTTGCTTGTTTCTCTTTGACTCTACATCTCTGTTGCTTTGGTTTTAGATCAAGCAGTTCTCAATAACAACGTAATGTTTTCTGACTTCTCTGTAACTTGCTGCCATTTATGTTTCTTAGGTTGAAGTCTGAAAGTGCCTTTTCTCAATGAGTGTCCTGTTTATGTCAGAAATGGGTAAAACATGTGGGGAGCAAGCAGCTGTGACCCAACTCACCCAGAACAATGCCAACTGACCTTGGACTCTGAAAAGTTACTTAGAATGAACCAGGGGTATAATTTATACCTGATCTTGACCTCACATCTTAAGGATGAGAAGAGGATATTTGTTATAAACAATAAGCTTTCCTGTTCAGAAATTACTCCTTGGTATCTCTACTATAAACAGGTGGAAGACACTTCGCATTCACAAACACTCCACTGTGACCACCTAGAAATAGATAAGCAAATATTATTTCTTAAATTATAGAAGAGTATGTTTCCAAAGAAACTATTCAACATATATAAAAAGTAAAGAGTGACAAATGATTTCATTATAAGTTGTATAACACATTTTGGAAAGAGTACTGACTATTCCAAACGAAGCAAGATTGAGGAGATTGAGAGGAAGATATCACAGAACCAAATATTTGTTTTTATTGAACAACATTGTTCAGCACAGAGAGTAAGTAAATACTTAAAATTAAAATCAAACAATCCATAAATCAACAACCTTATCCCTGAAAAGTTTTATATTTTTTACAGTTCTTTATTCATTCTTTACATCTACAATTTGTTCATAAGTATAATCACAGAGTAGATATACTTTTATCCTGGCTTTTCTTATTTATCATCTTTCAGAAGATATTCTCCAGGTTACTGCTATTATGTTCATATGCACTTTTATATCTATCACAGAGGCTGGCAAACGACAGCCTAGGGACCAGCCACACATTTTTGTAGATAAAGTTTTGTTGGAACACAGTTACTCTCATTTGTTTCTATATTTTCTATGGCTGCTTTTGTTATACAGTAGCACATAGCACAGTTGAATATATGGCCTGCAACCTTGTAATAATAAAAACTAGTAAAAAAATTAAATTATGCAAAAACTAAATATGCATTACACATCCATGATATCAAATTATATTAAAAACTTTAAAAGAGCAAGGTACATTTATGTAAACTAATACGGAAACTCTGTGACATATACTGTCATGCTACCAAAGCAAATTATAAAACAGTATTTAGAATATGATTCTACTTACATAAGGCGCATATGTAAAAAAATTACATATTTATATCATGCAGGTATATTCCAGGAGTTATTCTAATCATTTCCATTTATAGATACATATATGTGCATACATATATATCTGTAACCGAAACATTGGTTCAGTAGCTTGCCACTTGCAGTGTCCAGTTAACAAAAGCGAGGTCTGGTGTAAAGAAGGTAACTCTTTATTTCAAAGCTAGCTTAAGGGAAGAAGTACAGGCTTTGTACTTTAAGGGCACTGCTTCGCTTTTGGAGCAGGAGGTGAGCACACAGAGTGGGGGGAAGTAAGCAGGTGGGGAGTCTGTGTGTTAGCTAGGTGCCTTATCTACTGGATGATCAAGCTGGTGACTGCTGCCTTCTTCACAGGCAGGCATACTTTGGGTTGTAAATTGACTGTTATCTCTCAAGGCAACCTCCTTGTGGGTGAGAGTTCCTTTCTGGAGCAGGTAGCTAGATGCACATAATTAGATGAACTTGTCCTGTAAGGAGTGTCTGGTGAAGAGAAGGTAAAAGGCTATATTTGCATTTCTGAAGGGCTAAGTAGGAAGTGGGAAAAAAGGAGGAAAGAGAAAAGAAGAAAGAGAAAAATAAACTATCTCTTAGAAAAGTGGGGGTACTTCATTACCTACCAATAATCACAAATAATGCTGTTTCAAATGGATTTGGAAAAGCAAATCCAATTCTTTGGGACTGAATATGGAAAAGTGCTAGAAATATTCCAGGTTTGGAAGACCGTGATGTAGAAGGAATATAAGATGAGCAGACAATATCTGTTCCTCCCACATGATACCTGCAACAAGTACACTTTAATAAAAAGTATTATTTTTGTCTTTCTACCCTACAACCTTAAAATTCCTGAGAACCAATGAAAACCTTTTCTGTCCTATTGATTATTGTATTATCATGCAAGTACGAAAATTTCTGACATAGGAATGGCTCCATTAATATTGGTGGAACAGGTGTAATATCATATTTGCTCTGTAAATGACTAACATTAATTTATGTTTGGGGCAAGGTTTACAAAAGTAAGCTGAAATTCAGGCACTGCACTAATTTCTCCATCAATCCATTTGTTCAACTAATATGAATTTCATATACATGTATATATTCATCACATCCTTACTATATTTAAGTCAATCATAGTTTCTGCTCTCAGAACACTTATACTATATTGAGAGATATAAACAATAATTAGATAAATCATTAAGAAAATATTAGGTAATCAAAGTACTTTGTGACACACAGTGACTTGGTAGTTACCTCTGATGGAGAAATGACAAAATACCCCCTGAAAAGTGACAGGAAGTCAGTGGTTCTCAATGGGGTGTATATGTTGGTGGGCAATGGAAGGAGAGAAGTGATTGTGTCCCCTAGGGTACATCTGGCAATGTCTGGAAATATTTTCCTTGTTACAATTTGGGAGAGTGTGGTAGGGAAGGGTGCTCCTGTCATCTAATGGGTGGAGTCCAAGGATGCTGCTGACCCATCTATAACGCACAAGATTCCCCACCACCCTCACCTTTGCCAACAAAGAATTGCTCAGCACAAGATGTTAATAGTGTAGAGGTTGAGAAACTCTGCATTAAGCTACAATCGATATGGCAGAAATTAACCAACCTTGAACTGCCTGCTGGAAGAGCATTCCAGGCAGAGGAAATGGCCATAGCAAATATTCTCAAACAAGAACATATTTAATGGGCTTGAGGAATGGGAAGAAACCTACCTTGAGCAAGTAAAAGAAAAGGTGAGAGAGGATGTCAGTACACAAACTGTAGGCCATTTTAAGGGGTTTAGATATATTGTGAGTGCAATGGGAAGACAGGGGAGAGCCTCACTTTGAGGAATAGCGTGATCTATTTTTGCATTTTTAAAACATCAAGTTGGCTACTGTTTGTGAGGCAGGAGAAAAGGGTCTGGAGGCAGGGAACTTAAGACCTATTCATGCTGACTTCCTAGAAGTAAATCAAATGGAAATACTATAGCTCTGACAGGAAATATCCTCTCCATTTACATAGGGCATACACTGAGTAAATGACTTTGTAACTTTACTTCATCCTCTTCATTTACATAGAGCATACACCACATAACCAATGGAAACCTCTAGAGGGTATATTTAAACCCCAGGACATTCTTTAACGGAGCTCTTGAGGCCTTATGCTACAGCCCACTCCCACCCTGCGGAGTGTACTTTCATTTTCAATAAATCTCTGCTTTTGTTGCTTCATTCTTTCCTTGCTTTGTTTGTGCATTTTGTCCAATTCTTTGTTCAAGACACCAAGAACTTGGACACCCTCCACTGGTAACAGTAGGGGAAAAGGAAATAGAGACCAACATGTTACAAAAGTCAAGAGAAGAAATCATTTCAAGATTAAAAACATCAGTCACCTAGGTACAATGCTGCTAGAAGTTTAATTGTTTTGTGATGTTAATATTTTTACTTTTTAATTTGCATTGTCTTTAGTGCCATTATATACTAAGCTCAGTCTAGCATTAAATATTGTGCTAAAAGTTACATTTATCATGTAACAGAATCTTTGCAACAGTCCTACAAAGAAGGTATTATGATCTGATTAACAGATGAGAAGAATGAGGTAAAAAAAATAAAAAATTTACCCATCTTTACCCAGTTAATAAATGTTAGAGCAGAAGCAAACTCATCTACCTGTCTTCATTTAATGTGCTTAAACACTGTATGTGAATTTCTAAGTGAGTTAATCATACATAAAATAACTCTAAGTGAGTTAATCATACACAAAAATCCTACAATATTTTATGGCATTTCAATCTCAAAGAACACATAATAACAATTTTTAGCATTTTAGTTTTTTAGTGAATCAGACACTGAAAAAAACTGTATTTTATGATAATCATTTGGTTTCTAAGCTTCCCGGAAGTTTCTCTTTTTCTGTATCTTGAGTGCCACAGGTATTGCGTTTAAGTAGCTGTTACTTTTGATAACATATCTTGGCACTGCTTGTTTCCCAATGTCCTGAAATGGGAGAGCTCCCTGACCCCCTTGCAAAATGTGCAACAGGGGTGTGGCTTGTCTGTTCAGTTGCCACTGCTGCTCAAATCCCCTACAGGAGGGGGAGCATGCAGACAGACAGATGCAGGAGACAGAGTGAGCACCCCTGGGCTCCAACCCTACAGTGGCATCCAGGTGTGGGATCTTGCAACTCCCAAAGCCCAAATGGGTATGTGCTACAGTGTGCTCTTTTAGCCTTGCCATCTGCAGATGACTTCATTGTTAACCAGCCCAGTGCACCCTCTGCCTTTTTCAAGGGCAGGGGGCCATTGTGACAGCTTTCTGTGTCCGGAGCTTTTGTCCAACATCCCAGAAGAATCAGGTCACACAAAAATTTGCAGGACGAATGCAGGGGTTTTATTGAGTGGTGGAGGTGGCTTTTAGTGGGATGGATGGGGAGCTGAAAAGGGGATAGAGTGGGAAGTTTGGCTGTCCAGCGGCTGATCTCCTCTCCAGTCATCCCCAGATGAACTCCTCTCAGCATTCACATGGTCCTTCTCTTCTTTCCTTCTCTGCTGTACTATTCTGCCATTCATCTGCTCATCTCCTTGTCTCCTCATCTCCTTGTCTGCTTCTGTAACCTGGGGTCTGGGGTTTATATGGGTACAGGACAGTGGTGTGGCAGACCAAAAGGCAACATTTTGGGCACAAAAGCAGGAATGTCCTCATTTAGGGCCATGGGTATCCAGGCTTGAGGGTGAGGACTTTGCCTAGGAATCACCCTCTTCTATCCAGTGTTTGCCTATCTCCCATCAGTACCAATCCCACTTTACTACTTTTATTATTGTTCTCTGGGGTCCTCATGATACCTAGAGTATAGTCCTTATCCTTTTCCTCTCATGATATTATATCTCAGCTGACCATGCCTTAAGTAGCTACAGCTCACTAGAATGGTCTGCCCTTTGTGAGCACAGCTCTGCTTGGGATCCAAATAGAGCTGGGCCCTGACAATGCCATTTCAACATTTGAAATGCCTCATTTCAAGTTTTGACTAATTTATAACAAGTTCCCCCAGAAACTGGGAAATGAGAAAAGGAGAGGGAAATCACCCAGTGCCATTAATAAAATGTTTTTTTTTACCTTCCTAAATGCAAAGAAGCCATTAGCTTCTGATTATCTTTTACATCCAGATAAGTTCCTTGCTATCTCCAACACCTTCTTCCTTTCTCCACCCAATTTCACCCTACCCTTTTTCAAAGTAGCTTTCATGGTGTTTATTTTATTTATGTTCATGAATCTTTTACCCAGTGTGTCTGAGATCTGGTCAGCATTCATGCATTTGCTATTATTCTATTTCCTCATTTCTGCCAAAGTTCTAATAAGTACATAGGCATTTTTGTGGCCTCCTAATAGTAAGATGAATGAAAATTAGATCCTCTGTGCTCTGTATATCTCACCAGTGATGACCACTGAAAAATAATGTGAATGTTAAAAATGATGTCTGTTAAAATACAGAATATTATTAATTAATACAATTAAACTATATTCCAATCTTTTCCATTTCTATAGCTGTTGGTTTTTATAATAAACAAATACATAAATTGTTGTTATTCAAGAAATGAAAGTACAGGTAGTAAATATTCTGGGCAAATTAACAGACACTCCAAATTCTGTTTCTGATGTTGCCATGTTTACTGCATATAAGATTCAGAAAGCGTCTCTAAGACATTCATGGTCTGTTTCTTATTTTTGCTTTCATTTTGATTTATAGCATATACCTAACTGTCCCATAGAACTATTGTAGTAATTAAAAAAGAGAGAAAATGCAGTTAAAGATACTTTGAAAACTACAAAAAGGAAAAACAGGTTATTAAACATAATATATAGAAGTTAATCAAAAATCTCACATTTTCAGATCAACTATAAGCAGTTAAAACAAGGTAGGGTATGTGTTTGTAGATGCTTTTAAAGTTTGTAAGATAGTCACCATCAGGTCTGAAAAGACAAAAGATATCACCTTCTCCATAAGCATCTTCACCCAGCAGGGACCAAACTCTATTCCAACTAGTTTGGCAGCCATGGTAGTCTTTATATTTGATGGTGACATTTTGTTATAAGCATCCAACTATTATAGGAGTGAAAGAAAAAAAAAACGGACATTGGTTTACCTGAGACTGAGGCATGTATAAATAAGGTCAACTCACAGTCTAACAAAAAAGGTTAATGCTTTGTTCTCAAAAGCATTCATGACAAGTTTCCTCCTTTCTCTAATGCTGAAATGAACAGAGGGACTGTGGAGGGAAATCAGAGAGATTAAAGCCCTTTATTTCTATATCGTTAAATTATAGCAGCTTGAGCATATCATTCAGTTGTCATCTAATTGAGAAGCTTATTCAATGGAAGTAACAAAATTCACCTTGACACCTGATTTGTCATGGAGATAAAAAATCTAACGTTGTTTGGATCAGTTTTAAAAACCTGGCTAAAAAGAATTTCTGTCATCTTTTTTGATCCTTCCTTGCTTACAAAATTATACTCTATTATAGTTAGTGAGTAATGATGATAGCATATGAAAGTTCTTTCCTCACAAACCTGATTATCCAGTTTTTCCCAAAGGAATTTCTTTGACGTTGCATCATGCAGAGGGTGGCTAGCAAGGTTAAATACATGAAGAAAGTTCTTAACATTTTTGCAACTTCAAAAAACAATCTGACTTAAATTTTTGTATTAAGATCTTTAAACCTAGAAAAGCAATGGAATCATTTTGCAACTCTTGTTCATATTTTTAAGTGAAATCTCCTATTTCTTTAGTATTCAAAGAATAGTAAGTAGATTAGCTCTTCTGTCTTCATTTATCAGTTAAATTCAATAGGTTCAATCCATTGCCTATGGACTAGTAGAGGATTTTGGACCCAGATATATGATACAAAATAAGAATATGCAACTGTAACTCTTCAACAGCTGCATCATATAATGTGGGACAATGGGTTTAACAAAAGTCATTTTAATGCTTCATTGATGGACTAAAGCTTCTCAATGCCAGCTGTATAACTACATTATGAAACAATTGTGGCTTATTCTAATTTAAAGCTGTCTGGCTTAGTGAATTTCGGTATGGCTATAAGAATATGCTCAATAAAAGTACTTGCCTAATTATTTAAGACATTAAGTTTACCCTGCCAGCTATAAAACAGTAGCCAATGTGAACCACTATTGAGCCAACTGTGAGGTCACCTGAACAATGGGTGAAGAAACCTTGGCTCAGAGTTGCAAGGTTTTAGATTATGAGCCTAGAAACAAAGATAAGGCAGCGTAAACTCTTCCAGTCTAATTTAATGTCCACACAGTATTTGTTGTTTATGTTCCCTCAAGATGTTGTGATTGAAAATTCTCTTTCTCAATATTTTGCCTCATATTAAAACTATACATTTTTCTCCCCAACAAAGGCAACTTCTTTCTCTTACATTTCGACCCATGTCCCTTCCTTTACCACCCTCCTTTTTCTCAGTGGGGGCTGGAACACCCTTTTGAAGCTCCGGAGCCCTGATCTAGAACTTCAGTCTGAAAATAGCCCCTCACTGAGCATCGATTTTCTATAATTGGAGGACGTGGTTAATACCTTTCTACGGTTTGAATGTATGTGTCCCTCCAAAAATTCATATGTTGGAACTTAAGCGCCAAGGTGATCGTATTAAGAGGTGGGGCCTTAGGCCTAGCCCAGTGGCTGATGCCTGTAATCCCAGCACTTTGGGAGGCCAGGCAGGCCGATCACTTGAGCCCAGGAGTTCGAGTCCAGCCTGGCCAACACTGTGAAACCCAATTTCTACAAAAAATACAAAAATTAGCCAGGTGTAGTTCCAGCTACTAGGGAAGCTGATGTGGGAGGACCACTTGAGCCCAGGAGATTGACCTGTGACCATGCCACTGCACTCCAGCCTGGGAAACGGAGTGAGACCCTATCTCAAAAAAAAAAAAAAAAAAAAAAAAGGTGCTTTTGGTAAATGATTAAATCCTAAGGGCTGCACCCTCATGAATGAATTAGTGCTCAAATAAAAGAGGTTGAAGGAGCACAGTAATAACTTTTTGTCTTCCCTCCATGTGAAGACACAGCAAGTGGCTCCATACTGAAAGCAGAGAGCAGCCCTCAACAGACAAGAATCTTCCTGTGCCTTGATCTTAAAGTTTCCAGCCCCCAGAACTGTGAGGAAATAAATGTCTGTTTTTTATACTTACTCTCAGTTATTTTGTTATGGCAGCAGGAAGGAACTAAGAAAACCTTCCTCTATAGGACTGTTGTGAGAATTTAAAAAGTTAAAGTAAGTATATAGCTCACGGATAGAATACAGAAGATTGACCGAAAAAAGAAAAAAATCACTCTTCATACTGTTGTGCAGAACTTACATATTATTGTAACTTTCCTTGCCAAAAAGCTTAGTTTCGTCTTATATAAATATCCTATAGTGCCAGGTTGATTGCACGGCCAGAGTGAATCTGTGCTGTACCCATATTCAGTAGTCTTCTCCTATCCAACAACGTGTTTTGTAAATAGGAGGTAAATGAGTGGATGGATGGAGGGATGAATGAATGCAATGTCCTTGCTCTTGATCCCTGTCTTAACAGTGATTTGGTTTTGGAAGACACACTGTACACTTGTGGATGCATCCATTTTAAGAATAGTAATATGGAGATGAACTAACTGTGTTTAGAACATACATAGACAAAATAAAGATGTTTCCTGTGGGGACGACAGGGCATATGAATACCTGGGAAGGTTTGGGATATTTTGAACTAAATCTATAATGTATATCTTAACTCTCTTACTTCACAATCTATTTCCAGTTAATTAGTTACTGGCCCCACTTAAAAACATCAGCAAAAACAATTTCCTAAGTAATAATCTCAATCAGATTCAAAAATATCAATTTTTTTTTTTTTTTTGAGACAGGGTCTTACTTTGTCACCCAGGTTGGAGTGCAGTGGGCTGATCTTGGCTCACTGCAACCTCCGCCTCCAGGGTCCAAGTGAGTCTCTTGCCTCTGGCTCCCCAGTAACTGGAACTACAGGTGCCTGCCACCACACCTGGCTAACTTTTGTATTTGTAGTAGAGACAAGGTTTCACCATGTTAGCCAGGCTGGTTTTGAATTCCTGACCTCAAGTGATCTGCCAGCCTTGGCCTTCCAAAGTGCTGGGATTACAGGCATGAGTCACCTTGTCTGGCCTACTTTTATATACCTTATAAATAGAGATTTTTTTTAAAATTCAGCATTTCAAATTTGCAATGCAAGTTTGTATTCAATTGTCTTTTTATTTTATCTAAAATAGATTCATAGCCACATTGTTGATATAGTAAAGAAAGAATGGGAAGATCTGTGCTTTCCTTGCTGACAACACAAACTTAAGATTTATATGTGGGTTTTTTTCCTTCAATTGATTGCATGTATTATATCAGGTTGTTTCTTTTTCCCCTTCATTCCTCCCTTCCCTCCCTCCCTTCCTCCTTTCCTTCTTTCTTTCTTTCTCTTTCTTTCTTTCTTTCTTTCTTTCTTTCTTTCCTTCCTTCCTTCCTTCCTTTCTTCTTTCTCCTTTCTTTCCTTCCTTCCTTCCTTCCTTCCTTCCTTCCTTCCTTCCTTCCTTCCTTCCTTCCTTCTTTCCCTCCTTCCTTCCCTCCTTCCTTTCTTTCCTTTCTTTCTTTCTTTCTTTCTTTCTTTCTTTCTTTCTTTCTTTCTTTCTTTCTTTCTTCTTTTCTTTCTTTCTTCTTTCTTTCTTTCTTTCTTTCTTTCTTTCTTTCTTTCTTTCTTCTTTCTTTCTTTCTTCTTTCTTTTCTTCTCTCTTTCCTTCTTTCTTTCTTTCTCTCTTTTTCCTATTCAGAATATCCCGGAGCCAACTTCCAACTAGCATTTGGTCAATTTGGCATTGTGATCCATTCTGTTGCTCTTCTGCTGAGTATCTCATGGCAAAAATAGCAACAAGAAGGAAGCAGCAACAACAAATAATTCCACATCTTCCAGGGGCCAACAGAGAGAATTTGGGGATTATCTACTATTTGGAATAATCTTCATTCCTGATTTCCTCCATTATTAGCGTGTGTAATTGGGAATTCCCTGCATGTAACCTGACTTCTCTGC
Source organism: Nomascus leucogenys (assembly GCF_006542625.1). NCBI lineage: Eukaryota > Metazoa > Chordata > Mammalia > Primates > Hylobatidae > Nomascus > Nomascus leucogenys. The sequence goes on along the minus strand of NC_044386.1, from coordinate 41,644,660 downwards.
AAAAGAGCCATAAACATATCTGGCCCTTAGAGCAGTTTCAATGAACAAAATTAATTAAGAAAAAGAATGTGAGGTCCTGGGATAGAAATCATTGCAAAGTACTTTTAAATTACAGTGTCATGACTGGATACTGGAGTAAATCTTTGATCTCCTTTTTTGTTAACAAGGTGATATGATATTTTTAAGGCAATCATTCCATTTTGAAGGTCAGCTGACTTCACAAACAATCAGATCACAGTATAGAAATAAGATACCCACTTCTCTCTGCTTCCTCTTACTGATTTCATGCAATGACCTTGCAGTTATTAAATATAGGCCAACTTGCACTCTTAGACCTTAGGCAACCTCTTTTTTTAAGTGGTCACTTACTCCCCAACATTTCTACTAAAACTTGATGCTTAGAGATCACTTAATGGAGGCAACCAATTTATCCCTGTCCCTTGGGTGGTCCCCAAGGGCAGTTTTTGCTGTTTCAATACAATTACAAAATGCTTCCAGGCTCTGTGAACTTGGTTATACAAGAAGGTTATGGCAACAAAGACTGTTTTCTTTGGAAAATTGTTACAAAGTGCTGACCTTCCTAAAGTATACAGCATTCTGAAAAGCCTAAAAGCTCAGATGCTTAACACTGTGAGAAGCAGCACCAAATTCTAGAACCGGAGGCATGATTTAAAGCACAGGATTCATTGAATCAAGAAAAGAAGGAAGAGAACTTTCTTTCCAGAACACTTCTTTCATATCCTGTAGTCCGGATTCAAGCAAAATTATTTTGTTCACTCTAAAATGTGTTCAGGAGAATCTGACCTAGGAATGGCTTTTCAGTCTCATACATGCAGCTCAGAGTTGGAGTAAACACAGGATGATTTTAGATACTGCTATGAGAAGCAAGAGCTCATTTGATTTCAGTAAGGTCCCAGCTGACTTCACGTAAATATCAAGAGTCTGACTCAAATGAGTAAGTATACAATCCAGGCAAGACAACAGATAAATAAGATTTTTCAAAAAGTTGGTTACAGTTACAGGTCTTATCCACATTCGTTATGAGACATGTGCATGGAAGTCACATATCATTTACTGAAAAGGCACGTTTCCTAACCATGAAAACAGGTGTTAGGGAAGGGGTTCACTGTGGGTGGGAAGGGACTGGGAAGGACTGGAGCTTCGGTGAGAGTCCCCCTCAACCCACAGAAGCAATTACCATGACAGCAGCAGGCTTCCTCCAAGGGCAAAACACCGTGGATGCGCTGGACACTCATCTCCAAATCCACAGGGATCTCCTATTTCCATTTAGTTTATTTAGTTTTCTTGTGTCATGAAGTGAGGATGCATAAATGAGTAAGATACCAGGACTCTCCTTGAGACCTAGAGGTTTCATAAAGCACATCTATAGGAAAAAATAGCTTGGGCAATGCTACAAGCAACAATCTTAAGGCCAGAAAGTCAATATTATAGTGTGATTATTTCATTATAGGTGGATTTTAATGGAATTTTAAGATGCATTCATGGCAGTTTAATAAATGGTTACAGTGTAACCATCAAATTAGGACTGTATGAAGTTAAAACTCCACAATTTTCTTAACCATTTTCTTATAGAGTTACATTAATTTCTATATTGTATTTTTCTTACATTTTGTTATGTATAGTGTGAATTGCATCATTCTCCATAGAACATTTTTTCATGTGTACACTGTTGTAGGGTAAATCTCTAGGACAGGGATTATGGATGCAAAGCAGATAATTACTTTTATGGTTTTTGGATACATCTGGATAGTCTAATGATAAAGAATAATAAAAAGAAAGTAAATTGACGCTCTTTTTTAATTGCTTTAATTTCCCCCTTGAGTAACATTTTCTTCATGCTGAAAAACATAAAACAAACATTGGTAAGAGAGCACTACCATTTTAGTAGTTCTGGTGATAATTATCTATCCTTTAAGAGAGGCCAAGTTCTCCAGATACTTAGAGAATTGCAAAATAGATTGCTAAATAACTATCAGTTAGACTGGAAAACTTGTGGAAAGATAATCAAAGACAGGAAATAAAGTAAATATCTTTATTGTCAAAAAGTGAGACATTATAACTTTTTAATTGGAAATCAAGTAATTTGGTAATTAAGCAGACATGCTTTAGCAATTAACTCATTAGTTTTGCTGAATTATACACTGTATATACACACATATACATTTACATATATATGTGTGTGTATATATATAGGTGTGTGTGCATATATATATATATATATATATATATGCACACACACACATATATATAAAATCTTACATCTATTATAACAGCAGTCTGGGATCTGGTGCGGCTCCTGGCTGGGATAGGTTGCAGGTCTTTTTCATTCCAGGATCCAAGCACAAGAGCAGCCTCTACTGGGATATGCCAGACATGTGGCTGGGAGAAAGAGCAAGAGAGCTGATGGAACCAGGCAAGGACTCTGGAACCTCTGCTGAGACATGGCGCATGCACTACATCAATGTTCAGGGATGAATTCCGTCACAGAAGGCACTGAAGTCAAGTGGCAACAAAGGGATGTGCAACCTTCTCACAGCAAGGAGGATTAAGTATATGGAAACAAAAATATAGTCCACCTCACTTCATTTATTTTATTTAACAATATGTTTTGAGTATATCCACTGTCTTAAGATTTGGGAATTTAATTGTGATCTAAAGAGACATAGGGGTTAGGGGCATACGACTTCAGGAGTTATCTTCTAGAGTGGTGAATATATGGTAAACCAATAAATTTTGTGAATAGCTGTATAACTACCAACACAATCCATGTTAGTTCCAATAAAGAGAATTAAAAAGGGCATAGTTTTGCTTTAAAATATTTGAAAAACTGTCACTTGGAAAGCACTAAGACTCTAGGTCTGCAGGCCCATAAAGACATAACAAATACAAATATAGATAGAAAGTACTAGGAAATAAATTTGGCTCAATAGAAAGAGGAATTTTCAAGCAATTCTAAAGGTGAAATGAGATATTTAACGAGGGAGTGAGTTCCCTATCATTTTAAACAGTCAGTGCCTTCTTAATGATATCATACAAGATACTTAAGCTCTGGGCCAAACAATTAAAATAGATATTCTTCAAGGCCTTTAAACTGCTTAAGTTGATATAAAAATGTACCACTTTTTAAGCCAATAAATTTTTTAATGGACTTTTCTATTAAAAAGAATAAAGCGGTATAATGCACTAGAGCTTCTATGTTAAAATTAAGCTACCGGATTTTTTTTTTGTATTGCATACTATAGGGAGGAAAATTACTGGATTTTTGACTAAATCTTCTCAATCACCAATGTATTCATCTAGCAGATAAGAACAAGAACATTTAATTCTCATGGATAGTTAGGAATTTAAATTAAAAAATAAGTAATTAATAGGAATATATTTTGGTACAGAGCTTGACATCATCATTACATAAAAATGCCATAAATAAAATATATTTATATTTTAAATAAAAAATATAAATAAGTAATAGGAATATCTTTTTGATACAGAGCTTGACATCATCATTACATAAAAATGCCATAAATAAAAAATATAAATAAGTAATAGGAATATCTTTTTGATACAGAGCTTGACATCATCATTACATAAAAATGCCCTATTTAAGGTATCATCACTGCATCTTTTTTTTTTTTTTTTTTGAGACAGAGTCTCGCTTCTGTCGCCCAGGCTGGAGTGCAGTGGGGCAATCTCGGCTCACTGCAAGCTCCGCCTCCCGGGTTCACGCCATTGTCCTGCCTCAGCCTCTCCGAGTAGCTGGGACTACAGGCGCCCGCCACCACACCCGGCTAATTTTTTTTTCTTTTGTATTTTTAGTAGAGACGGGGTTTCACCGTGGTCTCGATCTCCTGACCTCGTGATCTGCCCGCCTCGGCCTCCCAAAGTGCTGGGATTAAAAGCGTGAGCCACCGTGCCCGGCCTCATCACTGCATCTTAATTACTTTTTATTTTCTTATTAAAATTAGCAAACCTATTAAAAATGGTGTGGTAAACTCTTAGCTTCCTGAAACAGAAGATGATGAGAATTCATAACCACCAAGCTGCCTAGTGGAAAATGCTGGCAATGAAATAACAGGTTTTCAGCTGAAAAATTCGATTCACTTATTCCCTCTAAAAAAGCATTAGGTAACAAGTGGCAGGAGGCCATTGACAATGGATTAACCTATATATAATACTTAAATATCATGCTTCTAATATTTGGATCTAACTTGAGCTTTTAGTCCTGAAATTTAAATCCTAACAAATTTCACAGGAGTTTGCAGTTATTTAGTGAACGCCAGTCATTTTCTCTCTTAAAAAAAAAAAAAAAAAAAAGAATGTTTAGAGAAATCCCAAATAGATTCTACCACTGATACAATTTCATGTGGGATGTACATATAGTGTTAATTAATTAAATTAATGGGAAATCAGAAAGCCCTCTGCCAAATGCAAAATATTGAGTAATAGTGCAGCTTGTTACTCTTTCCCCTAAATTTCAAAGCAGCAGTCTACACTGTGATTGAACATTAGAATCACCTGGGGAGTTTTTGAAATTCCCCAGGCCCAGACCACACCCAAAACACTTGGAAGAGGCATCAGTGATCTTTAAATCCTCCCAGCTGATTGCAATTTATGTACAATGCTGAGAATCTCTGGGTTAAGATAATTTAGTCCCTGTTTTCACCTCAGACTTGTTTTACGATAAGCACGTGAGTATAACATTTGTTTTTTTTTTTTTTTAAGGCAAAGCATTTTTCAAGAAGAAAAGGCCCCAACTGAATATTTTTAGAATGAGCCCCTTCAGAAAAACTTATGTAAATTTCTAAGAGCATTAATTTTTTTCAATAAATAATTGTGGAGGGTAAGGTGGTTTAAACCCAGATCTTACATGATGTCAGTATCACCTCATGCCACTACTTTAAAAGATGATGGAATCATCTGCTTTCATTCTTCCACTGATAATAAGCTCATGTCAGAAGTGGGGCCCGATGACTTGAGCCTTATTTAGCCATAAACGTGGGAAGTGACAGGCCATTCTGATAGATGTTTAAGAAAAGACAAGCCACTATGTACAGCCTTCTTTGGCCTCAATGCAAATAAATGAGGATTTTCTAGTGCTCCGTTGGTATCTGATGGGCCACTATAGAAAACTCTCAAAATGTGTGCAGTGCTAAGTACTGTGTCTGCCACCAGTTAGCTCTGTTGGCAGGAGCATAGTATTAATGAAGCCAAGGCTATGGATTTGGCCAGTTTTAATTCCTCTCTTTTATGGCCACAGACTTTACCACTAGCTTCAGCAAGCTGTCCCTAAAATATGTGCCTTTGGTCACAAAACAGAGTGGATGAGAAAGTGCAGAGGAATCAGTTCAAATCTATCATCACAACTAGAAAAACAACTCAAAGCACATGCCCAACTGACTATAGGTGCATTGCATTATCTTCATGAATGATGCCCGGACTTCATACTTGATCCAATTTTGATTTTATTGGAAGCCACTTCAGTACCTTGAGAGAATAAGGTCACACTTTCTACACTGGGTGTCTGTAGGAATTTTATATGTATATGTAGTGGATATATATTTTTAGAATATGATTATGTATAGTCACTATAATTATTTAGTAAAGCTCACAGAAAACATATTTTATAAAAACAGAGGGATAACATTTGCTCTTACTTGATCTTTTTTATTAGGATTCAGAGATTAAATGGTTCCAAGACTACCTTCTAAAATGAGCCTTGCACTACTACTGGTACTTGCACTATGTACAACTTGCACTATTGCACTATCTAAAACTTGCAGTATCTACTTCCAGTGTTTTTTTTTTTTAAATTATTAGTAACCCAGGTAATAAACATAGTACCCAGTAGGTACTTTTTCAGTCCTCACCCTCCAACCTTAAGTAGGCCCCAGAGTTTGATGTTCCCTTCTTTGTGTTCATGAGTTCTCATCATTTAGTTTCCACTCATAATTAAGAACATGCAGTATTTGGTTTTCTGTTTCTGCATTAGTTTGCTAAAGATAACAGCCTTTAGCTCCATCCAGCTTCCCACAAAAGACATGATCTCATTCTTTTTCATAGCTACATAGTATTCCATGGTGTATATGTACCACATTTTCTTTATGCAGTCTACTGTTGATGGCTATTTAGGTTGATTTCATGTCTTTGCTATTGTGAATAGTGCTGCGATGAGCATATGCATGCATGTGTCTTTATGGTAGAATGAAATATATTCCTTGGGATATATACTCAATAATGGGATTGGTGAGATAAATGGTAATTCTGTCTTAAGTACTTTGAGAAATTGCCAAATTGCTTTTCAAAGTGATTGAACTAATTTACATTTTCACCAGCTATATATAAGCATTCCCTTTCCTCTGCAACCATGACAGCATCTGTTATTTTTGACTCTTCATAATAACTATTCTGACAGGCGTGAGATGGGATGGCATTATGGTTTTTGTTTGCATTTCTCTAATGCTTAGTGACGTTGTGCATTTTTCCATATGCTTTTTGGCTGCGTGTATATCTTCTTTTGAAAAGTGACTGTTCATGTCCTTTGCCCACCTTTTAATGGGGTTGTTTTTCTCTTGTAAATTTGTTCAAGTTCCTTATAGATACTGGATATTAGGCCTTTTTTGGACGTGTAAGTTTGCAAATATTTTCTGCCATTCATTAGGTTGCCTATGGCTCTATTGACAGCTTCTTTTGCAGTGCAGAAGCTCTTTAGTTTAATTAGTTGCCATTTGTCAATTTTTGTTTTGTTGCAATTGCTTTTGACATCTTCATCATGAAATCTTTGCCAGGGCATTTGTCCAGATTTGTATTTCCTAGGTTTTCTTCAAGGGTTTTTATGGCTTCACATTTAGGTCTTTGATCCACCTTGAGTTGATTTTTGTATATGGTGTAAGGAAGCGTTCTGGTTTCAATTTTCTGCATATGGCTAGCCAGTTATACCAGTGCCATTTATTGAATAAAATGTCCTTTTCCCATTGCTTGTTTTTGTTAACTTTGTCGAAGATCATATGGTTGTAGGTATGGGTGCTGCTTTATTTCTGGGCTGTCTATATTGATTCATTTGTCAATGTGTCTGTTTTTCTGCCAGTAGCGTGCTATTTTGGTTACTGCAGCCTTGTAATATAGTTTGAAGTCTGGTAATGTGATGCTCCTCGTTTTCTTCTTTTTGCTTAGGATAGCTTTGGCTATTTGGGCTCTTTTTTGGTTCCATGTGAACTTTAAAATAGTTTTTTTCTAGTTCAGTGTAGAATGTCATTGGTAGTCTGATAGGAATAGCATTGAATGTAAATTGCTTTGGGTAGTATAGGCTTTTCAATGATATTGATTCTTCTTATCCATGAGCAAGGAATGATTTTCTATTCATTTGTGTCATCTCTGGTTTCTTTCAACAATGTTTTGCAGTTCTTGTTGTAGAGCTCTTTCACTTCCTTGATTGGCTCTATTCCTAGATGTTTTATTCTTTTTGTGGCTATTGTGAATGGGATTGCATTCTTGATTTGGCTCTCAGCTTGGATGTTGTTGGTGTATAGAAATGTTACTGATTTTTCTACATTGACTTTGTAGCCTGAAATATTGCTGAAGTTATTTGTTATATCTAGGAGCTATTATGCAGAGACTATGGGGTTTTCTAGGTATAGAATCATATCATCTACGGAAAGAGGTGGTTTGACTTCTTCTCTTTTTATTTGGATGTCTTTTACTTTCTCTTGCCTGATTGCTCTGGCTAGGACTTCCAGTACTATGTTGAATGGGAATGGTGAGAGTGAGCATCTTTGTCTTGTTCCATTTCTCAAAAGGAAGGCTTCTGGTATTTGCCTTTTCAGCATGATGTTGACTCTGGGTTTGTCATAGATGGTTCTTATTATTTTGAGGCGTGTTCCTTCAGTGCCTAGTTTGTGGAGAGTTTTTAACATGAAAAGATGTTGAATTTTATCAAAAGCCTTCCCTGCATCTGTTGAGATAATCATATGGTTTTTGTTTTAGTTTCTGTTTATGTGATGAATCACATTTATTGATTTGTATATGTTGAACCAACCTTGCATCCTATGGATAAAGCCTACTTTATGGTGGCAGACTAGCTTTTTGATGTACTGCTGGATGTGATTTGCTAGTATTTTGTTCAGAGTTTTTGCATCTATGTTCATCAGGGATATTGGTCTGAAGTTTTCTTGTGTCTCTGCCAGGTTCTGGTGTCAGGGTGATGATGGCCTCATAGAATAAGTTAGTGAGGAGTCCCTCCTCCTCAATTTTTTGGAATAGTTTCAGCAGCAATGGTATCAGCTCTTCTTTACAAACCTAGTGGAATTTGGCTGTGAGTCCGTCTGGTCCTGGGCTTTTTCTGGTTGGTAGTCTTTTTATTACTGATCACCTTCAGAACTTGTTCTTTGTCTGTTGGGAAATTCAATTTCTTTCTGATTCATTCTTAGGAGGTGGTATGTTTCCAGGAATTTATCAATTTCTTCTAGATTTTCTAGTTTGTGTGCATAAAGGTAGGTGTTCATGGTAGTCTCTGAGAAGCTTTTTTGTATTTCTGTGGGGTTGGTAGTAGTGTCCCATTTGTCATTGTTGTTTGAGTTTATTTGGATCTTCTCTCTTTTTCTAGTCTAGTTAGCAGTCTAGCTAGTGATCTTTTGCACCAGAGATGGTGGTGCAGCAGGGTGCCTGTGTGTATGTGTTTTAGGGGAATGTGATCACACTGCCACACTGGCAGTTCACACACATGTGCACTGGTGAAGTAGGGGAGGTGAGGTCCACCTATTGGCAAAGCAGTGTGTTAGGGGCACCATAGGCGAGTGCATGCTGGCAAAATGGTGAAGGAGGGAACCCATGGTGGAGGGAGGCTGCATGTGGACTGGTGTGTGTCTGCAGGGGCTGTTCTGCTGGAACACTGTGACAGCCAGGTGTGGTCTGCTGGTGAATGAGCTATGAATATACTCCCTGGGAAGCATCCTGGTTGGGCTGAGTCTGCACTGCAATGAGGCACAGCCAGGCTGGGGCCCAGTAGAGGCCAGCAGACAGTGAGGAATTTAGATTAGACTGGCCCATCCCACAGACAAGACCATCCTGCTGTGTCCAGATCTGACAGTCACCCTAAGGCTAATGTCTCCTAGAGGAGCATGGCAAGCCTTGGGGGGTGGGTGTCCCTGGCTGTGCTCTACTAGAGACATTTCCATATCATACCCTGTGGGCTCCACAAAGGCTAGAGGCCTGCCCCTGCCACCTCTCTAAGCAGCTCTCCCTGACAGCTCGTGTCCACAGGGGTCATGGGGTCTCTTGCTGCTAGGATTCTGGAGTTTCATGGTGACAGCAGGCCACTCCCCACCTATTCAACTCACCCCTTCCCCAGGAGTTAATAGGGCCTAGTAAGGAGTGCTAGTGCTTGGAAGCCCTGTGCAGGCTTCTGCGATTCCTGCCCTCTCAGCCCATGCTCTGCGTCTTCCCTTCATCCACCCTCAATGTCTTCCCTCTGAAGATCTGCTCAGAGTGTGCCAGTCTTCCCAATCTCCTGGTCTTTCCATGAGAGATGTTTTTCCCGGCTGCTTCTAGTTGGCCATCTGGTCTTGAGTCCTCTGTACCCTTTTTACAGGACTCTGTTCCACTTTGGCATGTTAACATTGTGTTGAATTTAATTATCTTCTTTAGGAGCAACTCAACTCTAATATAATGAGACAAAATCTCACAAACCAAGTTACATATCAGTGAGTGATTTGCTAGTACTGACGGTATTTATTTATATTGGGTTATTGGCATTACTGTAAAGCCCAATTTGCATTAACATTTTCATGTTTTATAATCTATACAATCAGTGCCCTGGGGGAGTATAGTTTGGTTTATGCCTCCAGAAGAGAAAAATTTATCAGGCAATTTTAAGACATTACTATCAGCTATAATTCACACCTGATTTCTAAAGAACTTTAATATGCACACATATGTATACGATAATTTAAGAACTAATATCTGTAGCGATTTTGATAATATTCTTAAAATGAGTGAAAATTACATGCTTTATGCTTCTTTATAGGTGAGCGTATCAGTCTACTTTTGCAAATTTTCACAATAAAATACATATCACCACCAACAAAATAATAGACTGAATTATTATTACCCCAAATTATAAATTAAGAGATGATATTATTGTTAGAAACATTAACTTTAAATGAAGTTAGATCTTATTTCTTTTGCTGTTTTCTAGAATTTTATTTGTGAAAGATGAGGAGATCCAGTTAGACAGCCTGTTTGTTCTTATGCCTGCTTTCCAAAGTTGTCGCTCTTCTGAATTTTGTAGTTTGGCTTTAATGGCGGCAGTGTTAGCAACATACAATGAAAAATGAGAATATGGGGTGAATAATAAGTTTGTGGCTCGGTATATGATTTAACTTTAAAATAAGCATAAGTATAAAATATTTTAAGACTAGTTAACATTTTAAGTCATGGCAAACACAATGAGCTTATAAAAAACGTTATTACTCTTAATCCAACTTATTTCTTCTGGATCCACTTGTATTATTTACATTTGTTTCAACAAATGTAGAATAAAAGCATGATTGTATATACTAGGTGCTTAGAAATCAACAAAAGGTAGCTTTATTGCACCTAGTACATACAACCATTCTGTTAAGTACCGGAAATACAAGCTGATTACAGAATGATTTTTCTATTCAAAAAGCAGTATCAAATGTAAAATAAAATGCAATGAAGCCTATTGAGTGCTACAATAAAAGTATGTACAGGGGATAGTGATGCCCTAAGGAGTATTATTGTTCCTCCTAAGGGGATGGAGGAAAGGCCCAACATAGCATGATGGTGGAGTAATTTATAAGAAGGAATTATGGATAGGTGTTTAAAATCAGAGTCAAGACCATACAGTGGCTCAGAGCCCCAAATATGGATTCACATGCTTTGATTCAACTCTTGGCTCTGCTCTGCTTTCTAGCTGGGTGATGTCTTTCCATCTTTGCTCTATTCTCATTCTTTCAAAGTAATATTCTTTATAACTCTGGCTTCAGTGATCATTTATTGACAAATGGTTTACAAATACACATCTCCAAACAAGATGTCTTTGCTGAATTTCCAACCAAATATTCGACTACCCATTGCACGTTTCCCCTTGAATACCCTCTAGATGACTTGTTTAACATATCCAAAACTGATTTTATCATGATTCCTAACAAACTGATTTTTCTTTTTTCCTTTTCACTTGATATATGAGTCTACCATACAATTAATCACTTAAGTAGGAAACCTGAATTATCCAAGTAGTTTTCCTTCTTTATCACTTACCACAGCCCTTTTCTCTGGATTCTGTCTATACTCATCTACATAATATATCTCCTCTTCTTTCTCTCCACTTACACCTTAGCTGAGGTATTATTCTGGGAGAGGTGGTGCTGGATTGTTGCAATTACTCCCCGGTGTTTCTCTACTTTTATCCTGTTTCTCAGATTTTCTTTAATTTTTACTTTATGTGGATATCTATGCTAACCTCCAAGTTTTGTGCCTCTTGTCTATTCTCAACTCCAATATTTTCTCTTCATGACTTCCTGAGTTATTTTCTAAAACATCAATTTTATTGTTATCATTCTTTAGCTCAAAATTCTACATATGTTCTATAGGTAAAACTTAAATTACTTCCCAAGGCTCATCATAATTCGTCTCTGACCTCTTCTCTAGCTCCTCTCTTTGTTATTAAACATCTTTGCCCAGCATGGTCGTGTTACTTATAGTCCGCTAAATGCATCATTTTCTTGTATTGTCCCTCTCTCTGCCTGTTTACCTGTTATCAGACTGTCTCTTTAAGTACAATATTCTTCCCACACCTTTCTAAATGTGATAAACTCTTCTTTGACCTTCGACATGTAGGGCAATCTTCTGGGTAGCCTTTCTTGTCACCTCTCTCTCTTTCCCCCGCCGTTTTTTGTTTGTTTGATTTTTGGGTTTTTATTTTTTTATTTTACTTTTTAGACAGGGTCTTACTTTGTCACCCAGGCTGGAACAAAGTGGTGTGATTTTGGCTCACTGTGCCTCAACATCCCTGGCTCAAGTGATCCCCCGCCTCAGCCCCCCAAGTGCTGGGACCACAGGTGCATGCCAGCATGCCCAGCTAAGTTTTTGTATTTTTTGTAGATAAGGGGATTTTCTGTGTTGCCCAGGCTGGTTTCAAACTTCTGAGCTCAAGGGATCTGCCTGTCTCTGCCTCCCAAACTGCTAGGATTATAGGCGTGAGCCACCACACCTAGCCTCTCTTCCCTTTTGAATCAACTGGGTTAAGTTTCACTTCTGCAGCTCATACATGACTGTAATTAAGTTTTTTTTTTCTAATTCCCCTACCAGATTGCAAGCAATATATATGCATCACTGGTCTAAATATCTGCAGCAATAAACACTGTGCTTAGTTCATAGTAACAATTTAATAAACATTTACTGAAGGAAAGTCAAAGACAACTCATTTTGTTTCCTAATTGGTCACTGTAATATGGGCTGTTTTCCTTCCAAACCTCTCCTTTGGTTTATGTCCTCTCTCCCTCATATCTTACCCAATGCCACCAGCTACATTCTCCTAAACAACACGGGTCTGCCACAAAGCCTCTTCATTTTCCCTTTGTCTCCAGCGGTACTTCTCAAGCGGGGATGCTTTTGCTCCCAGGAGACACTTAGAAATACCTGAAGACATTGGTTGCCACAACTTGGATGAGTGGTGGTACTAGCATTTAGTGCACAGAGATTCAGAATGTTGCTAAATATCCTGCAATGCAGAGGACATCCCCCCAGAATAATGACCAAGTCCAAAATGTCAATAGTGCAAGATTGAAAAATGCTACTCTATAGTAACTGAGCATATATGCCAACGATCACCCTCCATGTGTATAAGGTATACCACCAAGCAATGTGGAAAATATGGCTGCCAAAAACCAGCTACATCTGGCTAGCTGCCCATCTGCTAGGCTGTAAAAAACAGAGCTGCTGCATTGGCCTCAGACCTCAGGAAAATTTTGTGCAGACCAGGAGGCCATGCTACAAATAGGCACTGAGAGTGCATAGGACAGAACGAACAGATTTCACATGGGCAAAGAGCAGAAAAAAAATGATGGTCTTAACTTTGCATCCACACACCAATTAGGCTTCCTATAGCAACGTCTTTGAACACAAACGTTGATGGTTTTAAGGTGTTTGTTATATGTGAAACAGTGTCTCTGTGGTGGGAAAGAACAAACAAACCTCTAAGACTGTCTCACTATGGAGCAACTCAGACACTGTAGAATATTATGCTCGGTAGTCTCAGAAAAACTGTTAGAATTGATTAGTTAATATCTGTATAATTCAAAATTTACTACAGAATTCAGAATCCAAATGATTTATTGACCTGACTCTGTTTTCTACTCCTGTTTCGCTGGAAACATTTTAAAGTAAAGGGAAGTGACTATGGGCTAAAAATAGAAGATTTTATGTTTCAATTAAACCTAACCAATGTGAATTTAATGGCAAATTGGGCTACATATTTTCATGTGAATTTTCCAGCATTAAATTTGGACTGATTTTTTTTTTTCCTGGAAGAAAGAATAGATATATATGCTGGTCTTCCTTGGCAGCAAAGCAATAGTGGGCACTGTAAGAGACGGTAATAACAAAAGCATTAGGATACCGTAATAATATATAAGTTTGTTCTGGGAATGGCGCAGTTGTCAAAACTCACACTGCAAAAAAAATTGGCACATCAAGTTTTGGAGCAAGCAATCTTACCTTGCAGAGGATTAAGCCTCTTGGGAGTTTTCCAGAGTGTCAATTTAGTAACATCTGCTTTTCATTTCTATATGTTCTGTTTCCCTGGAAACTTAAAATACTCTAAATTCAACATAAACTGAACTTTTTGTAGTTCATTTTATTTTTAACAACTCTAGGATAGACTTTGATTTCAAACAGACTTTCAAAAATTTTTTCATTTTTCTGAATGACAATGAATTGCAATGTAACTCTACAGTTTCAAAAAGTTAAACTTCATAATTCAACTTTGTTTCCTTACTTGTGCTAACTTGGAAGTCATCCACACATCTAGGTAAATCTTATGTCAGGAGAACCCCTGAGATAGAAGGATATAGTTATTTGAGCCCCCATCTCAAAAGCTAACAAAAACTCATCCAAATAATAGTTCATTGCTTCTCTAAGATACAAAAAAATTCCAATAATAATAAGCAATACTATCTAATGTCAACAAAGGAACAGACCTAAGATTTCATTTAAGTTCCCAAGTTTACTTTTAATATCAGTCAAAAATCTGTTGCTAACTACCCTGCCCTCCTCCTCTGTTAGCAGTTTCTCAGGCAATTGTTGATTTCTCATAATGATACCATTACCAGTTTTCCCCTGCCTACCTTCACACATTCACATGCCCTGCCATTGATGGGTTGGATGCCACCAGCACTCATTTCACAAAGGATTTGCAAACACTGGTAATGTCTGTTGAAGAGGCCATGTGTTTTCTCTGTACCTTCTCTGCACCTAAGAGAGAATTTCCCAGACCTCCTTGGTGCTACCAGAAATAAAACTTTAGAGTTCCTGTTGGACTACCCAGTTCTAGCTCTTTCAATAGATTCAACTTCTTTCCATGGAATAGTGAAACATCTTTGAAAGATTATTGCTTTATTATTTTTATTGCATCAATACGACAAATGCCACACTCACCATAGCTCAGAGGGGAGGATATATTATCTTCCTTAGTCACTTTTTCCTACACTCTACAATTCTCCCTTAGAACCTGCTTAAAATATAATTTTAAAAGCCAAAACCAGCTTTTACAAATCGTCCTAGACTTTAGATTATCCTGAAAAGCACTTGGATATGTTATAAAATTTGAGTTTCATGTACAACTAGAAAGTGTTAAATATATGTGGATATCACCATTAATGAATTTCTAAATTTTTTTTCTAGTATGAATTCAAGGTTTTACAAATCCTTTAGTCTAAAAATCATTACTGCATTTAAAGTTAGGATAAAAAAATTTCAGCTTTCCACAAAAGATTAATAGCTAGTCTTTGTAAACTTATTACACCTTAACAAAGGCCAATTCTGAATTGAAATTTCATTGTGCACCTTTACTTAAAAAAATCATTTCCATTAAAGTAATTTATATTCACCATTATTTTTAAGTAATATGATTGTGCTTGTGTCTGTAACAATTAAATTTAATTCTTAAAAAAAGCTTCCTAGCGAAGGCTGGCTGAAGAGATGTCTTGCTGGGAAGTTCCCAGATCTAGAGAGATTGTGTGATTCTGTTATCTATATTTATGGGATGTAGAAATGATAGCAAGTGCATGATTATAAAGGCAGAAGTGAACTTCTATGGCAAACCATGCCCAGGTGTATTGTGTTCTATAGAAATGTCTAAGCCAAATCCAAGAAGTAAAAGTGGAGCATTAATTCAAGTAACTGAAACCAGAATTTAAATTATACAGCAAAAGCTATGTCTACATAACTAAAGATTTAGAAAAGGAATAAGAAGTAATGGAAGAGACAAATGAAAGAAAGCCATAAGTCATTTTAGAAATAGAGTTTGGATATTTTTAATGGCATTTCAACAATTCTATTATAAGCATGATATGTTCATTGGGTGGGGATGGTACTAGTAATACACCTTGTTCTATATTGTAATGTCCTTGCTAGACCTGTGTATAATAAATTTAACCCATTAATCTGGTTAATTATAATGTATAATTATGTGAAATTATTATGAGTTATGTTTTGAAATTTTATTTTTTTCTATTCAATTTACAAAGATTTAAGTGCCTACTATATGTCAGGCCTTACACTATCTGATACAGGTATAGTGGTAAGAAAGAAATCTGCTCACAACTGGCAATGATTCTAGTGCTGAATATAGAAAATAATATAGACCGCAAAAATGTTTGTGAAGCACATACACAGAAAGATATGAAAGGAGATAAGGAGTTAATTTTAGATGGGACAGTCAGAGAAGACTCTGAAAAGATAACATTTGAAATAAGACACAAAAGATAAAAATTAAATAACCTACAATGAACTGGAAGAAGATAGTCTGATGCTGATGGATTTGGCTTGCTTGCTTGGATCAATGGTGATGGCATTAACTGAAATGAGGAAGATTGTATGAGAAACACATATTGTAGGTTTGCACATTTTGGACATAACTTTGAGGCATCCATCATACAGACAGTTGTATATATAAATATGGAGCTCCATGAATGATCTGGCCTAGCAATATCAACATAAAACATAAAAATTATCAGCATTTGATTGTATTTAAAGTCAAAAGGGTGAAAACACCTAGGGACAGAATATAGATGAAAAAAAGAATAGATTTCAGGAAAGGCAGTTTAGGAATTCCAGCATAAAGAGTTGAAGAAGATATTGGAGGAGTAAGATAAATTGTGTAAGAAATGGAAGGGAGAAGCTTGAGATATTTTTTAAGAAAGAGAAAACAGGAGTCAGTGGTGTCAAGAGTGACAAGAACAGAGAGTGTTTTAAGAAACAGAGAAGAGTTGCTGTGTGTAACATCATTGAGAAATCAAGGGAGAAGAAGACAGAGATATAGTCCAATGGAATTGGTAGCGGGATGATTTTGGTGACCTTGAGAATAAAAGTTTCAGTAGAGTGGTGGGGATGAAAGTGAGATCTGAATGGGAGGTGAGGCTGTGGATATGACAATTCTAGATTATTTAAGAGACTTTGCTATTGTCACATGATCCTTAGGGTGTCACTTTGCAAGCCAGAAACTTCTGTGGCCGGCAGTGCATCTGCTTGGGTTTTTGCTTGTGCATGCTGAGGTCATTCCACCCACTCAGCTTGGCAGGCTGCGGTCGGCTCATGTTACCAGCCCAGATCCTATGCCTGCCAAGGGCAAGCCAGGCCCAGAGCCACAGTGAGGGTTGTGTGGGTGATCCAGTATGGGGTCTGGCCACTGTCCACAGCCAGGCACACTGGCTGCTGCGGTGGGGAGGGCAGCTCTGGGCTCTGGCACAGGTGTTGGCTCCATGTGAAGCTGTGGCTGGACCAGACATATCTCATGCAGCCTCTGCTGCAGGCACCAGCCTCTGGAGGTGGTGGTGCTTGAGAGCTGGGAAACAGCAGGAACCTCAGAGCCCCAAAGAGGGTATTACAGTGTGTCACAGCCCTGACTCAAGGAACCTCAAGGTCTGGGCTCCCAGAAGGGCTGCCATTCTTTACTCCCTAAGTCAGAAAGCATGTCATCACCCACAGCTTGGTGAGCCACTCAGTAACATGTTCCAGCTCTTTTTGCTCTTCAACAGGTCCTGAGTTCTTGTCCCACTTCTGGGAAGAATAAAGTTATGCAGACAACTGGAGGGTGAGTAAGGCAGAGAGAAGCTTTATTGAACAACAGAACAGCTCCCTGGACACCCAAAGTGGGTAACTTCTCTCCACAGCCAGGTCATCCTGAAGAGCGAGTCTAGCTGAGTCTGGCGTTTTTATGGGCTCAGAAGGGAGGAAGTGGGTGCTGATTGGTCCATGGGTGGCCATGGGCAGGCCTGGAAAAGGAACCACAGAGTCTCACTCTAGGTCATGACTCCACTCAGAACTGGCAGCCCAGCCCCCAGGCTTCAGGCCATCCCTGGCTTGGCTTGAAGGTGGGATTTCACTGGGTACCTGCCCCTTCCTGCCTAGGAACGTGTTTGCCTCCCACTGCCATCAACATGCTCTCCACATACCCAGGCTGTCCATGCTGAGAGGTGCCCGCAGGTCCACACCAAGCCGCCCTCAGGCCTCACCCAAGCTCCTTCCCTGAGCTTGTTGGTACCCAAAGCTTCAGAGGGGGCTGAGGCGGCCGGGGGTTGGATGAAGCTGGAAACTATCATTCTCAGAAAGTACGCTTTTAAATGTACAATTGGTAATTTAAAATAAAACCAGTCAACCCATTTATATCATTTTACTCCATAAAATTCATAGGCATAAAGAAGGTGGAAAACTGGATCCCAAGAGGGTTTGAGTGTATTAGCTAAAGTAACCTAGTGTGTTTAGAAGTGAGTGATTGAAATAGTCCATCAAGAAATAGGAGGAAGAAAGTAAAGACAGGAGAGAATAATGAATAAAAAAGTGGTGGAACAAGTGAATTGGATTAGAGTTTTTAATATGGTGGAAGAATTGTTTCTGTGAGCTGAAAGTAAAGAAAAGAGAGAAAAATTGGGAAGTACTTGAAATCAGGGTTTCAGACATGGGTGTATTTACTCATGATAATGTGCATGATCCAGGCATGATCTGGGAATGAGTGGCTAAGGCTATTGAAATTAAAGATTGCTGTATGTGTGGCAGGTAAAGAAATGATTGACCAGTGCTGTATGTGTCACTCCCTTGGATGCTCAAGTCATCAGGAATACAACAGGGCTAGAGGTAGAGGTATGTGAGTTTTCAGTGTATGAGGGACAGTGACCAGGAAGTCTAGGGAGCAGCAATAAAGGGCAGAGTGTAGCACGAAATGAAAGTTGAAAGACCTTGCACTTGGGAAGAATGAAGGGAAGAAGGAAATGAAACAATTTAAAAGCAGCAGTGGGAAGCAAGGGATCTCCTAATGCAATACCTGGTCCTGGGACAGACGAGAAAGAAATAGAACAAACAGACTCCATTTGAGAGGTCCTCTAGGGAAGTAGCATAACCTGGTTTTAGTCAAGGTAAAGACAACAGGGATAAATGAGACTGTGCTGATCACAGGTGAGTGTTTCAAGGAGCAAAGAAAAAGGATCTGAGAGGGAAGGAAGACATATAGGATGTGTCAGATTAGAGGATGATGGATGATGATTAAATTAAGACATCTCAAATCAAACCATACACTGCAAAGCTTGGATTTCTTGTGCTGCCACAGGGAAAATAAAAATGTGAGTTATGGTGGCATTAGTTCCTGCAGACTCTCAGGAAATGGAGAGAAATCAACAAAAGGTAGTCCATGATGCTATGAGGACCTGGTTATTATTACTTCTTATAGTTCCATATATCCTAAGATCTTTGGGTGCATCAATTTTATATTACAGGGGCCAGGTACAGTGGTTTATGCCTGTAATCCCAATGCTTTGGGAGGCCAAGGTGGGAGATTCGTTTGAGGCCAAAAGTTCTAAACTAGCCTGGGTAACATTGTAAGATGCTGACTCTGAAATTTTTTTTTTTTTTAAATTAGCTGAATATGGTGGCTCATGCCTTTAGTCTTAGCTACTCAAGTCTGAGACAGGAGGATCACTTGAGCCCAGGAGTTCAAGGTCACAGTGAGCTATGATTGTGCCATTGTACTCCAGCCTGGGTGATGAGTGAGAGGCTGTCTAGAAAAGCATTATTACATGTTGCAGAGTTATGCAATGGTGAGACAAGCACATCAGTTGGAAGCAATTTGAAAATATATTTTGTTATACATGTTAAATTTCTTGTCTTTTCCAGAACAGGGGAGACTTAAATTTCATCAAGGTTTAGACTCCAAGGTTTATATTTTATTTTTACTCCTTTTCATTTTCCAAATGAAAACAACTATAACATAATCTTGCCTTCACTGATGTACTTTAGAATCCTCAAAAATCCTAATATTATCATTATTCCTCTTATACTCAATCACCTCCTCTTATATTAAATCACCGTGAGAGGTGATTTAATATACACTAATTCCATGTCCATTATGTAGGCTTGGAATTGGGTATCTGCAATTTCATCAGTAATGCCCTCCTAAACCTATTAATTCCTTTCAGGAAATATAAATCTCTGAACAGCCAGTGATGGTGCCAGTACGAATTGCACAGTCAGTAATCCTGTAAGTTCATCAAATGTTCGAGTCATAGTACAGGCTCATTTTTCACTCTAATGCAGATTTTTTTTTACTCATCTGATATTAGATCAGACTTCCTACCTTAATGAACTGTGCTTCTTCCCATCTGTAGCATGGGACATAGGCATAGGTAGAAGCCAATTTCATTGTTGTGCCTTGAAAGCAGCAAAAGATTTCATGACAAATAGTTAACTCAAATGAACTCCCCCCAAAATTATGTATTTCTGGTCAGAAATCTCTCTTTTGTTTAATTCAATAGAGAGTGAGAATGGCTATTCATGGGAATCAATAGCAAGCAGAAACTGACATCAAAACATGTAGATGGTGACATTTGAACTGGGTCTTACAACATGGACAGGATCTCTGAGAATATAAGAAAAGGCTGAGGACTAAGTGTTTTCAAACATATGCCTGCCTGAAAAAGATGACACATTCAGAAATAAACTGCAGAGTTCAATGTGGTCATAATGAGTGGGATGTGTGTGTGTGTGTGTGTGCGCACACGTTCCAGAGGCAGGAGTTAACACATAAAAAATCATATCCACATGAGCAATTTGTCTTTCCAGTAAATTGCATATTGCAATAAAAGTGATGACTCTCAATTCTCACATATTTTTTATAATGTTAAGTGTAATACTGTAAACCTTGAATAACACCATGGGACCTATATGACTAGTGATGCTGGAAGTGCTCCCAAGAAGCAGAGAAAATTCATAACATTACAAGAAACAGTTGAATTGCTTGATATGTACCATAGGTTGAGATCTGCAGCTATGATTACCTACCATTTTGAGATAAATAAATCCATCATTAGGTCCATTGTTAAAAAAGAAAAGGAAATGCATGTAGCCATTGCTGCAGCTATGCCAGCAGGTAAACAATCCTAGTACTTTTTGTAAAATACCTTTTAATCTTGTATTGAAAGTGCAACTTTTATGTGGATGCAGAATTGGTCTAAGACAGTCATGAGAATAGACGCTAATATAAGTCAAGGGAAAAGAAGATCATTATCTGGCACTGTAAAGCAAAAAGAAGGTGAATGATCCAAAGCTAGAAAATTTAATGCCAGCAAAAGACAGTTTGATAATTTTAGGAAGAGGTTTGATTTTTTTAAAAAAATCTCAAGATAACAGGAGAAGCAGCTTCTGTCAAATAAGAGGCAGCAGACAAGTTCCCTGATGCCATTTAGAAAATCATTGAGAAGAGAGAATATCTGCTGGCAGGGTACTTAATGCAGATGAACATGTCTCATGCTGGAAAAAAATACCACAAAGGGCATTTATTAATAAAGAAGGGAAGAGAGCACCAGGATTTAAGGTAGAAAGGGATAGGCTAACTTTACTATTTTCTGGAAATGCAGTCGGGTTTATCATCAGGACTGCCCTTGTCTATAAAGCTGTTAACCCTGGAGCCTTGAAGGGAAAGACGAACACCAGCTGCCAAACTTTTGGTCGTACAACAAGAAGGCTTGGATAATGAGAACAATTTTTCTGGATTGGTTTCACCGATGCTTTGTTCTTAGGGTCAGGAAGTACCTTACCAGTAAGGAATGCCTTTTAAAGTTCTTTGAATATTGGACAATGCCCCTGTCCATCCAGAATCCCATGAGTTCAACACCAAAGATGTGGAAGTGGTCTACTTGCCCCTAAACGCAATGTTTAATTCAGCCTCTGCATGAGGGGGTCACAAGGACTTTAAAGGCTCATTACACACAGCACTGAAGGGAAAGAATTGTTAGTTCTATGCAAGAGAACCTCAATAGTGAGAGCATCATGAAAGTCTGGAAGGATTACACCATTGAAGATGGCATTCTTGTTATAGAAAAAGCCGTGAAAGCCATCGTGCCTGAAACAATAAATTCCTGCTGGAGAAAACTGTGTCCAGATGTTGTGCATGACTTCACAGGATTTATGACAGAGCCAATCAAGGATATCATAAAAGAGATTGTGGATATAGCAAAAAGGTAGGGGGTAAACGTTTCAAATTAGATCTTGGAGAAATTCAAGAGCTAATAGACACCACACCAGAGGATTTAACAGAAGATGATTTGATGGAGATGAGTGCTTCCAAACCAGTGCCAGACAATGAGAAAGAAGACATAGAAGAATCTGCCAGAAACAAATGGGCATTAGATAATCTGGCAAAAGTGTTCTAATTATTCAAGACTGCTTTTGAGTTTCTTTTTTTTTTTATTTCAAGGACCCTTCTATGACACAGGCACTGAAACTAACCCAGCAGGGAAGTAGGACTGATACCATGTAGAAATATTTTTAGAGAAATTTAAAAGCAAAAAGTAAGACGGAAGTTACGATGTGTTTCCATAAATTTCTACTGACTGTCTCTTTTCTCCTGCTTCCTCTTCCACCTCCTCCATCTTTTCCACCTCTGCCACTCCTGAGACAGCAAGACCAGACCTTGCCCTTCCTCCTCTCAGCCTACTCAATGTGAATATAATGAGGATGAAGACCTTTATAATGACCTTTTCCCACATAGTGAATAGTAAGTATATTTTCTGTTTCTTATGATTTTCTTAGTAACATTTTATTTTTCCCAGCTTACTTTATTGTAAGAACAGAGTACATAGTGCATATAACATACAATATTTGTGTTAATCAACTCTAGACATCAGTAAGACTTCTGGTCAACAGTAAGCTATTATTAGGTAAGTTTTTGAGGAGTTATGTTGGGGGTCAGTCCCTCTAACCTCATGTTGCTCAAGGGTCAACTATATTTTAGGGGTTACTAGAGAGCCACTAAACACTTTCATATTAGCTTTCTGCTTATCCAGATGTTTCTTAGTATATGAAAAATAATGATTCTAACATTTAAAAATCTTAAAGGTCTTAAATTTCATTTTGAAGTAGTGAATATTGTTGTAGAATTGAAGTAGGAATATATTTAAACAGTAAGTTCTTTTCTGTCAAAATTTGAAAAAAAATTTATCTAAAATTGTTTCAGAAATCCTAAATGTTATTTTTGTTTCTTGTGAACAAAGGACATAATAAAATTGTCTTAAAATAATTTTGGAAAATTTTGCATTCTGAAACAACTCCAAAATAGATGAAAAGCAAGAGATCATGAAGTCTGAGAAGCAATAGAAAGATGAGATCAAAGAGCACAATGCATTTGAAGTCTGTGGCTATAAGCAGGTTTGTGACAGGTGAAGATAAGAAGCTGCAGTTTCATGACAATAACACAAATGAAATGGGTCAAAATTTAGGAAAAGAGACAAACATGGAATCTAGTGCAGTTCTGCTGCTTGCTCACCCTCAACAATCTGAACACCAAAAGGTAACAAGCGAGAAAAGTAGAACGGGCCAGCGTACCAGTTACAGAGCTCCCTGCCTGGTTTCAAATCCTCACACTACAATTTATTTGCTTTGTGGTTAGTGAGCAAGTTACTCAGGCTCTCCAAGCTCCTCAACTGTTGTGTGTAAACATGATACAAAACAACCAGAAAACAATGAATAAAATGGCACTAGTAAGTTTTTACCTATTGTATTAGTCTGTTCTCATGCTGATAATAAAGACATACCTGAGACTGGGTAATTTAAAAAGAAAAGAAGTTTAATTGATTCACAGTTCCACATGTCTGGGGAGGCCTCACAATCACGGTGGAAGGCAAATGAGGAGGAAAGGCATGTCTTACATGCAGCAGTCAGGAGACCTTCTTCAGGGGAACTCTCATTTATAAAATCATCAGATCTCATGAGACATCTTCACTATCATGAGAACAGTATGAGGGAAACTGCCCCTATGCTTCAATTATCTCCACCTGGTCCCACCTTTGAGATGTGGGGATTATTACTATTCAAGGTAAGATTTGGAAGGGGGACAGCTAAACCGTATCATTCCATGCTGGCCCCTCCCAAATCTCCTGTCCTCACATTTCAAAACTAATTATGTCTTCCCAACAGTTTCCAAAAGTCTTAATTTTAGCATTAACTCAAAGTCCGCCATCCAAAGTCTTATCTGAGACAAGGCAAGTCCCTTCCACCTATGAGCCTATAAAATCAAAAGGCAGTTATTTCCAAGATACAATGAAGGTACAGGCACTGGGTAAATACACCTGTTCCAAATGGGAGAAATTGGCCAAAATGAAGGGGGATACAAGCCCTGTGCATGTCTGAAATCCAACAGGGCACTCAGATCTTAAAGTTCCAAAATGATCACCTTTGACTGCATGTCTCATATCCAGGTCATGGTGATGCAACTGGTGGGCTCCCATGGCCTTGGAAAGCTCTGACCCTGTGGCTTTGCAGAGTACAGCCTCCCTCCTGGCTGCTTTCATGGGCTGGCACTGAGTGTCTGCAGCTTTTCCAGGTGGACGGTGCAAGCTGTCAGTGTATCTACCATTCTGGGGTCTGGAGGACAGTGGCCCGCTTCTCACAGCTCCACGAGGCAGTGCCCCAGTGGGGACTCTGTGTGAGGGCTTCAACCCCACATTTCTCTTTCGCACTGCCCCAGATGTTCTCCATGAGGGTTCTGCCTCTGCAGTAGATTTCTGCCTGGACATCCAGGCATTTCCATACATCCTCTGAAATCTAGGTGGAGGTTCCCAAGCTTCAACTCTTGAATTCTGTGCACTCACAGACCCAACACCATGTGGAAGCCACATAGCCTTGGGGCTTGCATCCTCTGAAGCAATAGCCTGAGCTCTATGTTGGCCCCTTTAAACACAGCTGGGATGCAGGTCACGAAGTCCAAGACTGCACAAGCAGCAAGGCACTGGTTCTCACCTACGAAACCATTTTCCCTCCTAGGCCTCCAGGCATGTGATAAAAAGGCTGACCATGAAGACCTCTGACATGCCCTGGAGACATTTTTCTCACTGTTTTGATGATTAATATTTGGCTCCTTGTTACTTATGCAAATTTCTGCAGCTGGCTTGAATTTCTCCTCAGAAAATAGGTTTTTCCTTTTTATCACATCATCAGGTTGCAAATTTTCCAAACTTTTGTGCTCTGCTTCCCTTTTAAACATAAGTTCCAATTCCAAACCATATTTTTGTGAATGCATAAAACTGAATGCTTTTAACAGCACCCAAGACACTTCTTGAACCCTTTGCTGCTTAAATGTCTTCCACCAGATGTCCTAAATCATCTCTCTCAAGTTCAAAGTTCCACAAATTTCTTAGGCAAGGGCAACATACTGCCAGTGTCTTTGCTGAAATATAGCAAGAGTCACCTTTGCTCCAGTTTCCAACAAGTTTCTTATCTCCATCTGAGACCACCTTAGCCTGGACTTTATTGTCTGTATCACTATCAGCATTTTGGTCAAAACCATTCAAGAGTCTCTAGGAAGTTCCAAACTTCCCCACATCTTCCTTTCTTCTTCCGAGCCCTCAAAACTGTTCCGCCCATGCCTGTTACCCAGTTTCAATGTTGCTTTCACGTTTTTGGTTATCTTTACAGTAGTGCCCCACTCTACTGGTACCATTTTACTGTATTAGTCCAGTTTCATGCTGCTGATAAAGACATACCTGAGACTGGGTAATTTATAAGGGAAAGAGGCTTAATTGACTCACAGTTCCCCATGGCTGGGGAGACCTCACAATCATGGCAGAAGGTGAGTGAGGAGCAAAGGCACGTCTTACATGGTACAGGCAAGAGAGCTTGTTCAGGGGAACTCTCATTCATAAAACCATCAGATTTCATGACACTTATTCACTACCCTGAGAACAGTATGGGGAAAACTGCCCTCAAGATTCCATTATCTCCACCTGGCTCTGTCCTTGATGTTTGGGGATTATAACTCAAGGTGAGATTTGGGTGGGGATATGGTCAAACCATATCACCTATGATTTTAGTTCCCACAATTCCCACATGTTGTGTGAGGAACCCAGTGGGGGTGTAATTGAACTATGGGGGCAGGTCTTTCCTGTGCTGTTCTCATGGTCATGATTAAATTTCACAAGATTTGATGGTTTTATAAGGGGGAGTTTCCCTGCACAAGCTCTTTTTTTGCCTGCTACCATCCATGTAAGATGTGACTTGTTCCTCCTTGCCTTCTGCCCTGATTGTGAGGCCTCCCCAACCATGTGGAACTGTGAGTCCATTGAACCTGTTTCTTATATAAATTACCCAGTATTGGTATGCTTTGTTAGAAGCATGAAAATGGACTAATACAGTAAATTGGTACCAGTACAGTGAGGGGTGCTGCTGTAAACATAACTGAAAATGTGGAAGTGACTTTGGAACTGGGTAACAGGCAGGGGTTGGAACAGTTTAGAAGGCTCAGAAGAAGACAGGAATATGTGGGAAAGTTCGGAACCTCCTAAAGACTTGTTGGATGGCTATGCCCAAAATGCTGATAGTGATATGAACAATAAAGTCCAGGCTGTGGTGGTCTCTGATGGAAATTAGAAACTTGTTGGAAAGTGGAGCAAAGGTGACTCTTGTTATGTTTTAATAAAGAGACTAGTGGCATTTTGCCCCCGCACTAGAGATTTGTGGAACTTTAAATTTGAGGGAGATGATTTAGGGTATCTGGTGGAAGGAATTTCTAAGCAGCAAAACATTCAAGACGTGACTTGGGTGCTGTTAAGGCATTCAGTTTTATAAGGGAAGAAGAGCATAAAAATTTGGAAAATTTGCAGCCTGACAAAGTGATAGAAAAGAAAATCCCATTTTCTAAGGAGAAATTCAAGCCAGCTGCTGAAATTTGCATAAGCAACCAAGGAGCTGGATGTTATTCCCCTAGACAACGGGGAAAATGTCTCCAGGGCATGTCAGAGGTCTCCAAGGCAGCCCCTCCCATCATAGGCCTGGAGGTCTTGCAGGGAAAATGGTTTCATGGGCCAGGCTCAGAGAGTCCCTGTGCTGTGTGCACCCTAGGGACTTGGTGCCCTGCATCCCAGCTCCTCTTGCCCTGGCTGAAAGGGGCCAATGTAGTGCTCAGGCCATGGCTTCAGAGGGTGCAAGCCCCAAGCCTTGGCAGCTTGCATGTGTTTTTGAGCCTGCAAATGCACAGAAGTCAAGAATTGGGGTTTGAAAAACACCCAGATTTCAGAGTATGTATAGAAGATAGGAATATGGTTACTTCTATACATAGCTGAAATACATATAAACATTTGACCCTGAAAATCCTCTCCTAGTGATTTACCCTAAAAAATAAAAAGATATGTCCACAAAAAGATGTGTACACTTACAGCAGTTTTATTCATAATAGTAAGAAGCTGGAAACAACCAGTGTGTACCAGAGTGAATCTGTAAACAAGTTGTGCAACCCTCATACAATGGGATTAATGCTCAGCAATCCAAATGAAACAAACTACCAATTACACAGCATGGATACTATTAGAAAACATACTGAGTAAAACAAGTCAGACACAAAAGAGAACACATTGGATACTTTTATTTATGTGAAATCTAGAAGAGGCAAATTTAATAATTTAGTGAAACCAAGCTGATCAGTATTTACCTGCGGCCAGGGATAAAGGAGTGAGATTGAGTTGAAAAAAGGCATAAGATAATTTGAGGGGATGACAGACTTGCGCTATATACTTACCAGGATGCTGTTTATATAGGGATATACGTGTTTTGAAAACTCAGGAAGCCGTACACTTAAAATACATGCATTTAATTTTATGAAATGTATACCTTAATAATGTTCATGTAAGAAGTTTTAAATATTCCAATCGATAAATTAAGAAGATAATCAAACAGAAAGCCTTTCTCAAGTTTTACTAAACCAGAAAGGAGTCTGACCTACTCCATTCACATCGAAAATAAGTCTAAATTGCAGAGTAACTTGAATTTACCAAGTAAATATGCTCTTTGGACAGATGCCTCAAGTTTTAGGCATGTAGCCTTTACATTTCCTGTATTGTTATTTTCCCACTTGTTTCTTTGTGTTAAAGAAGCTATTTTAAGATAAGCCACAGGCCTCAAGCTGTCTATTTCTTTCAGTATAGTGACAGGGAAATAAACATTTCCGTTCTTCTTCTACTAATGCCAGGTCACAGTCAGCAATCTCTTTGGTTACTGTCATGGGTAGCAGCCTGTCTTTTTCAATGGTAAGAACGCATTAATCCATCTGATAAAGGGCAGTTTGAGGAAGGTGAGCACAGCTCAGAGCTCTTTAATCTGTCAAGCCCTATTTTCTTTTACCTTTGAAATGTTCCAGAATCCTCTTTCCAATCTGTCATAGGTAAGCCTAACATCTCACCCTAGAGTTTACATTAACCTTTAATAATATTATTGGCAGACATAAGGACAATTTACCAAAAAAGGTGGTCTATGAATTTTTGTATTATTAGTGTCTGTATTGTATTATGAATTTACCTTTCTTGTCTTTGTTAAGACATATATACACTATATTTCTAGCCTGTGAAGAGAGAATATTAAAGACTTATTGCTGAGTAAATAAAATGATGTGTAAGTTATATTCCATGTGAAAACAACTTATGGGTTATTTATAATAGGACTTTGACTGTGAGGCAGAGAGCTTGTTAAGAAATAAATACCATTACAAAGTAAATAAGAATTCTCAATACATGAGGAAAATCATAAATTGCATGCTTTATTATATGGATTAGAAGTTATCGTCTTTAAAACCCTATGGTATAAAACCAAGAGAAAAATATGTGTAACTGATATGATTGTTTCAGTGAATTAGAAAATTTTAAATTTCCTCTAGATAATTCCTGTTAGATAAATCCCCAGTGACAATTACATCCCAACATCCCTGGCAGCATCTCCAATTCTGTGTGACATAATTACCCACACAAGCAGAGGAAGGCCCATTACTGGAAATGGCAATATTTCTAACTTGCTTAGAGGATATGCAATAATGCAGCTTAAAACATTTTCTGGTTTAACAACTACTTAATTAGTTATTTCTTCCTCTGTAGTCATAACTTTTATCCTCTCTACCCCAATGTAGTTACTATTAGAGATGTGATTTTCATGGGCAACTCTTTATTACCCATGGTAATGAGCACACAGCCGGGCACAGTTTTATGCCAAAATTATTAGTTTTAAGAAGTCTTGGCTTATGTCAACCAATCAGTAAGCAGCTGTGTTCAACATTTACCATGCACCCAACACTATTCAACACTCTGTTAATATGACATGGTAAGCACAAAGAAATATAAACTTCTACGTTCAAAAATTGTATTCATAAATAAATAAAGTACAAACACACAAAGCAGAGATTACTAAACTTTTAATATCAATCACAAAAAGTGGTAATAGTCATAAATGTCACATATCTGGCTGGATGTGGAAGTAGGGAAGACAACCATTGAGAAATTTCTATGTGGCAGATATTGTTAGAACTTTTGTCATATTTAATATAGCAATATATGAGGTCAGCATTATGCCCATGTAGCAAGACAAGGAAGCTGAAGCTTAGAGAGGTTAAGATACCGGCCCAAGGCTCATGCCTAGAATTTACAATACTGGATTCTATCCAGTCCTAGATTTCAACAGATATTTATTGGTATTGACATTGTGAAGACATTTAACCAAACGAAATGCTGATCCTGCTTCCTTATGGGTTTTCTCACCCGTTAGAAAAGAAATGCTAAATGACATGTATAATGAAGCCAATAAGATCTGCAGATCCATGTATTAATGAGGCCCTTCTTATGTCCAGAAATTTAAGAAAAGATGCAAGGTCCAGATATGATAGAAAAGTAAGAGTGTGAAGAATAATAAGATCTCATTCCCAGCGTAAGATGTTTAACAGTCAGCAAGTGGGCTATGATCAGATTCAGTGACACAAAGTCTGTGAAAGTATCCCCTGGGTACAAACTGCTGAGATTGGATGCTGAAAGGTTATAGCCAAAAGGAGAATCCTCTAACTCTAAGGACAGACATTGGCTTTCTGATCCATATGTATTCTCTTTTTTTCTATATCATAATTTTTACTTTTTACTTGGCAGTCTTCTGAGAATAACAGCATATCTGTAAAGTTGATGCATACTTGTCAACATAATTTACATAAGTGGTTGTGATATAAATAATTTGATACAAACAATCTTGTCTCTTGAAATTGCAAAGTTAAAGTCCTTTTCTACATCTATTTTCATAAATATTAGTAAATATATAAAATTACAATCAACATAGGCACATGTCTTCCATTAAAAACTGTGTCTTGGTGAAATATCAACATCTCAGATTTGATTAAGAAAGACATAAAAAGATTTGACATTTTTTTTTTTACTGTTAATCAACTTAAGATTTTAGACCAGAAAGATTATTTGCATTTGAAGATCTCAAAAGATACATATCTGCCTTTTGAAATCTATATTTTTTCACTGTTTTGCCCTTCCCAATCCTTTTCCTAAAAATTACAAAATGAAGAAATATCTACTGCTTAACATAAGGAACATTAAGAGAAGTCATCAAAAGCACAGACATAATTGCTATCATCAGAAATGAAGAAAATGTAAATTTTCACTTCAGTCAGCAACTTGGGGAAAGGTGGTGCAAGTTACATAAAATTTCTGAAAGTAAGTGTTCAAAAGTGTTTCCTGTATTATATTCCCAATTTTACTCTTTGGTTAAATTGTTCTTTGAGTCAGAACTCCGAAAGTAAGATTCTGCACCCAAACATTTATCACTCTTGCTCAGCAACACAAGTGTGCTGAGAATTCAAATCCCAAATGGATTCAAACTCCAAATGGATTACACAAAAGTACTGACCTAAAATTAAAACATTTGTAAGAACATGGAAAATAAGAGATGAAACGTCTTAATAACAAAGATTTTGATATATTTAGTGAATTTCTTAAAATATATCTCCAGATTCCTTTTGTTTTACACAGTTATCTAAATGTCTACCATGAATATCAAAATATACTGTTACAATTTTATCCAATTATCATTTTTACTCTAAAATCGTTATTTTACTGAGCAATTATGCTCAGTAACTATTTTAATAGTTTATTTTGTGCAGTTTTCTTACCCTACTTATTTGTGTACTAGGATATAAGTTCCGGAATTGTTTCTATTACTAGTAATTACTGTATAATGGTAACACATTTTAAAATGGCAGATTTATTTGGTTTCTCTGCTTACTAATGGCCAGAAAATATAGGATTAGCACATGAGAAAAAAATACCAATAGAGCTAAATAGGAGACAATTAAATTTATATATTGTGCTCACATTTCACTGCCTAAGTTCCAGACACAGAATTCCCCTCCAAGTGGGGCTTGGTATAATTTGGAAGGAGTTCTAGTGTTCAATCAATAGATCTTTGCCATCTCCGGTAGCTTTGCCCTCCCAACCAAAACAGGTTGTCACCAATTTTCACACAGTGTAAGTCTTTTGATTGGATAGTTCTGCTCAATGAAAATTGGAGACATAAATCTTGAGGGAGCTGAGAGACCTTTCACTAATGTGGAATTTGCAGCATTCAAGCAATTTGGCATTATTGGGAACTAAAGAGAAGCCTTGATTTGACAAGACATGTACGTTAAGTCTAGAAAAAATGCTTAAGCTAATAAATTGAGATGGCTGGATAAGTACACTATAAATCCATCAAGAAATCCAGATGACATTATAAACCACAGCCATAATGCACTTGTGGAGAAGTAATGCTCTGTGGTTTGCAAAAACATTCTGAGTTTTGAGAGATTTCACGGGTGGAAATCTATTTCTAGTCATCCAGTACTGTTTATAAAAGGGGGAGGGATT
Organism: Nomascus leucogenys; assembly: GCF_006542625.1. NCBI lineage: Eukaryota > Metazoa > Chordata > Mammalia > Primates > Hylobatidae > Nomascus > Nomascus leucogenys. Next base: position 41,613,215 of record NC_044386.1, on the reverse strand, counting down.
GTTTTTTGTTGATCTTATGGTTAAAAATTTCAGTATAAGACAGCAGTTTAAAAACACCACTTAAGAAATTTAAAATTTTTAGAAAAAAAACTTCCCAGGAAAAGCAATAATGAACATGCCCAGGGGCTGTTTGATATTATGTGACACTGGGCTTCAAAATTATCAGGCTAGTTTTACTATAAGCCCATGCAGTGATTCTAAAATCTCGCCCCACCTGCCTCCATCACAAAAAGAACGTCTACCCCACTGAAAATGGTACAGAGGATCACGAAGGACAGATGCACGAAAATGTGTATGTTTCTTCAAATGACAGCCAAGCAAATCGAGAAGAAAATTGTTTACTACCACACAGTGACCTCCACTGTGTCTTCTATACATATTTTCCCCCTCTCAAACTCTTCTGTTTAAATGCCAACTTTCTATAATTTGCTTTGTCCTAAAATTAAGCTATTCTTTAATTCCTTCATATTTGTGTACAGTTCTATTAGTAGGATAAAGAAAAACATGTGTACTTACTTATTTTTACGTACTTTACCCTTCTCCAGAAGGAAGATCATGCAGCTTCCATCAATTCATTAAGTGACAAAAAATTACATAAATTAAATGGGAAACAAGCAATGCAATGGAAGAGACAAAAAGTTGGGCCAGTGACGAACCTAAAGGTGTTCCCTTTCTTATTATAGTTCAACCACAAACTTGCCTTCAAATCTACTTGCATTCAATGTGAAGAGAGAAAGCTGATGAACTGATTTTCAGAATTCATAATATTAAAACTAACCACACATAATGATGATAGCAAATAATAATAATAATAGCAAATATCTAGTACAGTAATTTTAAAATGCCAGGTGGTAATGTTATTAAGAAAATCTTTACAACAGACTCCACAATAATTTCAAAGGCACATTTCTCAAACAGACACACATATCCCACCAAAATGCAAATTAGTAAAATCAAGTCTGTGGAAGAATGATTTCTGTGTAAAAAGGGATTACGTTCAGCTATAATAATGATGAATGGCCACTTGAAGGTGGTGATATTTGCATCAATGTAAAAGAACAAGCAGCTTTCTAGAGGTAGGTAGTGTGGGGAAGGTGGAAATTATTTTTAGAGAGTATTTTTTAAACCAAAACTAATACTTGAATGAAATGGAAGAGTCAAAACCATTAGGAAACTAGAACTGCACATTAAATCAATCATGTTTCAGTTCATAAACGAATCCACTAAACACACATTACACCCTGGAAAGGTTTGATTGGCAGGTTTCCCAGTTATAACTCTGGCCCTTATATAGATTCCCAGGCTCCTCCAGACCTACTGAGCCTGATTCTCTGGGTAAAATTTGTGATTTCAAAAAATTCAAATAATGCTCTTAATGTCTATAAGTCAAGGAATTGAACCCAGGTATTTCAAATTGCAATAAAATTCCTTAGGTCCGTGTCACCACAAAAACTTTGAGAATCAGCCTATGACTGTCAACACATTTTAAAGCAGTAAATTCTCTAATAAAGAAATAATATGTTACGTAGCTTGCCTTCCAAACTTCATATTCAGATTGGTGCTTCATTTCTGTTTGAAAGAAGTGCTCTTCTTTCAGTAAGGAAGCATTTGTCACGTTTTTAAAGCACTCTTTTGGAAAGAATATGTACAATTCAATCAAAATATACCTACCTCCATTCTGGTTTGAAATAAAATCATTGTGCTAATGTATTGGGGTTTTGAAGAGGCATATTTTATATGTTAATTAAAGTGAAAGCCTATCTTAAAAAATGTCACTGACATATAATTTGCCTTAAATCTCAGATAATATCATCTTGCTAGTCTTTAGACTCATGGAATTGTCTAAAACAATGAGGCCAGACCATTTATTTTATTGCTGGACACTTAAATAGCAAATGGTGAAATAGCAAACATAATTTGAGTTTTATTTAACTCATCCATCAAATTAGTCTACCTGTTGGGTTTTTTCAAATAAATACTTTTAGCTGATTCCAGCTTGGATGCCACAAGATGTTCTCATACACTCACATCTATAAAATAGGCCCACAAGTCTTCCCCACTTTTTCTCCCTGACTTGGGCTAACGCGTAAGTCTAAAAACAGATCGTGTTTTCCAGTTTATGTTTCTCAAAGTGCTTAAGAATGAAAAAATGGCGACACATGCAAAAGTGGGCAAGTCGTTTAGAGGAAGGACTTTCTGGGTTCATAAAACCTCTAAAATAAGATTTTCCTTTGGTATTTTGGATACTTTTGCCAGCATCCTTTTCAGGCAGTACTACCCAGGAGCCAGCTTTCTCAGGATAAAAATCCTAGGCAATGTGCCTGATCCAGAGCTCAATTATTTTAATTATTAGGTATAAATGAAAAAAATTATAGTAGTTTATATGAGAAATGATTAGGGAACTCAGTTTTCACCAAAGAAAACTTTAGATAAATAGAAATAACCAGATGGATGGATATATGGTGGATGAAAGGATAAATGGATGGATAGATAGATAAATAAGTAGACAGGAGGTTAGAACAATATCAAATTGTTTTTATATTGTTCTCTGTAATTCTAAATCTAAATCCAAAAAGTAAATAATAATAGCCATTACTTAAAATTCCATATGTGCAATTAAAATTTTTGAGATTTTAAAATATATTGTTCTCTTACCCTAAATGCCTATTCATATTTATCCTGTTCATTTCCCTAACTGCTCTGGTCATTAATTATTCATGAATGAGTTTACTAATCTAAAAGAAAATTGAGGACCAAGGTATGTTGATTTATTTCAATTACATGTCTTCTTAGATTTATGTTCATTACTCCCTTTAAAAATGAAACGCAACAAGCTAGTACATTGTGTCCACGTCTTTTTTTTTTTTTTTTTTTTTAACCTTCGAAAAGCACACAGCACCTTGCCAGGCGTATAGTAGGTGTTTAAAATAAATGTGCTAAATTAAACTAACTATTACCCACACTACACATAAATTGCAGCCTAAAAGCAGCAGTGTGTGAAAGCACACTCTGTAATGACCCAGTTCAGCTGGACAGATTAAAGTCTGGGGCATAGCGTTTCAGTGGCTTGATCCATCTGCCACCAGTCACTTGTGGGAAGAGGCTTCTGTTTCTTGTCAGCCAGCAATAGGAAGCACAGCAGGATTTAGTAGCTGCTGAAGCTCCAAAGCAAAGGGCACAGTACACACCATTCATGTCAAGTCTGTTATGAGATCCTGGTTTCCTTATCCTCCCCGTCTGGTAAATAAACACTCTCCATGCTGTTTTGCCTCAGATAATACCTCACTTACTAGGTCAGAAAAAAATACACTCAGTAAGGAGTTCAATAAACCTATTAATAAGAATAAAAGTACATATAATTTATATTTGATCTCACAGAGACTATGTAAAGATTGAGAGTATTAGTTATTCGGCTTGCTCAAATTTCTCTTCAGCCACCAATGGTTATTTGATACAGTCAGGCAAAGTGAGATTTTAAAGTAATATTATCAAGATACTATTTCAATGTTCAACCTCACATTCTGTGAAGTCACAGTGAAAGAAAACAAGCAGTCCCTTCAGTGAAATTACAAATAATCTTTGTTTCTTATCAAAAGTGGAATACTTAAGACACTCATTTATTTCAGCACTTACGGCCTGCCAAATGGGGAAATCTGTGTACATAGGCAATGGGTGTAATTGGAAGATACGAGGCCACATTAACAATGTTTTTGTTGTTGCTGTTGTTTTGGTATTTAACCTTCAGAGCATTCCTTTTGCTCAATACCTCATATCCTCTTTTCTGACTTAAAGAGCAGAACAGCAAAGTATTAATAATTTGATAGGTAATCACTGAGTTCGTTTGCAATACTATTCTAAAATTAAAAGCCAATTGATAATGTTCCACCAAATAGAATTTCAGCAGTAAAATTTCTTCAGTGAACAGATCAACATAGCCCACAGCTCTGCCGCTGGGAGTGGGGTTGGGTGTTTTGGGTGAGGTGTCATTCATCAGTGCACCTGGGGGGAGGAGGAAGGTACTAAGTTAAAGATACTGGTGTGCAGTAGTGATCTCCCAAGAACTACACATTTTCTTTTTCTTTTTCTTTTTCTTTTTTTTTTTTTTTTTACATGACCCGTTTTTTGAATACAAAGACACAGTACTCTGCTTTTGGGAAACCACTGGAAAAAATATATGGGAATAGATAAGAAAGTTTTTTTATTTGTCTTATTTGTTTTTGTGTTTTTTTTTCATATTAAACTAAAATTTCATTCACTGGTAAAGTTTCTTTTTAAAAGAATAAATTGCTTGCTGGATGTATTGAGGTAATAAAAGGTTTCCTTTATATGAAGCAATATAGGATATTAGCTTTATGAGGCACTTGCCAGTAAAAAATATATGAATGTGTGTTAGTTAAGAATAAAGAAACATGAGGACATGAAGATACTCCCATGATCAGGTAACTCTCAGTCATCTAAGTGGAATCAATGGGCCTGATTATTTTCTCTTTCTATAATTACACATATTCAACTGGTCAGCCTGCCTCGAAGAAAGGAGTTTTATGTACTGTATACAGCACCAGGTCTTAGAATGAACATCATAATTCTCTTTAGAGATTGTCCAATCTTCTTTGGGTAAATCAAAACAAATGAGCAGCTGCTGCTAGGACAAAATTACGCTGTACACACTTTGTTAGATAGAGACAATTATGGGGTGACTGTTCAACTCTTAAGCCCAGGTTCCTTTTTTTCTCCCTCCCCACACTGCACCCTGGTTCTGGCCCTCAGCAGCTCTTGCTCAAACTTCTGCGTGTCCTCTGCTGGTTTCTGTCTTCTCATCCAGTATTTGAACAGCTGAGCCATAATTTTAATAAAGCTCTATGCAGCACCCACAAATTTTTTTAAAAAGAGATATTTTAGTAACATAATGCCATAAAAGGTTTAAATTTATAATCGACTCATTCCTATATTAACCAGTGTTATGGGTGACAACTGTCACCTCAGCTTTCTAAATCTTACTTCAGTTACAGGGTATCAAGAAAATATATTTCTAAATCTTACTTCAGTTACAGGGTATCAAGAAAATTCTGAATCATGCAGATAAATCATGCAAATAAATAGATTCATAAGTGTAAAAGAATATATGAAGGTCAAGTTTGTTTCTAATTCATATTACAAGGTTAATAAGTGCCAACATTTCTCTAGTAAGTATTTAATTTGAAGAGAGTGGATGAATAGGTTCCTTGGCCAGAAAATAAATTTCAAATGCATTTTGTAGCAGTATGAAATAGTCAATGGTATATATTTTTAAATATTAAAAACTTTACCATTTCTCGATGAATATTTATCAGCTATCCATTCAATGTCTCAAAGCAGCCACATTTATTTTGTTTTAACGTTAGGTTCAGATGTTTTAATTTCATTTCTGGCACTTTATCTGCAGCTCTAAGTCAAATTCATTCAACTCTTTAACACATTCAGGTGTTCAAAATGACACAACTTTGCTTAAGAGGTAGTTGGCCAAAGAATTTACTTCTTGTCTTTAAAAGGTAGCATTCTCTCATCTCGTTTTAAATACTTGATTGAGTACTTTGCCCAAAGACATTTATCTAATTAGCATAAAAAGGAAAATTTCTGGAACTCACTGCCAATATGATTATAGGTAACTAAAAAATCTGAAACTTAAAATTGTACCCACTAAATCAGGAATTTATGTGGAATTATCTGATACTGCTTTGAAGACACTGTCATCTTCTTAACAGTTAGCTCATCTCCAAGACTTACATACATTTTTAAAGTGTTGCACCTGTGTGGGTATGCTTCTTGCTCACAGTGTATTCACATCATGAGTAGGGCATCACTACGCTTTTGCCAATCTACTGGATACTGTTTTAAAACTAAGTTTTTCTTCTTCTGTTGTAAATTACTGTGTGATTTACAAAAAAAAAAAATCACACTTTGGTCTATCGCATCGCTATGTTTTTAAAAAAATCAATCAAAATAGAGAAACCAGCAATCCTATGCTCTCATAGAGGTAAATTATAAAGATTCCACATAATTCTTTCCTTTAAAGAGATGCATCTAGTATGTTGCACATTGTTTGATTCTTCTCTGAAACAGAATTATTAGGCAATGCTTTCTTTAGCAATTTATGTATGCAAAAGACTCATTACAGTGTCAAAAGTAGATTTCATAAATCTGTGTCTAGAATAATGCCTACTTCCAGTTTCCAGTTTCCAGTTCTGGAAACCGTCATTCTCAGCAAACTATCGCAAGGACAAAAAAACCAAACACTGCATGTTCTCACTCATAGATGGGAATTGAACAATGAGAACACATGGACACAGGAAGGGGAACATCACACTCCGGGGACTGTTGTGGGGTGCGGGGAGGGGGGAGGGATAGCATTAGGAGATACACCTAATGCTAAATGACGAATTAATGGGTGCAGCACACCAACATGGCACATGTATACATATGTAACAAACCTGCACATTGTACACACGTACCCTAAAACTTAAAGTATAATAATAATAATAAAAAAAGAATAATGCCTACTTCATTGCAATGCAATTTACTTTGAATAGATCTAGAAATTTTTATTGAGACGTTTGAATTTCGTGTGTGTGTGTGTGTATGTGTGTGTGTGTGTGTTGAAAACATTAAGCTGTTCAGTAAATGATGAAAGAGAAGAGCCTTGTTTTTATGTGCTGAATGTTTTCTTACAAAATGACATTATAATAGCAAGGGCTGTAAAAACATCAATTTTACAGCATAAAATATACTATGGACTTAGGTAATTTTTATTACTATAAAAGGTGAATTCAGTAAATTACTGGCATCAGCTTTCTTGTTGTTCAGGAATTTTCCGTGAGGAGTTTTGGTGCAGTGTTTTGGGAAGCAGCACGGTACAGTAGTTAAGATACCTTAGGATGTCAGTACCAGCCTTCTTCAAAACCTTGCTCACTGCTGTGTGGCCACAGATAGCTATGCAGTTATCTTGTGCCTTGATTCCCTCTTCTAAAGTACGGAAAACAGTCATGTCCACCTATCGGATTATTGTAAGGATAATATGAATTTTATCTCATACAGAAAAACCTTTGATATTTGCAGGACCTAGAACAAGAATATAAATGAAGACTCCCATACCATATGGAAAATGTTCTATCTCTTACTGATAGTGGTAGCCTGTCTGGAGCAGCCACTGCAGGGACACCAGCTCCAGCAGGGGTAGTAGAGCTGGTGGAGACCAGGAACAGGCAGGAGCCCTGTCCCCTATCAAGTTAAAGGGGCAGGAGCCCTGCACTCCCAAGCACAGCTGCAGCTGCCCAGCTGCAGCTCTAGACCTGGGCATCCCTGCACTGTCAGGGGCTCAGAAAGCAGCCCCCTCCCTACCCCTGCAGGCTTGGAAGTGCCTGCTCCTGCTCCCTGGTCTCTCTCTGCCCCTGGCACCCACTTTGATTTTGGAGCAAGGTTGAAGTTGAACCTAGGCACTGTTGCCATCTAGCCAGGTATGTGCACACTTGGGGCAGCGCTGACATGCCAGCCCATCCCTACTCTCCTTTGGCCCCCTCTGAAGCTGTGGGCACTGATGAGCTCAGGGAGGGAGGCCAGAAGCAGGGATGAAGGGTGGCTTGGCACTGGACTGCAGGTGCTCCTCCGCATGGACAGCCTGGGCATACTGGATGGCATGTTGATGGCAGGAAGCAGACAGCTTCTTGGGCTGAAAGGGGTGGGTCCCTGGTGAAACCTCACTTTTAAGCGAAGGACAGCCTGAACCCTGGAGGCCAGGCTGCCAGTTCTGGATAGAGTTTATGGCCCAGAGTGAGAGTGCTTTTGTCAGGCCCACCCATGGCTGCCCATGGACCCATCAGCACACACTTCCTCCCTTCTGAGACCATAAAAACCCTGGACTCAGCTAGACCCCAACAGACATTGGAACAGCCTGCCTGTGGAAAGGAGTTACCCACTCTAGGCCTTCTCCCCACTGAGAGCAGGACATTCATCAGGAAGACCTGCTGCAGAAAGGAGCTACCCACTTTGGGTCCCCTGAGAGCTGTTCTGTCACTCAACGAAGCTCCTCTCCACCTTGCTCACCCTCCAGTTGTCATGTACCTCATTCTTCCTGGAGGTGGGACAAGAATTCAGGACCCACTGAATGGCTAGACTGAAATGTGCCCCAGCCCCTCTTGCCATGTTGTGGGCGACAGGAAGGAGAGAGGAGCTGTGGGCCTTTGGGGAGCCCTGACCTAGGGGCTCCCCAAGCCTGGGCTGTGACACCCTCTTTGGGGCTCTGCAGTTCCTGGCATCTCCAAGCTTCCAGGTCCCACTGTGATCCCCTTGTCCAAACACAGGTGCCCGTAGTGGAAGCCACGTGTGGTACATCTGGTCCAGCTGCAGCCTTGCATAGAGCTGGCACCTGTGCTGGCACCTGAAGCTGCCTGCCCTGCTGCAGCAGCCAGTATGCCTGGCTGTGCACAGTGGCAAGACCCCACGCTTGCTTACCCACACACCCCTTGCCACTCTGTGCCTCACTCACCCTTGGCAGGTGTTGGATCTGAGCTGGTAGTGTGAGGTGAATGCAGCCTGTCAGGCAAAGTGGGTAGAACAAGCCTATTGGGTGCAAGCAACACTCAGGCAGAAGGCACCACCAGCTACAGAGATTTCCAGCTGGTGAAGGGACACCCCAAGGATTCCGTGACACTACCTTGAGAAATATACCTCCGTAAGGATGTGGATAACCAGATTTGAATTTAGGATTCTGGACTCCACACAGTCCTGCTGTGGTATATAGTGGCATCATATCATTTGGCCCCCAGTCTGCAGTCTGATCAGCTTCTCTCCTTGTCTCTGGCCTCATTTCACACCTTGAGGTGCTTTTCATGCATGTAAGTGGTCATCTTGACCACACGTCAAAGCTCCAGAAACAATCAATAAAAAGACACCCCTTCGCCACTCCTCAGTCCTAGGGGTTTACAAACCAGCAGCATAGATGTTTCAGGGGGATTGACCCAGGTAAGAACTCCATGTAGACCTTGGAAGTAGACTTGTGGGCAGAGAATTCTGGAATACAGGACACCAAGAACATGGTCTGGAAAACAGTTGGGATTATTCTTTAATTTATTGAACTCATTTGCTTTTTGAAAAGGGATGTAGCTATAAAGAACAAAAAATAGAACCTTCTAAAGCATGGGACCCAGGGCAGAGGCTCCTCATGCCTAGGTCCAAAAGCAGTGTGATTCATATCACAACTTGGGGCAATATATAGAATACAGTAGGTTGTCCAAACAAACCCCCAAGCAACAAAAAATCAAAACCATGAACTCTCACCCTTATGTTCTATTCTGTTTTCATGGTATTTACCTCTAGTTGTGAAATTAGTTGGTGCTACAACTTACATATTATTTTCAGCCAAATGATTTTCATTATAGCCATCAATTTTTAAATGCTAGTTTTAAACTTATTTTTAACTAAAAATTCACTTCTGGTTTCAAGGGTCATTATGTTACCTCTCCAATAAAACATAAATACATATATTGTTGATAAATGTTAGGCAAAAAAGAGGCCACTGAAATGTCCGGTGAGATTGTAAAATATAAAATGGACAAATATTAAATAGAGCTTAATGTAAGTGCAAAAGATAGTACAATATAATATTACCTCCATTCTAGGCATTCAGCATTTGTTTATTACTGTGCAACTGACAAGGTGAGAACCTGTACCCAGCTGATGTGCCTGCCCTTGCCAGATGTGTGATTTCAAACCATGGATCTGGAAACAATGTTTTTACTTCAATATTCTCACAGGGCAAAATGGGTTAAAAAACACAAACATCTACGTAAACAAAGAGCACAAAATCAAAACCAATGTGGAACAGTAAACTCCCTAATCAAATATATTTTTAGAAGTGCCTCAAATAAATATGCAAGAGCAGCCAGGGGAGATTTACCCCAAGTTCAGCACATTCAACAAAGGAGTTAAGCCAGCCGCACCTTTCAATACCATGAGGTCTCCAATATTCAAAATGTCTTATTCTGTGCATGACTTTTAATCTCTTTGAAAATGTTAAATTATCTTTTAAAAACTGCATTGGAATTATGTGCTTGAAGAATGCCTATAGCACCTCCAATAAACTCTTTGGCTCCACTGAATACTTTTGAAAACTTGGCTCCCACCCATCCTCCATATGGCTAGAGGATGACCTGACCATAAATCAGACACCCTTTCTTAAAATGTTGGCTTGGAAATACAGCACAAACTGCTCAGAGGAAATTGATGTTTAATATGGTCCTACCCTATCTCTCCGACACTATGTTCTTCTATTCTCTGCAAGAAATTCTATTCTCACCTTAGGAGATCTCTCATAATGGATTCTCATCTCCCAAGCCTCTGCTTAATATGTTGTGCTTTGATTATTCTCAGCATTGGTTGAAGGAGAATAGAGCAGAGATGATAATAGAACTTAAGGTTAGGAGTTTCAGGATCTAACACAATTGAGGCAATGGTCTTGGGAAGGAGATCTAAGTCAACACATTACAAGGAAGTAATGATCTGTAATGAATCCCCCCACCCGACCTTCTTCCTATCTCCATCTCACATTCTATGCCCTGAAGGTCTACCTCAAATGCTACCTTCTCTCATAATATAATAAATTAACTACACATATTAAGAGCTTTACATATATAGAATTGAGCTATACACTATCCAACAACGCAGCTGTCTATGACAGCCAGGAAGGCAAAATCAACCAGTGAAGGAGACTGAACATCAGTGTGAAGAACTGACAAGCAAGTTCCCTCTCTAAAGACACAGCTACTACTAAGCTCCATTCATTTTGACAATCTGCTACTCATTCATTTGTGAGGATGGGATTTCCTGCCCTCTACAGGATGATAGGGCCAAATATACGACACCTGACACTCGGTAGATGTCATTGACAGCAGTCAATTAGTTGCAATACTGATAGCCTGGGGGAGGAGTGCCACACAGGGTTGCCCTTGTATCAAAGTGAGCCAGCAGGGACTGTGAGAGACAGGCTTTGCAGTCACAGAAGGAACCACCTGGTTCCCACAGGTGGATGTGATTGGCTTCATTGAGCCATTTAGCAGGCTGGTAGGTAGGTGGAGTCTGGTAAATGAAGAGCTGGGTGAGGCATCGCTAGACCAGCTGATAGAAGGGCTTGCCAGTTGGGGATCCTTTGCTGCTCGGTTGGGCGCCTATCTGGTGAGACGAAAGGAATCTACAGATAGGCTGAGCAGCTCAAGCTTGTCAAGAAAGCACTTAACATTTTAGGCCTTTCAATACACAAACAGTTGTTGCCTCCAAGAATGTAGGCTCACTGCTGCCACAACTTCTGAATTTTTAAGAAAAATCAGAAATCTTCATTTTTATATAAAATTTTCTCAATTTCAAATACTGGCTTAGATTATCTTTAATCAGGTATATGCCAAACAAAGTGTTCTGTGGACCAGATTCAATGGAGTATTTCAGCTTGCACCCTCTATTCTATATACATAATTACATTTCATCACAATAAATAAACGAAGTAGCTGTGACAACTCCAGTTCTGCAGATAGAAAAAAAAAAGTAAATGTTAAGCCTCAGGTGTTCAGAAACTTGTCCTTTACAACCCTACTACTCTTTGCTACTCTTTGATATAGTTTGGATGTCCCACCTAAATCTCATGTTGAATTGTAATCTCTAGCGTTAAAGGCAGGGCCTGGCGAGAGGTGTTTGGGTCATGAGGGCTGATCCCTCATGGTTTGGTGCTGTCCTCAAGATAGTGAGTGATTTCTCTGAGATCTGGTTGTTATAAAGTGTGGCACCTCCCCACCTCCACTCTCACTTGCTCTTATTCCGCCATGTGAGATGCCTGCTACCTCATTGGCTTCTGTCATGAGTTAAAGCTCCCTGAGGCCCCCTCAGAAGCTGAGCAGATGCTGATGCCATGTTTCCAGTATAGCCTGCAGAACTGTGAACCAATTAAATCTCTTCTTCATAAATTACCCAGCCTCAGGTATTTCTTTATAGCAATGCTAGAACGAACTAACCGCTGGGGAAACCAAGTGAAAAAGTGTTTTAGAAATAAAGGAGAGAATATTTTCTGTCAAGATAAAGAGATGGAGATAGTCCATATATACAATTATTTGAGAAGTTTTATTAAAAATGGAGAATTGAGAAATAGTAAAGGGGAATAGTAGGATATATATTTTTTTTAGTTGAGAGACATTATAGTGTGTTTTTGTGCTAAAATATCTCAGTAGGGGAGGAAACATTAAGGATTTGGAATTACTGGTGCTATTAATTTTAATAAGATTTATAACATAATAGAGCAGGAGAGACGGTGAATGATTACATGAGCAAAGAACTTGGGTAATATACAGGAAGAAAGATTGGCCTCATATAGGAAGAAAGCCACCACTACGTGCAAGCAGATGCAAGCGGGTAGGTAGATTTAGTGCTAGTTACATAAAGTTCTTACTTAATTGCTTTCTTAACTTGAAAAATGAGAGGTGGGAGAATGGATACGTTGAGGACAGAAAAAATGTAATTTTAAAAAACGTAACAGAATTAGTGGCGATGCTTAAGAACCAATAGATATTTATGGTCAGGTATTTCAAGTGAATCCAGTCAGCAGGATGATGTTTTATTTTCCAGTTATGAGAATAAGTCAAATGGCTAAGACTTTCTGTGGATTTGAGTTTTGTCATGGTAGTATTGTGGAGGCAGAAACAAGTGAGGGAGTTGAGGATTTATAAAATGAAATGATATAATGATGGAACATTCTTTCAATCTAGGATGGTAAACCCAAAGTGAGGGCCTGATGAGGTGACAGATGGTAAAATGTAGGTCAATAAACCGAATCTGAGGCAGCTCAGGAAGTTATTAGAATAAAAGCACTGGAGAAAGTAAAATGGAATGATACGTGAAAAATGTTGGAGAGTAAAAAGCCTTAAATTGAGAATCTGGAAGTACTTCTGTCATTATTTCTGAAAAGATTTATAGTATGACTCTAAGATTGGAGATGGAGGAGGCAGAAGAAAAGATCCTTGAATATAAGCAGGTCAAGAAATTGCAATGTCCAAGTGGAAGGTGTATCATACACTGATGCAGATGTCAGCATAAAGGATGATAGAAATATGGTGGAAAGACAGTGAGAAGAGAGCAGATATTTTTAATGAATGAAATGGAATAATGAGAGGGTTGGCAGATGACAGCAATAAGGAGGAGTGGCAGATGGTTTAGCCTGATGGCACATACCTCAAAGGAGCTAGGGGTCTTTAAGAGGGTTGAGGAGTATGGTCTGGAAGTAACAAAGATGAGCAAGAAAGACATCTGTGTTGGTTTCTTATTGTTGCTGTAACGGATTACCATAAATTTAGTGTCTTAAAACTACATACATTTATTATTTTACAGTTCTCAAGATCAAAAGTCTGCAGCATTTTTCACTGGCCAAAATCAAGGTGTCAGCAGGGCTGCATTCCTTCTGGAGGCTTCAGGGAAAAAAATCTGTTTCTTCGCATTTTCCAGCTTCGTAGAGGCTGCTTGCATTTCTTGGCTCCTGACCTCTTCCATCTTCAAAGCTAGCAGTTAGCATCTTCAAATCTCTCCCTGACTCCAACACTTCTGCCTCCCTCTTATAAGAATCCAAAATGATTACAATGGACTTACCTAGATAACTCAAAATAATCTTCCCATTTCAAGTTCCTTAACTTAATCACATCTACAAAGTCCACTTGCCATGTAAGTGGACATATTTACAGATTCTAAGGTTTAAATGTGGACATCTTTGGGGACAAGGGGAGGAGTTATTCTGCTTACCAGAATAACTCCAGGCCTAGTGAAGTATGGTATAAAAGAGGGGTAAGCCACACTTGAGTGTCCCAGAGAGAATCTAGTTAGTGGAAAAAAAAAAAAAGAGAGAGAGAGAGAAAAATGTTTACAAAAGGGTTTGATAAAATAGGAGATTTTGCTGACTTTAGATTATGATATGCAGTAGATACAGTGGAGGAAGTTAGAGATTAAGGAGGAGTGAGGATTGCGTCAGGTCAGGGGATACGCAGAGCCATGTGTGGTAAGAATTTGAAGAGTGATGGAAGACCTTGGAGGCTGCCATTTCTGATGTTACCTGAGAGGAAAAGGAAATGTAAGACACAATGGGATTTATTGTGAGGAAAAGGTGACTATTTAATTCTAATTATAGGTTATTTATTGGATTTTGTCCCTTATTCAGTTTTTAGTGAAGAGACTGGCAGTGTCAAGGGTTAGGGGAAAATGGTAAGGCTGGCAGTCTTACCTGGAGCACACAATCCATACATCTTCCCAAAAATATGTTTTTTTTTTCATCTGTTCCATGTCTACAGACTATTCTCTAACACTAGTAATTTTTATAAATAAAAAATGAAAATTTGTCTACCTCGATGATTCTACGAAATGAATATGAATGTGTTGAGAGAAACAGAACCTTTTCTTCTTAGCATGCATCTATAATTTAATTTACCACATTACTATTTCTGTTAAAAACATTTAGCAGATGCTGCCATCCCCTTCCCTGCTATGGGAAAAACACAAGATACTTTGTTTAAGCAAGTCAATTGATGGCAAAATGTATCAGCGTATCCTGAGTCCTCTGGGAATTTGAGGTTAGTGAGTACTTGCATGATCTTGAGTAATCCCTTTCCTTCCTGGAAGATGAATATCCTGATAGGGCTCAGCTCATAAGATTACTGGGAAGATTACCTTTTAAAATGCAAGCATCAGCACGCAGTAATGGTTCAAATTTTTAGAATTATTATTATTATTACTGAAACAGAGTCTCACTCTGTCACTCAGGCTGGAGTGCGGTGGTGTGATCTCGGCTCACTGCAACCACCGCCTCCTGGGTTCAAGCGGTTCTCCTGCCTCAGCCTCCTGAGAATTATATTAGCCTCCTGAAATCCTAGATGATATCTATTATTCTAATAATTTTATCAAAACCTACTTCAAGTCTTGAGTCCTGTAAGTTATGTGGAGTAAATAAATACTCAAAATAAATGTAATGTTTAAGATTTGACACATGAATTCCTCTTAAAAAGAAAACTGTTTTTGTCAGCTCCTAGATTATAAAAGATGAGACCCAAAGGGCACGTGTGAACTCCTTAATTTATTCATTTTCATTCATTTGCTCATGCATTCATTAACTAAGTGCTTACTATTTGGCATTGAAATTATAGCAACAGATAAAACATTGATCTTATGAAGTTAATATTCTAGTGGGGGAAACACACCCACACGGGCAAACACAATAAGTAATTTAAAGGAGTAACAATTGAAATGAAGCAGGTGAAACAGGGTTAGAGAATGATGACTAGGTGGATTAGAGAACTTAGGGTGACTAGGTGGGTTAGGGAACTTAGGGTGACTAGGTGGATTAGGGAACTTAGGGTGACTAGGTGGGTTAGGGAACTTAGGGTAAACAGGATGGTCACAGAAGGTATCTTTTGAACAGGTGACATTTAAATAGAGACTCAAATGAAGTAAGGCAGCTGGAGAAGAGAATTCCAAGCTAAGCAGAGGAAAGAGCAAGTGCAAAGGCTCTAGTTTGAGAATAGACTTGGCAAGTTGATAAGGAAGGGAGAAAGCCGGGGTGGCCAGAGCTAAGAATGTGAAGTGGAGAGGAGTATGTTAAGTTCTTGGGATTTTACTGCAGTAGCAACTCTTTCTCTAACATCATAAAAGAATGGTTAAGCTATTTTGAATGAGCTAATAAGGTAATTTATCTAAATTAAATCAAGTATTAATTTAAAATAATATAAATTAAATTTTATTAAACCATACTAAATTATAAAACAGAAAAGAAAACCCATTCCATCTAACCCAGAACCTCCCCTTAAAAGGAACTGTGATAATAAATTTTGGTATCCTTCCAGTTCCAAACATGTTTATATATTTCCACAAAGGGGAACATACCACATTCATCATTTTGCACCTTGATTTTTTTTTTCACTTCGTAATACATTTTGGAGATTTTAAGAATGTGTAGATTTTCATTCTTTTTAAGGGACTGCTCAAAATTATACTGTATGGATTACCTTGATTGATTTAATCATGCTATTGTATAAGGAAACAATCATTTCTTATTTTAACCATTACAAACAATGCTGTCATTTAAATACCAGTGTATATAGAGGCATAGCTTGGAAATATCACAAGTTTGGTTCCAAACCACAGCAGTAAAGGAAGTGTCACAATAAAGTGAGTCTCATTTTTGGGGGGTGTTTTCAGTCCACATGAAAGGTATGTTTATATTATGCTGTACTCTGCTCAGTGTGCAATAACATTATGTCTAAAATCATACATACTTTAAAAATATTTTATTGCTTAAAAACACTAACAACTGTCTAGGTCTTCAGGGCATCCGAATTCTGTTGCTGGTGGAGGATCTTCCCTGATGGCTGCTGACTGATCAGGGTGGTGTTTGTTGAAGGTTGGGGCGGTGTAGCAATTTCTTAAAATAAGTCACCAACAAAATCTCCCACATCAATTGACTCTTTATTCACAAAAGATTTCTCTGTAGCATGTAATGTTGTTTGATAGCATTTTACACATGGTAGAACTTCTTTCAAAATTGAAGTCAG
The DNA here is from genome assembly GCF_006542625.1 of Nomascus leucogenys. Lineage (NCBI taxonomy): Eukaryota > Metazoa > Chordata > Mammalia > Primates > Hylobatidae > Nomascus > Nomascus leucogenys. The sequence continues at coordinate 41,596,620 of NC_044386.1, read as the reverse complement.
TCCTCTCAAACCCTGCCACTGCTTTATCAACTAAGTGTATGTAATATTCTAAACCCTTTGTTGTCATTTCAACAATATTCACAGCTGCTTCACCAGGATATTCTATCTCAACAAACAATTCCTTTGCTCATCCAAAAGAAGCAACTTCTCACCGTTTTGAATTTTATCCTGAGAGTGTAGCAATTAAGTCACATCTTCCCCATTTCTAATTCTAGTATTCTTGATATTTCTAGACTATCTGCAGTTACTTCCTCCATTGGAAGTTTTGAACGCCTCAAAGTCATCCACAGGAGTTGAGTCAACTTCTTACAAACTCCTGTTAATGTTAGTATTTTGACCTCCTCCCATGAATCATGAATGTTCTTAATGGCATTGAGAATGGTTAATTCTTTCCAGAAAGTTTTCAATTGATTTTGCCCAAATCCATCAGAGGAATGACTATATATGGCAGCCATAGCTTTATGAAATGTATTTCTTAACTAATAAGACTTGAAATTTGAAGTTACTCCTTGATCTGTGGGCTGCAGAATGGATGTTGTGCCAGTGGGCATGAAAACATTGATCTCCTTGTATATCTACATCAGAGCTTTTTGGTGACCAGTTGCATTGTCAATAAGAAGTAATATTTTGAAAGAAATCTTTTTATTCTCAGCATTAGGGCTCAATCATAGGCTTAAAGTATTCAGTAAACTATGCTGTAAACAGATATGTTGTCATCCAGGCTTTGTTGTTACATTTAGAGAACACAGGCAAAATGCACTTGGCATAATTCTTAAAGGCCCTAGGATTTTTGGAGTGGTCAGTGAGCACTGGCTTCAACTTGAAGTCACCAGCGGCATTAGCTCCTAACAAAAGGGTCAACCTGTCCCTTGAACCTTTGAAGCCAGACATTGAGTCCTCCTCTCTAGCTACAAAAATCCTAGGTAATATCTTCTTCTAATATAAGGCTGTTTCCTCTACATTGAAAATCTGTTGTGTAGTGTACCATCTTCATCAGTGATCTTAGCTAGACCTTCTGGATAACTTGCTGTATTAGCACTTGCTGCTTTACCTTGTACTTTTGTGTTATGGAGATGGCTTCTTTCCTTATACCTTATGAACCAACCACTGCTATCTTCCAACTTTTCTTCTGCAGCTTCCTCCCCTCTCTTAGCCTTCAAAGAATTGAAGAGAGTTAGAGCCTTGCTCTGGATTAGGTTTTGGATTAAGGGAATGTTGTAGCTCATTTGATCTCCTATCTAGACCACTCAAACTTTCTCCATGTCAACAATAAGCTATTTTGCTTTCCTATCATTTGTATGTTCACTGAAGTAGGACTTTTAACTTAAGAACATTTCCTTTGCATTCATAACTTGGCTTTTTGACAAGAGAGGCCTAGCTTTTGACCAGTTTCAGTTTTTGAGATGCTTTCCTCACTAAACTTGATCATTTCTTGCTTTAGATTTAAAGTGAGACACAAACAACTCTTCTTTCACTTGAACACTTAGAGGCCATTATAGTATTGCAAATTGGCCTAAACTCAATATTGTTGTGTGTCAGGGAACAGGGAGACCCAAGGAGAGGAGGAGAGACAGGGAAATGGCCAGTGGGGTGGAGCAGTAAGAAGGCACACAACATTTATCAACTAACTTCACCCTCTTACATGAGTGAGGTTTGTGGTGCTCCAAAATAATTACAATAGTAACAACTAAGATCACTGATCACAGACCATCCTAGCAAATGCAATAATAATGTAAAAGTTTGAAATGTTGTATTAATTTTCAAAATACAATGCAGAGACATGAAGTGAGCACATGCTGTTGGAAAAATGGTGCCAATAGAGGCTTGCTGACAACGGTTGCCACAAACTTTCAATTGGTCAAAAGTGCAGTATCTGTGGAGCACAATAAAATGAGGTATACCTGTATATAAAAACACATCAATTTATCCCATAGCACAATTCCAGAAGGGCTAAAGGGTCAGTGCAAATTCCCATCCAGAAGGATGGCTGAAGAAATCAGAGTGACTTTGACTAACTTTGAAGTTACTTTTCTTGCAACAGTGTAAATATTCTTTTCTCTTAATCTCCCCTTGTCACAACCTTCTAAAAGGATTTCTATGCTAACAAATGCTTCATGTGAGTGAGCTACATTTTTGTTTTGTGAACTTTTTTTTTTAAAGTTCAGAGTCTAAATCTGAAATCATGTAGTGGATGAAAGAGACAGGAAACAAACACAGAAAGAGAAGGCTAAAGGAAGAGGAGGCATTGGAATTCAAGCTCCCTGAATCTCACATATTTTGTAAGGGTTTCAGCCTTCCACAAAGTGGTATCATGATTCAAGCCAATCTTATCTATATCTCAAGGAGGACAAGGTGGTCCTAACTGACATCTGGGTTACATATTTAATGCCCAAACATCCAGGGATAGGGGAATCAGTCAAATGAACTCTTCTGATTTTGTGTAAACAAAATAACCAATTGATGGACTGATTGCTTCACGTTTTGGATTTCTATATACACAATCACATGCCAGTGGTTTAAAAAAAGCATCATCTTCAAATTCAGAACGATGTACAGAGTTTTTAATAACAATCTATGTTATGAAGAACAATGTGCCCACTAAAGTCTCTCTCATTTGTTCCCATCTTCCTAAAGTACCAAGAAAACAACAGTAATTAAGAGGAAATAATGATATTTTACACAGAATACAAATAACATTTCATTCATAATTTTGTATTTTTGTTTTCTTTCTTCTGCCAGTAGTGTGACATTTTATTATTCATTCTTATTTTCATAATATGCTTGGCTGAGCAAAAAAAAAACTCATATTGGCATTTTTCATCTGTGTTTAAGAATGGGGGCAATACTAATATTTTGATTAAAGAAACTAGGGCTCTCTATATCTTTGCTATTCCTCCATGTTTTCATTTACTTTCTTTAAAATTAATACTAAGTTTTAACCACAAACAAGAACCAATTATTATCTATTTCCTTATATAGAAAGTTTAGAAGTATATTTACTTGCATTTTCTTGTCTCTTTTTAGAAAAAGTATTCTGCATCCATTTGGTGTGTGAGGGGTGTGTGTGTGTGTGTGGTGTGTGCATGTAAGAAAAAAACTGGCTGGCTTTCCTCTTCTTACCTGTGATTTACACATTTCTGTATTATTTTGGAAAATTGGATCTTACTTACATGTATGTTAAGCTAAAACCTGGATTATTGAAAGTAATTTATAAAATTGACATAGATATTCTTTAATAATTATTATAGTCCTAGGATTATACAGCTATACAGCTATAGCACTACATAAAACCAGAAAAATGACTAATTTTTCTTTGTTTTTCAAATTTGGGATTATAAAAATTACTTCAGGAGCCATTGCTATGTCTAATACTGCTTTCTAACCTTTCAGTATATCAACCAGTTTTCTAAAAGTTCACTCTGTCTAGTAGCTGTGTCTCATACCAGTTTGTATTCTCCTCCTCTTGTGTTCATCTTTCAATTATTGCTGATCTTCAGGGTCCACTAAGCCCTTTAATGATCTCAGTCTACATGTTCTTTCTTGCCATTATCCTTCAACTCCCATGGCTTCAATGACTATCCTTTCAAAATGCATATCTTAATCCAGATTCTCCTCTTGAATTGCAAAACTTCATATATAACTGTCTACTAGAACCAGCCACTAGAGTTCCCATGTATACCTCAAAGTCAACAAGTTCAAAGTATCTCAAGAACACCTCAACAAGTTCAAACTACCTCAAGTCAAACTGAAACTGACTCCTCCTTCTATGTTTAGCACCATCCGCCCATGCAATTGTTCAAGCAAAAATCTCTTTTTCTTTTTCACGCCGCTATCCAGTCACCAACTTCCGTTTAATTTACCTCCTAGGTAGTTCTTTCCATCCTCACTGTTTCTATTCTAACTTGGATCCTGACTTCTTTCACCTGGTGGCATAGTGTATATAAATAGTGCTTCCAGAATTGTAGAGTACACAACACTTGGAGCCTGCTATGGCTTGAACATTTGTCCTCTCTAAAACTCATGTTGAAATGTAATTGCCATTGTAACAGTATTCAGTGCTGGGAGTTTTAAGAGGTTATTATGCCTGTAGAGCTCCATCCTCATGGGTGGAATTAGCACCATTATGAAAGGGTAAGTTCAGCCCCCTCTTGCCCTCTCTTGACCTCTTGCTTACCACCATGTGATCACACAGTAAGAAAGCCTTTGTGAGACGATAGCACCTTGATATTGGACTTCCCAGTCTTCAAAATAATCAGCCAATAAATTTCTGTTTCTGATAAATTACTTTGTGTCAGATATTGTTATTAAAAACACAACACAGACCAAGACAGAGCCCGTCCAGCCTTGTCTCATTATCCTCCACTCAAATTCTGCTCTCCAGTATATTCAGCATCTTTTTATTATTATTATTATACTTTAAGTTCTAGGGTACATGTGCACAATGTGCAGGTTTGTTACATATGTTTACATGTGCCATGTTAGTGTGCTGCACCCATTAACTCGTCATTTACATTAGGTATATCTCCTAATGCTATTCCTCCTCCCTCCCCCCACCCCATGAGAGGCTCCAGTGTCTGATGTTCCCCTTCCTGTGTCCCAGTGTTTTCCTCGTTCAATTCCCACTTATGAGTGAGAACATGCAGTGTTTGGTTTTTTGTCCCTGCAATAGTTTGCTGAGAATGATGGTTTCCAGCTTCATCCATGTCCCTACAAAGGACATGAACTCATTAATTTTTATGGCTGCATAGTATTGCATGGTGTATATGTGCCACATTTTCTTAACTCAGTCTATCATTGATGGACATTTGGGTTGGTTCCAAGTCTTTGCTATTGTGAATAGTGCCACAATAAACACACATGTGCATGTGTCTTTATAGCAGCACGATTTATAATCCTTTGGGTATATACCCAGTAATGGGATGGCTGGGTCAAATGGTATTTCTAGTTCTAGATCCCTGAGGAATCGCCACACTGACTTCCACAACGGTTGAACTGGTTTACAGTCCCACCAACAGTGTAAAAGTGTTCCTATTTCTCCACATCCTCTCCAGCACCTGTTGTTTCCTGACTTTTTAATGATTGCCATTCTGACTGGTGTGAGATGGTATCTCGTGGTTTTGATTTGCATTTCTCTGATGGCCAGTGATGATGCACATTTTTTCGTGTGTTTTTTGGCTGCATAAATGTCTTCTTTTGAGAAGTGTCTGTTCATATCCTTTGCCCACTTTTTGATGAGGTTGTTTTTTTCTTGTAAATTTGTTTGCGTTCTTTGTAGAAGGTTCTGGATATTAGCCCTTTGTCAGATGAGTAGATTGCAAAAATTTTCTCCCATTCTGTAGGTGGCTTGTTCACTCTGATTATAGTTTCCTTTGCTATGCAGACACTCTTTAGTTTACTTAGATCCCATTTGTCAATTTTGGCTTTTGTTGCCATTGCTTTTGGTGTTTTAGACATGAAGTCCTTGCCCATGCCTGTGTCCTGAATGGTATTCCCTAGGCTTTCTTCTAGGGTTCTTATGGTTTCAGGTCTGACATTTAAATCTTTAATCCATCTTGAATTGATTTTTGTATAAGGTGTAAGGAAGGGATCCAATCTGAGCTTTCTACATATGGCTAGCCAGTTTTCCCAGCACCATTTATTAAATAGGGAATCTTTTCGCCATTTCTTGTTTTTGTCAGGTTTGTCAAAGATCAGATGGTTGTAGATGTGTGGTATTATTTCTGAGGACTCTGTTCTGTTCCATTGGTCTATATGTTTGTTTTGGTACCAGTACCATGCTGTTTTGGTGACTGTAGCCTTGTAGTATAGTTTGAAGTCAGGTAGTGTGATGCCTCCAGCTTTGTTCTTTTTGCTTAGGATTTTCTTGGTGATGCAGGCTCTTTTTTGTTTCCATATAAACTTTAAAGTAGTTTTTTTTCCAATTCTGTGAAGAAAGTCATTGGTAGCTTGATGGGGATGAAATTAAATCTATAAATTACCTTGGGCTGTATGGCCATTTTCACGATATTGATTCTTCCCATCCATGAGCATGGAATGTTCTTCCACTTGTTTGTGTCCTCTTTTATTTTGTTGAGCAGTGGTTTGTAGTTCTCCTTGAAGAGTTCCTTCACATCCCTTGTAAGTTGGATTCCCAGGCATTTTATTCTCTTTGAAGCAATTGTGAATGAGAGTTCACTCGTGATTTGACTCTCTGTTTGTCTATCATTGGTGTATAAGAATGCTAGTGATTTTTGCACATTGATTTTGTATCCTGAGACTTTGCTGAAGTTGCTTATCAGCTTAAGGAGATTTTGGGCTGAAACGATGGGGTTTTCTAGATATACAATCATGTCATCTGCAAACAGGGACAATTTGACTTCCTCTTTTCCTAACTGAATACCCTTTATTTCCTTCTCCTGCCTAATTGCCCTGGCCAGAACTTCCAGCACTATGTTGAATAGGAGTGGTGAGAGAGGGCATCCCTGTCTTGTGGCAGTTTTCAAAGGGAATGCTTCCAGTTTTTGCCTATTCAGTATGATATTGACTGTGGGTTTGTCATAGATAGCTCTTATTATTTTGAGATACGTCCCATCAATACCTAATTTATTGAGAGTTTTTAGCATGAAACGTGGTTGAATTGTGTCAAAGGCCTTTTCTGCATCTATTGAGATAATCATGTAGTTTTTGTCTTTGGTTCTGTTTATATGCTGGATTACATTTATTGATTTGCATATATTGAACCAGCCTTGTATCCCGGGGATCAAGCCCACTTAATTATGGTGCATAAGCTTTTTGATGTGCTGCTGGATTTGGTTTGCCAGTATTTTACTGAGGATTTTTGCATCAATGTTCGTCAGGGATATTGGTCTAAAATTCTCTTTTTTGTTGTTGTGTCTCTGCCAGGCTTTGGTATCAGGATGATGCTGGCCTCATAAAATGAGTTAGGGAGGATTCCCTCTTTTTCTATTGATTGGAATAGTTTCAGAAGGAATGGTACCAGCTCCTCCTTGTACCTCTGGTAGAATTCAACATCTTTTAACACCTTAAACATTTCATACTCTCTTTCCTTGGACCTTTCAGAGAGCTGTACTCTTTGTCTAGCTTTTATGGCAAATACATACGCATGTACATATATGTACTATGCATACACACAAACACACATACTCATAATTTGTTCTGAGATCCAATTCATCATCACCTCTATGATCAACAAGGCTGGGTTGGATGTCTCTTCAATCTAACTCCAAAACATTTTACTTTCTAATCTCATAAATATTATTTTTATTGTTAATTTTTCATTGTCTTGGCCTGTTTGGGCTGCTATAACAAATACAATAAATTAGGTCGCTTAAACAATAGAAATTTATTTCTCACAATTCTGGATGCTGGGAAGTCAAAGATCAAGGTGCTGGCAGATTCAGCATCTTGTGAGGACTCCACCTTCTCTATAGATGGCACTGGCTTACTCACATGGTGAAAGGGGAAAGAGGTCTCTCTTGAACCTCTTTTATAAGAGCACTAATCCCATTTATGAAAGCTTTACCATCATGACCTAATCAGCATCCAAAGGTCCCACCTCCTAATACCATCACACTGGGAATTAGGATTGCAACAAATACATTTTGGGAGTACACAAATATCAACCATAGTATTCATTTACCTAATTATGCCCTCTAGTGCCATGAAAAACGTGTATCTTTTCATCACTGTATCTTCAATATCTAGCACAGCTAGCAGGGTAGACACTTAGGAAACTTGTCCTAAGTGAAAAAATTAATGGATTGATAATATTTGATGCTAATATTTGAGGCAAAATTATGGTAAGGCAAGGGTCATAACCTAATTCAAACAAAGAATTATGGTGAAGCAGAAATTTATAGATAGAGTTTATGTCATTATTGCTATTCTATTTGTAAGGTAAGTTGTAGTGCTTGTTTTTCATCTCCAAAAGCTGAGAATTATTAAAGCTGTTTCTGCAAGTAGAATGTTCAAGAAAAGGACAGGATTAGATGGTGTGCCATTTCCTAATTTCGCCATGTTTGGAGATGACAGCTGGGCTCTAGCTGAACACAGCCAGGCAACTCCCAAGGACATAACTAAAAAACACTCAGATTGCCAGCAAATTGCTTTTACAAAGAATGATTATTAGGACAACAAAATCATGTAAATAAGAAATGGAAAAAGCATGACAGGTCATCTAATCTCTCCTATGAGAATACTCTCGTAAGTGTTGGTGTCAATGCTCATCAGGGTGAATTTTGAGTACAACCAGTGATGTAAATCTCATCTTTACCCTTGGGAGGCTGTTGTGCAAACCAAAAGTTTTTTTGTTTTTTTTTGTTTTTTTTTTTTGCTTCTGCTTGTATAAAATATTTTTAAATATGCTTTTTACTTAAATTGTGCATTTTACTCTACTACACCAAGCCCCTGTCTTCTTAGGTTATATAAAATAATACATAAATGATAATAAAATCTTGGACTAACAGTTTTTATTCAACTGAATTCAACTGAATTGAGTTTACTCTTTCCATTTAAAGCTATGCCTAATCGTGAAAATAATTCCTTCTATTGTATGTTTGATATGCTTTTATTTTATTCTATCAGTGTTTAAAAATTGGAAGGGAGAGAGAGTCAGAATATGTCGCTCCAGTAAGTTACATATTAGTAAATATCAAGAGACTCTTTAGGTTCTTTTACTGTGATGCAGAAACAATTAATAGAATATTGCTTAAATAAATGAATTATCTGCTGAAGCTATAAAATTTTTGCACTGTTTTGAATGTTATGCACGTTATTTTTGTTTGGTTATCATTTTAATTTTATTTTTTATTGGGATCTTACCTGTACCATTTCAATGTTACCCATTCATGTCATTAAAAATTGTTCTGGCTCAATATAAGGCTATAATGACCTTTCATCTGCAACATTTCACAAATATTAGTCTTGTTTACCAATTACTTGAAGTTGGCCATATTTTATATCATTTTATACTTTATACTGATAAATATTAAGTGAACAATTTTTACTTAATATTTTCTTGAGATGACTTAATTTAACTTAAATATATTTAAAAAATATTTATGTCATGGATTAAATTGCTTATTTTTCCTACTCATATACACAAATACGTATAATTTAAAACACTCTTACATAACTCCTAAAATACCTTGTGGTTCACATTTTGGAAAAACTGTTCTACTATACTTTATTATAAATCTATAGATAATTTCCTTCTTTTTTCATGAAGAAGACTTTCAGAGCTATTTTCTGATAGTTTCCTGCAAATTAAAAATGTCTACAGATACTATATTTTCAATCTTTTATACTTAACACTGTTCTGTTGTTACTGTAAAATTTATTTAATTTGAACAAATATGGTGAAAAATATAAGCACAAATTTGTAAAAATTAGAAAATGTCATTTTTATTTCTTTGATATGTTTCTAATAAGGTGCTATTAAACCTACTTTAACCTAATTAACCTACTTTAATAAGCAGATAATATATATAATTAATAATACCTAAATAGCAAGTGGTACTCTGAAATACTCTGTTCTCTTAAGGCACCAGCTGTTACCTGAATATTATGATGTATACTTTTCACATGACAAACATTTTCAAAGGTTGATGTAAGCCAAACTCATAAATTCTAAATTAGTTACTAATTCATATGAAACATTATTCTTATGTCTAATGTCTTTATTTGGTTATTATACTGGGTACCCCCACAACATTTCTGCCTCAACATTATTGAGGAAAAATATTCTTCAACACAGTAAATAGAGATGATTTGCAAAACTTTTTGACCACTGTGAAAACTCATCGTAGTTATCCTCCAGCTGGATTCATTGCAATCTACTGTTTTTGTTTATGATCTTTCAGCCAGTTCCCAATCCATGTGACTCTATTTTCATCCAAGGCAATTATAATTAATTTGTAAGTAAAAGTACATAATTCACTGTTTCAAATGCTTCACTGGAGCCCAAACACATGACGTCAGTTGTATCCTCTTTAATTAGTTTTGCAACTCTATCAAACAAGCCTATTATTATGGTCTGGCATGATTTGTTCACATGGACCAAGCTGCCGAAGGCTCAAGACTCTATTGTCTTCTAACTGCTTACAGATTGGCCTTCAATATTTTCTCCCTTACTAAACTCCATATTAATACATTTTTCGGTTGCATGCAAACATTTTTCTTATTTGGGCATGTCAGTGAAAAATAAAACCTGAAAGACAGTAACTTGCAAAATCACTTTATTTTATTATTTTTTTCTTTTTGTATGCCACATTTTTAAATGAGGTGCTTTGGGATCTTTATTAATTTCTTTATATTTCTTTATTTTAACACAAAACCTTTGCTGTAATAATTAATAAGGATTTTAGGATTATTAATTTGTGGGTACTTGCATTTTCAAGAAATGATAAAACTAGACTAATTAAAGAAAGGATGTTGCCTCAGAAAGTTTACACAATAAGGTGATGAATCTCATCATGACTCATAGAAAATAATCTAATTGTAGGGCATGGTGGAATAAATTGATAGGATCTAAGGATGTCTATATGAGGCATGGTAAAATTAATTTATAACATTTATTTATATCACATATTAAGTACAAATAACTAAATTGTTATAAACAAGTAAATGGCTGTAATATGAAACTTATTGCAAAGGTAAAAAGTTACAACCTCAGGATTTCATGGTGCACAGGCAGCCCATTCGTGGCAATTATTGGTAAGATCTACAATAAGTAATAGCCTTAATATCAATTACCAAATGTACTGTTCTCATTTCTATAATTGTTACATTGTTTCACTATATATGAATAATCTTATAATGTAAAAAATTTGTTCCTTTAGTGATCCTCCTGGAAATCTGTTGACACTTGCCAATTGTATAGAAAATGCGTTTTTCAAAAAAAATTACAACACAGAACTTGTTTACAACCTTCAGAATTATGAAAGTCTGAGAAATCAGAGATTCTCCTATTATATTTCCTTTCAGTTCATGGTAATTAAAAACATGTTTGGGAATGGGTACACAAGGGTATAACGATGGGAGTAACAGACACTGGGGACTCCAAAAGTGGGGAGAGTTGGGGAGAGGCAAGGGTTGAAAAGGTACCCATCGAGTACTGTGTTCACTATTTGGTGATGGGTTCACTAGAAGCCCAAACTGCAGTGTTATGCAATATACCCATGTAACGAGCCTGCACATGTACCCCTTAAATCTATAATCAAATTGTTTTAAAAAACATGTCTGTGGAAAGTTACATTTAAAAAAATGATTTGCAAATTGGTCGTCCATGTTTAAAATGCTTTTGCAAACATCTTGCTTTCTCAGTCACCAAAGCTATTGTTTCTAAGTAAAAACATGCATATACTTTGTTTTTCCCCATCCAATTCAGTAAGAAAGCATTTTCATTTATAATTGAAGAAAACTGTTATTTTTTCAATCTGAATAACATCTGACAAATTCTAGGCTAGGACTTGGCTACTAAAGGACTTGGCAATTTGAAATTTAAGGAGACATGTAAAATGGCCCTGTTAATTGCTTTTGGGGCAAGAGGTGGGAGTGAGAGGACAATCAAAGAAAGGGGAACATTCATTTGATTATTTTCCAATAAAATAGCTAATTTCTGAAGAATTTTATGAAATTTTAAATGAGAAACAGTAATGAACTTTTGTGAGCTTAAATACTTGTGATTTAAAGGCTAACTAGACTATAATATTGAAACAGTGTAGAAGCAACTGAAAATAATGTTTTTAATAGAAAAATTAGTTGTAACACTTTCTATTTCAAGGATTGCATTCCCTTGATATTTGCTTACTGATAACGTTTGCTTATTTCCTTCAAGATTTAAATGAAAAACATATGCAAAAGGATGTCCTTAAATCTCAAAATGTTAATACTTATTTTCAACATTTAATGATAACTCTGTTTTTCCAAAGCCTCTTTTTATTGTTCTGATAAACATATTTCACCATTAAATATTTCCCACCAAAAGTTTCAAGAGGCCTATGATACGGTCACATGAAGGAGTATTCCATGTTACCTACATGACAATACAATTTAAAAAATATAACGTCAATGATGATCACTGAGGCAACAGTAATAGGTTCTAAAGCAGGTAAAATGGACCTTCTCTGTCTTATTCACCTTGGTTTCCTGTACTTAGAAGCACTCAATTAATATTTGTTCAATGAATACATGAAACTCAGAAAATGTAATATTTATGTTTTTCCACATAGAGGAAAATCTATACTTGCATTTTTATAACAGAAAATCTAGATTCACAGAAGCAAAAACGTCGTTGAATTAAAGTATAAGTCTAACTGAAATTCAAGAGAAAAAAATTTTGCTGTTTCTATACGAAAACTAGAAAAGCTAATATGGAAACAAAGTTCTATCTATTTGTAATTCTACTTCAAAGCATTATTAATTATTTTAACTAAATAATTATGTTTATAAAAATTTGTATAAGGAAGTATCCTCTATTAGTTCAAATGATGATCAGGGCAATATCTAGTTTGTTCTCTACAGCATCCTTGGTAACTAGAACACTTCTTAGTATACAGAAAACTTTTCCTATTAGCTGAATGAATTATGCTTGGGCCTTGTATTAGTCAAGGTTCAGGCAAAGATACAGAATCAGTAGGAGATACATATTCAAAGATTATTGTAAAGAATTGGCCTATGCAACTGTGGGGATTGGTTAGGCAATCAAAATCCATACGACAGGCAGTTGGGAAGGGCAGGCTGGAACCCCTGGTTAGGAGCTGATGTTGCCTGCTGTCTACAGGAATTTCTTCATCAGCAAAGTCTCAATCAGTTCTGCTTTTAAGGCCTTTCCCTGGATTGAAACAGGACCACTTAGGTTACATAGGATAATTTATCTGAAAGCAGCTGATTATGGGCCATAATCGCATCTGCAAAATACCCTCCTAGAAACACATAGATCAGTGTTTGATTGAAAAGCTGTGGGCTGTAGCATAGTCAAGTCAGCACAGTCAAGTCAGCACAGGAAAAAGACCTGAAAAAATGGGATGTACACTGCCTTTTCTGGTGGTGAATAATTCATCACCAAGAATCTGGACAGAGGTAGACTGTCTATCTTACAAGTTCCGTTTACTTAGCGCTTATTTGGCTCTAAAGTCTGTTTGATTTTAAGCTGTTCATCAACCTTATGATTTTCAATAATTTTAAGAATGCTGTGTTTTTGTCCTTATTTTACAGAAGAGAAACTTGAGGCTAAAAAAAGGCTTAATCACTTTTAATGTGAACCAGTTAGTGTGGATTAAAAACTAAAATATATTAATTTCAAAGCCCTGACTCTTCAAAACTATAAAGCTAGTATGACATTGTCAAATAGAAATTGGCATAAAAATGGAAAAATAATAGAAATATTCAGATATGTCATTTTGGTCAAGAAATTAATCTCATTATAATACATTGTTCTTACCTCACCCTCTCCATTAATGTGCTCATCTATGTCACTCAATATTCCTGACAAAGTGCTGAAAGAGAAGATACAATGATTGAGGTAATGATTATAAAGATATTTATTATCATTTGTGTCTTATTACAACAGACCATTTTGAAAGCCACTAAAATGCTTTTTAAGCCAACAACAGTAGGAAAAACAAACTTTTCTCATGTGCAACTGTCAAAGCTTATGTTAAAATTATTATTGCTTTTTATTTAACTTTATTGAATGTCTGGGTCTCATTCTTAGAAATTTCTGTAACTGAGAAGAACAAGATTTCAATTTTTTAGCTTGTGATAAATGATTTGTCCATGACAGTTTTTTATTCTACTTTCTCTTGTTTTGTCTTACCACTGAGTTTTCTTATTTACTTAGCTAAGTCCCCAACTACTGTTATATACTAATTTATCTTAAGTACAATCTGGTCTTCTGAATCAGATAGAAAAAATGATGAGAGATAAAAATGAATTTATGTATTTGTAATCAAATATAATATTATTTATTACAAATTTTAGTATCATCCAGTTTAAATTTACAGGAGTTGGCACATGACAGTAAATTCAATTTGTGAATTTGATGGTGAATTTAATAATTAATATCAATCTAATGACTATTTCTTTGCAAACTGAAAAGTTGTAATAGTATGATTATATCTTAAGAAATGAAGTTAGTAATTTTTATAGCTTTTATCATAACAAAAGCTAACTCTTTATAGTATTAAACATTATTTTCTTCTATTTTGTGTTAGTGCTAGAATGCTATCTATGAGTTCTGTAACTGCCCAAAAGATAGAGAGAACTTGCAGAAAAGTCCAAACACCGTCCAAAGAGAAGAAAGTCCTCCCAAAAGAAAGAAAAACGAAAACAGCTGCAATGTCATCCTCCATTATGTTAGCTCATGCATCATGGTTCTTGCTAAAGAACAGACATTCAATCTGCTTTGAATTATTTGTCACTTGGCTTCTTTATATTTCCATGCCCTATTTTGCATTTTGTTCACTACTCATTCTGTTATGCAATCTACATTCTGCAAAAAAGTGTTAATATATATTCTTACCAAGGATTGAACTATGCGTAACCAAGTTTAGAACCTTCACAAACCTTGATGTTTTAGACTTTGCAACCAAACCTCATCATTTTAAGATTTGAGTTAACTTGCTCTTGGGTTGAATGTAAAAACCCAATGCATAGGACTTTAAAAGGCTTATAAAATATTCAAATAGCTTCTTGCACATCAAATAGCTCTCAAGACAGAACATTCTGATGAGTTTAGTGTAAATGAATCAGAAGCATATGGATTAAGTTTACCTTAAAATACTCCTGGGTTTAAGAATTAAGGGAAAATGTGCTTGGCAAAACACATTTTGGGTTTTGCCTAACCCAGAACATTGGAAAAGTAGTTCAAGATGTTTGACGAACCCAAAACATGGCTGGGTTCACCCATCCTTAATTCCCTGTGGTAATAGCAAAGGACAGGCAGAGGCAGATTTTAGGTGCATAAATCTAGTTCAGGTTTTATCATGGTCATCCTAAACTATTAGATAACTTGAGAATGCCTTACCTCAACTAAATTTGTGCTATGTGCTTTTTATAATCTCTATTTAAAGACTATAAAAAGTGTGTCTTATATGAAGGGTATGGTTCTACATACTTACTGTATAGCAGTTTCTATGTACCCACTCAGTAAAGAAGAGAAATCATGAGCTTTGCCACCTAGGGTATATCAAGAGATGCATACAGACATCATCATTAACCTCAGTAACTATTCAGTTGAATAGAAATAGAATGAGAAATTTATCAATTATTTTTACTTCTAAAACTAACAAAAATGTGCTAAAGAATACTCTGTTTTGAAAAAAACCAACATGAACAATAATCAATATTATAAAATTTTATTTTCTATTTCTAACTTAACTTTTCTGTCTACACAAGAAATGGACAGAATGTATGAGCTGGTCATTATCTGAGTACAGCAGTATAGTAAAAAGCAACCATTCATTCCCGATGTAGGGAACTGCCATTAGTACCTGAATTGTCTTCCACTTGAATTTATGACAAATTCTTTCCTTGTAAGTACACAAATGTGGAGAAAAAAATACTTATATGTCATCTTCCTTCTCTTCCAATAGACAAATAAACAGGGAGAGACACAAATCATTGACTCATATGAAAGTAAATAGATTCCCATGATGGTAGCTCATGGGATTTCAAATTACAGCCCAAAATATTCATATTATAAAATCTAGCTAACGTCTTCAATTAAGATAGTATGCTAAAGATCGCATCTAAAGTGCAACTTAAATGTGAATTTTTGTAACAAATAAAATGTAAATGTAAAATATTTTCTTGAAACAATATATTTGAATGATACTTTACCATGTCAACCTTGAATATTAGAAAGTGCTTTACACAAGAAAAAAGTTTATTATTTTATGGAGCAATGATAGGCTATTTTCTGCAATGTGATAAGAAATTAGTAAGGGTATATAAAGACATATTTTTACACATACGTATTCAAAGAAGTTAGGTTTTTAGAAATTGGCTTAGTTTATTTGCTTACCTAACTGGTGGATTACCAATAAATAATGTTTCTTTCAAATAATGAGTTGAGAGATAATTTATTTATAAAATAAAAAATGTTTACATAAAATATGTTCAATATCAGAAAACTGTTCTTAATTTCTCTTAGTAATTTGGCTACATGCAGTCCTTGGAACACACATTTAAATGGCTACTTTTTCAGCTTATCTACTATATGGAGCATACATATATTTTTAAAGCCAAAACATACAACCACAACACTTTACAATAATTTACTCTTCCATCAACCTTAATTTTCTGGAACTCAATATCACCAAAGATGTTCTCAGCAGCCTAAAGAAATGGCATAAAACTCATGTACTAAGGATACGCACTTTAATTCTAGCCCTTCGTTTATAGTCTTTTGGATTCTTATTTATCATACAAATTCACTCAATTATTCCACAGGTTTTTAGTGAGCACCTGCCAGGAGCAAAACAATGTTGGGTACAAGAAAAGTATAAATATTTATTCAGAATTGTTTTTACTCAAAAAGTTTATCCTATAGTGGCTGAATTAAAACATGTATAAAAAGCTATTATTAAACTGAAAAGTGATATAAAATCACTATAGAAAATATCCTATGGATTCTCAAAAGAGAGTTGAGTCCATAAAGCAAGCATAATGTCAGCAGAAACAGTAACTGCTAACAGTTTTGCATTAAGGGAGGACACAGAAAAATGTAAAAAAAAAAAACCAAAAACTATACTGTCTAACAGTGTAACAATGGATGTCGAGAGAAGTCATTTCAAAATTATGTTCAGTATATTTTGTCTAAAAGAGTAAAGATGTGTTAATACACATCCTTTTTATCATTTGGAGACAGCTGTACAAATGCTATGCATAAGGCATTATAATGTGTATATAAATGAAATAACACAAGTAAGTGTAGAGTGCATAATTTTGGAAAGCAGCATAGCTCTGGAATAGGGGCTAGGTCTTCTCAAAGGAGTCCATGAGGAAAACTTTCAACTAGTTTAGAAAACCTGACTACAGATGTATAGTAACTCTAAGAAATATATTTAGCCTGCTTCTGGGTAAGCTGACAGAGAGAAATAGAAAATATTCACAATTTAGATGTGTGTTCCAAGGACTGCATGTAGCCAAATTACTGGGAAAATTTGTTAGCAAGAGCAGTTTTCTGATATTGAACTTCTGGGAGTAGGGCCCAGCTGTTTTAATTGTTGACAAGCCTTCCAAATGATTCTTAAGCACTTTAACTTTTGAAAACCACAATTCAAAATTCCATCAGGAATCTTTTTGGAAAGATGACAGGAAAAGTTTCAGCAGATAGCCAGTGAGAAGATTTCCAAGAATATCCCCAGCTTATGCTACAAAAAGATACTTCAATGGAAATAGCAATGACTTGTAAGATTTGGGGGACAAAAGTTTTGCCATATGGGCATTTCATATTAAAGCCATTCTTTAGTTATCTATTCCCACTCATTATAAATCAATGGCTTAATTTTATATATAGACCAAATTTTGTGTTTCTATCTTGTTATTTAATGTATCAGCTTCACCAAATTCCTAAAACGGCTAGTATGCTCAGCCATCTGAACACCTGGCATTTCACAGTAGTTTTTGTTAGGAAATTCAGAAAAGAATGAAGGAGCTCAGATAGAAAAATACATCCCCCAAATTACCGACCCATGTGACCAATGTTATGAAACCCTTTAAAACGTTTCCCATCAAAAAAGATTTTTTTCTAGTTTTCTAGTGCAGCATATCAACAGCTATTATTCAATTACACATGTAGAAATGCAGAACAACAACAAACATGTAGAAATACGAAGAGAAATATACAGGAAAGAGTAGTGAATGGGAAACGGTGAATCTGGGGGTACTGACAGAAAGTTAGTATCTCTCTTAAGCACCATGCCCTGCCCAAGTCACATACACTATTAGCATTTTCCACTTAAAAAAGAATGGCCTACAGGAATTAATACACTCAGCTTCCTTCTTCCTCACAATTCACCACATCATACACACTTACCTACATCTATACACTTTTTACCTCTTTTATTCTGATCTGAAAGAGGTACCCCTGCTATCTAAGGCTATTTCATAACTTGTTATTCCTACTCTTCTGACTTTACAACTTCTATATTTATGTTTGTCTCATTTCCTATAGCTTCCTTCCCTCCTTCCCTCTTGAAACACCTCCTTAAATCTTTCTTCTGCTCACTTAAGGTTTTATCAAAAATTCTTGAAATTCACTTTCATTTAGGTATCTCTCATCCATTCTTCAACTCACTTATAACAGAATTCCACCCCTACTATGCCAATAAAGTTATTCATATTGTTGTTACCAATGGTTAAAGCTAATTAACGTCATTTCTTTAACTTTCATAAATCTTTAATTCTAATTTATTAATTTTAATATTGAAAATTCTCAAATGATAAAATCATGTGATTATAATTTAGCTGTCTGAGCTTGGAAAAAAATGCAACTGTCCATTTCTTTCTAGCATGAAGTCTGGCCAAATTGATGTATTTTTAATTTTTTAAAAATTTCAATAAGTTTTGGGGAACAGGTCGTGTTTGGTTATATGAATAAATTCTTTAGTGGTGATTTTTGAGATTTTGATGCACCCATCACCCAAGCAGTGTGCACTCGACCCACTGTACAGTCTTTTATCCCTTACTCTCCTCCCACACTTTCCCTGGAGTCTGCAATGCTCATTGTATTATTCTTATGCCTTTGTGACCTCATAGCTTACTTCTCACTTAGAGTGAGAACATATGATGTTGGGTTTTCCATCCCTGAGTTACTCCACTTAGAATAACGGTCTCCAATTCCATCCAGGTTGTAGCAAATGTCATTTCATTCCTTTTTTGTGGCTTAGAATGTCATTTCATTCCTTTTTTATGGTATATAAAATATATACTTTTTAATCCACTCATTGATTGATGGGCATTGGGGTTTGTTCCATTTTTTTGTTTTTGCAATTGTGAATTATACTCTTATAAACATGTGTGTGCAAGTATCTTTTTTGTATAATGACTTCTTTTCCTCTGGGCAAATACCCGGGAATGGGATTGCTGGATCAAAGTGTAGCCTAGTTTTAGTTCTTTAAGGAATCTCCACACTTTTCATAGTGGTTGCATTAGTTTACATTCTCTCCGACTCTGTGAAAGTTTTTTCTTTTCAACACATCCACGCCAACATCTATTGTTTTTGGATTTTTTGATGATGGCCATTCTTGCAGGAGTAAGGTGTTATCGCATCATGGTTTTGATTTGCATTTCTCTGATAGTAAGTGATGTTGCACACTTTTTCATATGTTTGTTGGCCATTTGAATATCTTCTTTGGAGAATTGTCTATTCATGCCCTTGGCCCACTTTTTGATAGGATTGTTTTTCTCTTGCTGATTTGTTTGAGTTCCTTGTAGATTCTGGAAACTAGTCCCTTCTTGGAAAGTATAGGTCGCGAATATTTTCTCCAACTCTGTGGGTTCTGTTTACTCTGCTGATTATTTCTTTTACTGCCCAGAAGCTTTTTAGTTTAATTAAGTCCCATCTATGTATCTTTGTTTCTGTTGCATTTGCTTTTGCATTCTTTTTTATAAAGTCTTTGCCTAAGCCAATGTCTAGAAGGGTTTTTTCAATGTTATCTACTAGAATTTTTATGGTTTCAGGTCTTAGATTTAAGTCTTTGTTCCATCTTGAGTTGATTTTTTTATAGGGTGAGAGATGAGGATCCAGGTTCATTCTTGTTCATGTGGCTTGCCAATTATCCCAGCACCATTTGTTGAATAGGGTGTAATTTCTCCACTTTATGTTTTTGTTTGCTTTTTGAAAGATCTGTTGACTGTAAGTATTTGGCTTTATTTCTTGGTTCTCTATTCTATTCCATTGGTCTATATGCCTATTTTTATAGGAGTACTATGCTGTTTCAGTGACAACGACCTTATACATAGTTTGAAGTCGGGTAATGTGATGCCTCCAGATTTGTTCTTTTTCCTTAGTCTTGCTTTGGTGATGTGGGCTCCTTTTTGGTTGCATATGAATTTTAGAATTTTTTTTCCAGTTCTGTGAAGAATGATGGTGATATTTTGATGGGAATTGCATTGAATTTGTGGATTGCTTTTGGCAGTATGGTCATTTTCACAATATTGAGTCTACCCATCCATAAGCATGGGATGTGTTTGGGTCATTTATGATTTCTTTCAACAGTGTTTTGTAGTTTTACTTGTAGAGGCCTTTCACATCCTTGGTTAGCTGTATTTTTAAGTATTTTAATTTTTTTTGCAGTTATTGTAAAATGGGTTGAGTTCTTGATCTCTCAGCTTTATCATTGTTGGTGTATAGCAGTGCTACTGATTTGTGCACATTAATTTTGTATCCTGAAACTTTGCTAAATTCATTTACTAGGAGCTTTTTGGATAAGTCTTTAGGATTTTCTAGGTATGCAATTATGTCATCAACAGACAGCAACAGTTTGACTTCCTCTTCACCGATTTGGATGCCCTTTATTTCTTTCTCTTGTCTGATTGCTCTGGCTAGGACTTCCAGTACTATGATTGAATAGAAGTGGTGAAAGTGGGCATCTTTGTCTTGTTCCAGTTCTCAGGGAGAATGTTTTCAACTTTTCACTGTTCAGTATAATGTTGACTGTCAGTTTGTCATAGATGGCTTTGATTGCCTTATGTCTCTTTTATGCCTATATTGCTGAGGGTTTTAATCATAAAAGAATGCTGGATCTTATCAAATGCTTTTTCTACATCTATTGAGATGATCGCATGGCTTTTATTTTAAATTCTGTATCTGATGTATCACATTTATTGACTTGCATATGTGAAACCATATCTGCATATCTGGTGTGAAACCCACTTGATCATGGTGTATTATTTTTTGCTATGCTATTGGATTCTGTTAGCTAGTATTTTATTGACGACTTTTGCATTTATGTTAATTAGGGATATTTGTCTGTAGTTTTCTTTTTTTGTTATGTCTTTTCCTAGTTTTAGTAATAGGGAGATACTGGCTTCACAGAATGATTTAGGGATGATTCCCTCTTTCCCTATCTTTGGAATAGTGTCAATATGATTGGTACCAATTCTTCTTTGAATGCCTGATAGACTTCAGCTGTGAATCTTTCTGATCCTGGACTTTTTTGTTGTTGTTGATAACTTTTAAATTATCACTTCAATCTTGCTGCTTGTTATTGATCTGCTCAGAGTTTCTATTTCTTTTGTTTTAATCTAGGAGGGTGGTATATTTCCAGGAATGTATCTACCCCCTCTATGTTTTCTAGTTTATGCATGTAAAGGTGTTCATACTAGCCTTGAATGATCTTTTGTATTTCTGTGGTATTGGCTGTAATATCACCTGTTTTATTTCTAATTGAGCTTTTTTGATCCTCTCTCTTGTTTTCTTGGTTAATCTCACTAATGGTCTATCAACTTTATTTATCTTTTCAAAGCACCAGCTTTTTGTTAATTTTTCTTCTGTATTGTTTTTTGTTGTTGTTTCAATTTCATTTAATTTGGCTCTGATTGCAGTTACGTCTTTTCTTATGCTGGCTTTGGATTTGGTTTGTTCTTGTTTCTCTAGTTCTTTGAGGTGTGACCTTAGATTGTCTATCTGTGCTCTTTCAAACTTTTTGATGTAGGCATTTAATGCTATGAACTTTCTTCTTATTGCCACTTTTGCTGTATCCCACAGGATTTGATAGTTTGCATCACTATTATCATTCAATTTAAAGAATTTTTAAATTTTCATCTTGATTTTATTGTTGACCTAATGATCATTCAGGAGCAAGTTATTTAATTTCCATATATTTACATGGTTTGGGGGATTCCTTTGGGAGTTTTTTTCCAATTTTATACCACTGTGATCAGAGAGAGTACTTGATATAATTTCAGTGTTCTTAAATTAGTTGAGACTTATTTTGTGGCCTATCACAAAAAAAAACTTGAAGACTGTTCCATGTATATTATGCATATTCTGCATAGAACAGAATGTATATTCTGCAGTTAATTGGGTAGTCTGTTCTGTAAATATCTGCTAAGTCCATTTATTCTAGGGTAGAGTTTAAGTCCATTGTTTCTTTGTTGACTTTCTGTCTAGATTACCTATCTAGTGTTGTTAAGGGTGGAGACCACCCCTCATATTGTCTTATGCCCAATTTCTGCCTTCAAAGAAAGAAAAAGTAAAAACTAAAAGGCAGAAATGAAATCCACAGGCAGACAGCCCGGCGCTGCACCCTGGGCCTGGTTAAAGATCAACCCCTGATCTGACCGGTTACATTATCTCTAGATTCCAGACATTGTATGGAAAAGCACTGTGAAAATCCCTGTCCTGTTCTCTTCCATTCTGATTACCGGTGCATGCAACCCCAGTCACATACCCCCTGCTTGCTCAATCGTTCACGACCCTCTCACATGGACCTTCCCTCTTAGAGTTGTAAGCCCTTGAAAGGGACAGGAATTGCTCACTGGGGGAGCTCGGCTTTTGAGACCCAAGTCTGCTGAAGTTCCTGGGCTAATAAAGCACCTTCCTTCTTTAACCCAGTGTCTGAGGAGTTTTGTCTGCAGCTCGTCCTGCTACACTGTCAGTGGAGTATTAAAGTCCTCCACTATTATTGTGTTGCTGTCTGTCTCATTTCTTAGGTCTAGTGGTAATTATTTTATAAATTTGTGAGCTCCAGAGTTAGGTGCATGTATATTTAGGATTGTGATATTTTCCTGTTGGACTAGTCCTTTTATTGTTATATAATGTCCCCCTCTGTCTTTAACTGCTGTTGCTTTAAAGTCTGTTTTGTCTGATATAAAAATAGCTACTCCTGCTTACTTTTGGTGTACATTTGCATGAAATATCTCTTTCCACCTCTTTACCTTAAGTTTATTTGAGTCCTTATGTGTCAGGTGAGTCTCTTGAAGAGAGCAGATACTCGTTTGGTGAATTCTTATCCATTCCGCAATGCTGTGTCTGTTAAGCGGAGCATTTAGGCCATTTACATTCAATGTTAGTATTGAGATGTGAGGTACTATTCTATTCATCCTGCTATCTTTTGCCTGAATGCCTTGGTTTCTTTTCATTGTGTTGTCATTTTATAGGTCTTGTGAGATTTATGCTCTAAGGAGATTCTATTTTGGTGTATTTGAGGATTTGTTACAAGATTTAGAGCTTTTTTAAAGCAGTTCTCGTAGTGCTGGCTTGGTGGCGGCAAATTCAGCATTTGTCAGAAACAGACAGTATCTTTCCTTCATTTATGAATCTTAGCCTGGATACTAAATAGCACCCCAATTCTTTCTAGCTTGTAGGATTTCTGCTGAGAAATCTGCTGTTAATTTGGTAGGTTTTCCTTTCTAGGTCACCAAATGCTTTTGCCTCACAGCTCTTAAGATTCTTTCCTTCAGCTCGACTTTAGATAATCTGATGACTATGTGCCAAGGGGATGATCTTTTAGCAATGAATCTCCCAGGTTTTCTTTGTGCTTCTTGTATTTGGATGTCTAGATATCTAGCAAGGCCGGAGAAGTTTTCCTCGATTATTCCATCAAATATATTTTCCAAAATTTTAGATTTATCTTCTTCCTTGGGAACACTAATTATTCTTAAATTTGGTCATTTAACATAATGCCAAACTTTTTGGAAGCTTTGTTCTTTATTTATTTATTTACTTATTATTATTATTTTGCCTTTGTTGGATTTGGTTAATTCAAAAGCCTTGTCTTCTAGCTCTGAAGTTCTTTCTGGTACTTGTTTGATTCCATTGCTGAGAATTTCCAGTGCATTTTCCATTTCTTTAAGTGTGTCTTCGATATCCAAAATTTGTCATTTTTTATTTATGCTGTCTATTTCACTGGAGATTTTTCCATTCATATCCTATATCATTTTTTTTTAAAAAAATTAAGTTGTACTTCACCTTTCCCTGGTGTCTCCTTGATTAGCTTAATAATTGATCTTCTGAATTCTTTTTCTGGCAATTCAGAGATTTCGTCTTGTTTGGATCCATTGCTGGTGAGCCGCTGTGGTCTTTTGGGGGTGTTAAAGAACCTTGTTTTTTCAAATTACCAGAATTGATTTTCTGGTTCCTTCTCATTTGGGAAGACTATTTCAGAGGGAAGATCTGGGAGTCAAGGGCTGTTGTTCAGATTCTTTTGTCCCACAGGGTGCTCCCTTGATGTGGTGCTCTCTCCCTTCCCCTAGAGATGGGGCTTCCTGAGAGCCAGACTGCAGCAATTGTTATTTATCTTCTGGATCTAGCCAGCCAGCAGAGGTACGGGGCTCTAGGCTAGTACTGGGGAGTGTCTGCAAAGAGTGCTGTGATGTGATCCTTCTTCAGGTCTCTTAGCTGTAGATACCAGTACCTGCTCCTGTGGAGGTAGCAGGGGAGAGAAGTGGAGTCTGTGAGGGTCCTTGGTTGTATTTTTGTTAAGTGCACTGGTTTTGTGTTCGTTGGCCTCTGGCCAGAAGGTAGCACTTTCAAGAGCACATCAGCTGTGGTAGATTATGACCTTTGTCTTTGGCTACCAGGGTGGGTAGGGTGGGTAGAGAAAGACCATCAGGTGGGGGCAGGGTTAGACATGTCTGAGCTCGGACTCTCCTTGGGCAAGGCTTGGTGTGGCTGCTGTGGGGGATGCAGGTGTGATTCCCAGGCTAATGGAGTTATGTTCCCAGGAAGATTATGGCTATCTCCGCTGTGTCACACAGGTCACCATGGAAGTGGGTAAAAGGGCAGCAACAGGCCTCATTCAGCTCCTATGCAGCTTGCAGCCCGAAAGGCCAGTCTCACTCCCAGCATGCACCCCCAACAGCACCAGGTTTATTTCTAGGCAGCTTGTGAGCACAGCTGAGAACTTGCCTCAGGCTACAAGCCTCCCGGGTGAGACAGCAAGCAGAAGTTCTTCAGCTGCCCCACGGAGCCTCCTTCAAAGGGTCTGTGGATTCTCTCAGCCTTCCTGGTACGTTCCATGGAGGAAAAGCTCATGATGTCAATCTCCACACGCTGCTCTGTCCATCTGAGTGGGAGCTGCAAATTAGTCCTGCCTCCTATCCTCCATTTTTTTCCATCTCTTCTGCATTATTGTTTAAGGCTAAATTTTTAAGGGCGCTATTATGCTATTATGAAATACTAAACTACAAGCATATGTACATGTTGGGG